>NC_135785.1:116462500-116787500 GCF_051106095.1 Pogona vitticeps
GTCATCAATATGCTGATGACACATAACTCTGTCTCGCCATCTCATTCTCAGCATTGGAAGCTGTGCAGACCCTAGAGCACTGTTTGGCCCTGGTTATACACTGGATGAGAGCTAACAGGCTAAAATTAAATCCTGAGAACATGGAGATACCATTTTTGGGAGGGAACCCTTATCAATGAGGAGGCTGGCTACATGGTCTAGATGGAGGTTACACTCCCACTGAAGGACCAGGTTCACAGTTTGGATATGCTCCTGGACCTGGTTTGCTCAATGGGGAATCAGATTTGGGCCGTAGCCAAGTCTGCTTTTTTCCATCTTAGGCAGATTGCACACTGGGCCCTATCTCAATGGAAAGTCCCATGGGTAAATTTTAAGGAAAGACTATCACAATGCTTTCTATGTGGGGCTGCCCTTGAAGGTGGGCAAGTATAAAATGCTGCAGTCTGGCTGATGCCAGGAGTATCAATATGTGACCACAGCTTGCCTGTCTTGGTGTGTTTGCACTCGCTGCTGATATTCAAAACCCCAAATGGTTTAGGATCTTGCGACTTGTCTGAGCGCCTCTTCCTCAGAAGGACCTCCTATCCCACCTGTACCTCCCAATCTGGAACGTTACAGGTGGTCACTCTGAGGGAGGCCCAGAAATCAACAAACCAGAACTAGGTCTTCTCTGTGGTGACTGTCTGATTGTAGAATTCTCTCCCGACAGAGGTGTGATTGGTCCTTCCCTCCGTGGCGTCAGAAAACAAGTGGCTATTTACACAGGCCTTTCATAACCTCACTTTGGATTAATTTATTTTAATTATTTTGGATTACTGCATCTCTCATCTGCCATCATAATTTGGTATCTTGTATCTATTGTTAGCATGGGGTTGATTTTTCTTTTGTTCACAGTTTTAATTTGATTGTTTATTAACAATTCTTATTATTGAATTTTATTTATGTGTATGGTGTCATGTTGTAAGCTGCCCAGAGTATTTGCCTGGCTACTAGATGGAACACACACACACACACACACACACACACACACACACACACACACACACACACACACACACACACACACACACACTTCTCTCCATGCCTTGGAAAGGAGCCATGAGTGTGATGCTTAGAAGAATATAGCTTACAGGGAAAAAGCAAGGCTGAGCCTTTCATGTTTTAATGAAAGATCAAAAACACTAAAGAGGCTTTCTTTCATGAATTCATGTTCTTCTGTTGATTGCTAAAAGCCAGCCTCTAAGCATGAATGGAGTCCATGAACATTTCATGTTTCTTTTGTGTTTTCTCTTTCATATAAGTTTTCGGTGCCCTCTGTTTCACCTTTTGTCTGTCAAAATGTTTTTTTCATCTTACAAGGGCAGTCAGCAGCCAATCAGAATGTCCAGGGGAGAATGAGGATGTCGAATGTGCAAAACAGCCTGGAATTCAGCGAGTAGTCTTCCTTCAGTCATTCATTCTTTATGTGCTGAGCTCCTGGTGCCCTCCATCTTAGAGTGCTGCCTGTCTGCTGTGCCTTCATCTTTAATTATTTCCTTTTAAAACCCTTTTTGTTTACTTTTTGGGATTTTTCCATTTTCTTTGGACTATTCTTGTGGCTGTCGGGCAGTCTGCCTGTGCCAGCAGGCCTCCTTAGAATGATTCCCCAATCCCCCAATTTCTATATTGTTTATTTCTGTTGGGTGTGTGGAGCCGGGGGTGGATTTTCTGACTGTTCCAATGTGCCACTAGGTTGAGTGGGTGGTGGTGGTGGTGGTTGGATGGGCAAAACACGGGGCATTTCTCTCTTGTAGTTCTTGATGTTGTATTGTTGGTGGTTGCTTTGGTGAGTGGGTGTCTCTGTGTGCCTGGCAGCCATTGCCTGCCTGCCTGTTTCCTTGCTCTTTTCTGTTATGCTCCTCAGACCCAGAGGGTCTCTTGTGCTTGATTGGTGCCACTGAACTCATACTGTTTTCTATTTTTAAATTTTGGGGTGCTTTCTCACTTTTTTGAATTGGTGGGGGTTTTGTTTGTTTGTTTGTTTGTTCTCTGTGTAGGACTGGTTGGGATGAAGCATCTTGGCTGTCTTGGATGGCATAATATAAACTAGTGCCTATATAGGGCTAAAAATTACAGTATTTTTCTTTCCCATGTACTGCTGACTGGCTTTGGAGTAGATTGATTGTTGCCTTGCCTCTGCCTTTTTGGAGTACAGTAGTTTTAAAGGGTTCTTTAGGGCTTTTCAAGTGCTAAAAACCATGAATGGGGAAACACAGAATAAATGACCTAAAAGAGGCTTTCTTGTTTGTGTAAAATGAAAGAACTGGTGCATGAAAAATATGAAAATAATAAAGGCATCCCCTCCACATCATAGGCATCCTTCAGTCTCGAGAGACTATGGTAACGTGCTCTGTATGGAGGACTTGGAACAGCGTTTAGTGTTTTGACACTGTATGCGAAGCTGGAGTATCCTCTCCAGGGCACGAAGCCTGAGTAAAATAATATGAAGGATAGGCTGTTACCCAAGCAGCATATTCCCCTTCTCCACATCACTGAAATAGTCCAATGGAAAGGCAAGAGCCAATACAACTGGTTTCAGTGACATTGCAGGAGTTGACAGAATGACACGAACTGCCTCCGGGACTCCGGCTCTGGATTTTGCCGCGAGGTTAACTCCTGAAGCCTTTTCCATCTGTGGATATAGCCACAAGGCAGTGGAGGTTTGAAATCGGAGCTTTCCTTCTCCTAGATGGGCTGCCTTCCAGGGCTGTTGAGTTCCACCTACCTGGCCTGCTCGGTCACAGCATGGAGGCTGATGGTGGCTCCTCAGTGGTGGTTTGAAGTCAAAGTTTTCCTTTGCTAAGCACAAGCCGCTGACAAAGTGCTGGATGAAGCTGCCTTTCATCTTCCATTTCTGATGATGGTGTCATGCCTCCAATTTCATATCTTCTTCAGAGTCATTGTAACTTGTGGTCACTGGTGATCCTTCCCCACCACCTATTTCAGTCCCTAAATTGTTAGAATACTTCACCTGATGTTTTGTTGGAGGAAAGCACTTCTGCTTTTTGCACTTTTTGGTTTTCAGAAATTACCACTTCATTGCAGAAGTTTTTGGTACTTCTGCAATGAAATCTGGCTGTTAAAGCAGCCCTTTAGGATCCAAAAAACAAAGGTATCTTTTAGGATGCCCAATAGGATGTTTCGGGAAACCTACAAGCAGATTTTTAAAAGGAGTACCTGGAAGGAAACTTTCCCCACCCACCTCTATGTCGGAAGCATCCTGCTCAGTCCAGTGAAATAGATTTGACTTCCTCACCCCAGTTGCTATGTTGGAAGAAAGATCTTCTGTCTTTTCCACTTTTTGGTTTTCAGGAGTTGTTGCCAAGCTGCTTTCCTCTGTTGAGGACATGATGACTCTACCTAAAGTCTCTGCTGGAGACTTTATAAAGGTGATGAAAAGTGACATCAAAAAGTGTGGTCAAGGTATTGTTACCCGGTGTGGGGATGCCATTCCCAAGGTTGCTAAGCCACATGGGTGTTGTAGAGTACCTGCGCAAATATCAGTTCCATTCATGGAAGGCAACAGGGCTGCAGCTTTAATGATAAACTGGGGAACATGGGTAGTTTTAAAATGAAATGTTAAAAATGTGGGTAGTTTTAAGGGGATATTACTGAACATAGAAGAATAAAAACATACACAATGATGGCAATAGGGATAAGCAAAGATTACAGCAAAGCTGCCTAAATACTGAGCAATAAATAAGTGAACAAAGCAAGTGACTAGTGAATGGGAGTGAGTCCGAGGTGGTATCCTGTGCAGACCATCTTAACTGCTGCCATTGGTGCTGACAACATTCAGGCGGACCTTTCTTATGTAAATCTTGGTACACTTTTTCCTGCTAGCAGCAAGCACATGATATTTTGTAGCAACATTGGGCCATTTCCTGGCATTTTGAATTGCGGATACAGAAACACAATATCCCACAATCATAAACTGGAGGTTTTCTGAAAAACTGATCATCTACTAAAGACCCTTATGCAATGTTACCTTCTACTACTACTACTGCTGCTGCTGCTATTGGTTATGTTGCCTGGTTATGTTGCCACACTTGACACCACTAGAATTATGAATTCTCTTCTGTGCATGCTGCTATTTGTTCTTGTATCAAATTGATAAATTTTAGTCTGGCATGTCAGTTTAAATCAATTTGCTGCACTACTAGGGTAATAAATTAGGGGTCCAGCCTCTTGATGGTACTATTCTCAATGTTGGTGACACAGTCAGTTTCAAACCCTCTCACCATGTGAAGGTGTTCATGTGGGGGAATATTGGGAGGGGGGGAAATTTATCTCACGCTGTCTGAGGTGAAACCAAGCTAATGCAATAACCTTCCAGTCTCTGTCTTGGACATTAATTTAATCCAGATTCACAGACTACAGCATCTGTCCAGGATGTCTTTTGGACTGTTCTGCTTCTCTTCCACCTTCAAGCTCCATAATAATGAGACTAATGAAGAGTTCTGTTGGATTTAAAAGCTTGCTGTTTTTCCTGCTCTGGTGGTCAAATAAAGTATTACCTTTATTTTGAGCTTCTGAGGATAGTGCTCTCAGCTTCCCTGAAATACAGCCCCCTCACCAAATAAAGGTGCACTACACATCTAAGAGGCAAATTTTCTATATAGGAGCCACATTTTTAAAAAATGAAGCCACTTGATTGGCTTAAACAGAACCTACTTTTTATAACTCCAGGAGGAGGTGACAACTGTCTAAAAAGGCAATGAATGGAGAAATCCAGATTTTTAATTGACCTGTGATTGGGTAGGAGCTAGTTTCCTACCTCATACATATGGGGGAAGTAGTGCTTTTTCCTCTTTTTAGCCGGGACTATCATGTGAGGAAGACTTTATTTGCTCCAGTACTCGAATATTTTAAGGTCTGAAGGGAGAAACTAAACGTTTGCTGTAGACCAGGTGGTCTTGGGTGGGTACTGTAATTGTGACTGCATATAGAAAACGCTATAACCAAACCTCTGCTTTTCTAGAGCTGCAACATAATGCACTAACACAGCGTTCTTCTGATATCCTCCCTCCGCCCGACCTGTAACAGAATTTTCAGTTCTTTTTAAAAAAATCTCTGTAAAATCTCAGCCTCACACCAACATTGCGAAGTGAATCACGGGCTCTCATTGTAACGCAATGAAATTAGACCCTCTATACTTTTCTCTTTTTTAAACTTTTTTTATTTTATCATACATGTAAACATACAAAATTAACAAAAAAAACCCACACAAGACAAGCAAAAAAAAAAAAAACCCACCACCACCACCCTACATATGGGCAGGGTGGAGGCATTTCCACACAACATTATCCATTATATAAATCAGATTTATATAATGGAGACCCTCTACACTTTCCTAACTCTATGAGCTTCTACTACGCGTGACAAAATGGCGGCGGTGAGAACGTAGGCATGAAGCGCCGTCCCTCCTTTCCTGACGTCATTTCTCCGACGAGCTGACTGAGTTCGCTTTTGCCGGCTGCAGGGAGGAGGATGGAGCCGGTGGCCGGAGATGGGGAAGGCGAAGCGGGGGCAACTGGGACTAGGTGAGGAGGGGTAAAGGCAAGAAGGAGGGCGGGGCTGGTTGGTTCGAGCTGAGGGGAAAGCCGTTTCTAAAGAATGTGGGTGAGTGAGTGAGGTGGGTGGACGCTGCCCTTCCGTTTCTATGGCATGGATCGGAGAGGTTGCCTTTCAGAGAGACCCGAGCGGGCGCGATTGGGCATGAGCCTGTCATATTGTCCTCGTCGCTGAAATGAAATTCCTCCAGAGTGGAGAAGCTGATAGTTTTAAGCATTGCATTCTTGCATTCCTTTGATCTGCCGAGAACTTGAGCATGAAAGATTGCTCTTCTCCCGCTCTCACCCCAAACAAATAGCAAATGTTGAACTTCAAAAGCAAGTCGTTTGCAACTGCGGAGGAGGATGGAGGGTTTCCAAGGTATGTGAGATATTTAAGGAGCGGTTTTGCCGTTAACCTCCCCCTCCCCGCCCCCTCGAGTTCCTATGGCTGAGTAGGGATTTGAACCTGGTAGTCTGACACTCTGCCCGGGACAGTAGCTACATGATGCTGGCTTTCTTAACAATCCCAAGTATTGATTTTGAAAATTGCCTGTATTGAAGGCTGGGCTAAAATGTCAAAGACTTGCCTAATTAATTATTTCCTTTCTTTTTTCTAGTTGAAATTCCTGGACAATATGGTGGATTATAGTATTTTAACAAAATCTTTCTTTTTCCCCCCTCCCTCCCTTTTTTGGGGTGGGGATGATTTTAAATGTAGGCTTCCTGAAGATAGGGGACTATAAGGGTTTGGGGTCAGAGAACTTGAACCATTTCATCTTTTTGTTCTGGCAAGGTAAACATTTAGGTAGACTTGGATACCACAGTCTAAACTGGGAACAGGGCTAGCCCCTTAGTTGTCTGAAGGGTTTCATCAGATGAGCCCACCTAAGATCTCATAAGAGCACCTGTTGATAGGGTGGCCAGATGGAAAAAGTCCTGTACCTTTAATATTAGTACAGAGAGAAGAAATTGCAGCAAGTGTAGCTTGCCTCAAAAGCTGCACTTGTTGAAATGTCCTCTTCTGAGCATCTATTGAAGGTACTGGAATCCTGTCCTCTTTTTCATTTAGTCACCATGACTTATGGATGTAGGGCCTGTCCAAGAGGTGAAGTGGGGACAGGAAAGGCTAGAGGGAAATGATTCCGAGGTCGGTAAAATGAGTACCCAGCTTGCTGGGGGGGCAATGTGTAGCCTTTATAATTAAAATTGTAAACCGCCCGGAGAGTGCTTGTAGCGCTATGGGGCGGTATATAAATCCAATAAATAAATAAATAAAATAAATAAATCCCTATAATATGTTAACAGAAATTTGTGTGACATATGTCAGAATGGCATGTGGCGGTGGGGTTACCCTTTAGAGCAGAGGACTTTTCATGGCTGTTAACTTTTTGAAGGTAGAGTTGTCAGATTTACTTAACTGCTTTTCCACAAAACTTAACTGACTTTGTTTTCTCCCACAGAAAGCATTTCTTGGACTTGCCCTGGGAAGATGTCCTCTTCCCACACATTCTCTCATATCTCCCGCTGAAGCAGCTCTTGATCCTTCAAAGGGTCAGCAAGGCATTCCAGTCTTTAATTCAGCTTTACCTTACCAACATGCGATGTTTTGATTCTAGCCAGGTAATTGCAATGGGTTGGGTGTGTTTGTAAATAATGTTTTAATTTAGTCACATGCAAAGAACAAGAGTTGTTGGATTGTAGCAGATGTGCCTCTGGGAATGTCCTGCTTATTTTAAGGTACCTGGTATGTAGGTTTGCTGCTTCCAGACAGTGATGAAGGTGTAGCAGGGTGAATGAGGCCAACAAATGAACGAAAGCTGGGAACAAGATATTGTACTACATTTTTTTGTGCAGCTGTAAAGTCCATGGGTCAAAGCAAATGGTTTTCAAATTAATACTGAAAATTGGTAATATCAGTTAAGAAGATTTACTTGCCAAATGAACAGCTCTGGTCGGCCCAATAACCTTTTGAGCTTCAGTAATAGATTCCTTCGATAATAAGTTCTGTACAACAGAGATCTTCCTGTTTAACCATGTAAAAGCAAACAAGGTATGCAGAAGGAGATTTGTCTGAAAAAGGCAATAGAGTTGGTCTGAGGTTCCTGCCAAAGCTCCACCCTCAAATATTCCTCTGACATCTACAGTCTCATTTTAACATACAGTGGATTTTACACCTGAAAATAACTTTATTGGAAAGATGAGCAATTTAGGTGTCAGGATTTTTGGGTGGATGTACAAGCTCAATGTTGTCAAAGCTCAAAATGTGCTTCCTAACCACATAGGTCTGTTGCTTCATTAAAACAAAGAACATTCTTCAAATCATAGCAAAAGTGCCTCTGGCATTGTTCTACTTATTTTAAGGTACCTACTGTGTAGGTTTGCTACTTGTGGACATGGATGAATGCATAGCTATAACTTAAATGCTTATGATGAGGCAGTGAGCAGGAGAACTAAAAGTTTTATATGTAACAAAACAAATTGCATATTATTAATTTTATCTTCATCTGTAACCAGGAGATGTTCCTAAAGCAGCTTACAAAAAAGAGTAATAAGACAATCCCTGCCTTCAAATGTCTCTTAGAAGACAGGTGTGCAAGTATACATCGCTTGACATGATTTTTACTGTTTTCCCCTTCTTCATTTTCTCTCTGCTGAGTAGCAGGATTTGTCTGCTGCAGCCAAACAAAGAGACCCCTGGCACCATAAAGACTAACAAGTTTTGCTTGGCATAAGACATGTGGGCAGAGGTCCACATGGACCTCTTTCCCAGCCCTCCTCCAGCTGCATTCCTTCCCAGCAAAAACAAAACATGAATTGCAGATTCTGGAAACCTCTGTGAGTTGTTTTTTCTCTTTTTAAATAGGTAACATGGCTCCTCCTGCATGAGTTAACCCATATGGACACCAGTTTTTTAAAAAAACTTGAAGTGGATCTTTAGCTACTTTGAGCAGCATTTTTGGCAGCCTTTGTGGCCCTAAAGGTTTCCAGATTCAAAAGAAGTCTCCCTTCTAGCATAAACTTTTGTAGGCTGCCTACTTGCATCTGATAAGTATACAGCAGTCCATGAAAGCTTATGTGCAATAATACCTGTTGGTCTGTAAGGTGCACATGACTCTTCGTCCTTATTCTTTCTGTCCATGAGCCCATGCTTAAACTGATTCTTCTCTCATCCCCTCTGGTGCTCACCCACCTTCTCTACCTGTCACCAAAATGAAAATCGCACCTAATCCCCTGCACTATATGTGGTGTTGCCATTTGTAATTGGAAGTTCTTTAGATGAGTGGTTTCAACCTTGGGTAACCCAGATGTTCTTAGACTGCATCTGCCAGCACACCTAGTGATGAAAGTAGAGCCTTGTAGTGCAGTGATTAAACTGCAATATTGCAGTTAAAATTCTGCTCATGACCTGAGTTTGTGACCGGTTCAGCTAGCTGGTTAGAGTCTGAGTCAGCCTTCCATCTTTCTGAAGTCAGTAAAATTGAGTGCCCAATTTGCTGGGGAGACAATTTGTATCCTGCATAATTAAATTGTAAACCACCTAGAATGCTTTAAGTGCTATGGGCGGTTTTTAAGTAGCACACTTTGCTTTACCCAAGTTTAGGAACCACTGCCTTATATGGATTCCTATTTTAACAGACATTCCAAAGAGAATATAGAATCGGTACATTATCACAGCCAGATATTTCCTCATAGGCATTCTGGGGGAGAATAGCAATGTGGGAAGGGCCAGCACTGCAAGTTCTTAGTGGTGGTTCACTAAGGTGTTTGAGATTCTCCCATACCCTAATGGCAAGATAGTTACACATGCTTCTATTTCAGTGGTATGACTGCTTTTGCTTGTGCTCCTTGCATACACTGTAATAGTATCTGATACCATGGCTGACCAGTTGCACCTAGAGGTGTTGAAAACTTATTTCCACCACACACATGTGGGGAAAATGGGTTTTCTATGCATGTTCAAAGATTCCTCCCTCTGCTGCCCCAACTAGAAACATTAAAAATTAACAAGTATTTTATTTTGAGATAAAGAATAAAATATTTTTAAAAAGGATTTCTATGTCACTACTACCTGACATTTATTTCCATGGAATTGTGACTAAATCTGATTTAATCCTTAATGGGACAGGGAGGTACAAGCCATACAGTGGTAGAACATTTCTGTAATGCTTGTTAAATTACTATTGTTAGCGTTGCCTAAATGAGACATAATTATAGAGGAAAGGACAGCAGTCATAGCAGTGTGATGACACTGGAAAGGAGATGGGATTTTAGACTGAATAACTGGCATAACTAGTACTTCAGTGTAAATGAGTTTTCCCTCGAAAGCAAGCGACCTTCCGCTCAAACCTCTGCTCAGCATACTAATCCAAGGAAACTCAGCTTGTGCTTATTTTGAAATAATACAGCACAGGTTAACGTCTGTATTTGTGTCCAGTTTGTATCATTTAGGAAGTCTGCTATTGGATTTTTACAATGTGATGTCATATTGGTTAAAGGAGTGTGCATTCTGTTTCTTCTACTAGTCCCATTTCTGATCCCGTAGTTTTTTCTTTTACTGACAAAGGATGGATGAAGTCATCCTGTAAGCTGTCTTGAGTCCCTGTATCAGGGGGAAAGGTAGACTAGACATAAAATATATGTGTACATTATCTGTTTTATTATCTTCTGAAAACTCTTCCCCACCTTTCAGTGCCTATTGGCACTGATTACTTTTTCCCCCTTTTAATTAAAAAAAAAGAGTTCAGGGAGAGGGAGAGAAGGAGGAGAGCTGCTGGCAGGGACTTGGAAGGCTGCAGTATTGAACTTTCTGTCCTTGTCTATGGCAGGTTGGACCCCATATTCCAAAAGCGGCATTCAGCGCTCTCCTGAAAGACAATGAGGTACTGCAACGACTTTTCCTACAGAACTGCTCTGATTGGTTATCTGACAAGGAGCTCCTTCCTGTTATTGGCCAAAACCACCAGCTGCTGCAAATAGACCTGAATGGCTGCGTACAATTGAGTCGGCATGCTCTGGTGGCCATTTCCCTGAGCTGCCCCAATTTACACCAGCTCTCCCTTGCCCACTGTGAGTGGGTGGATAGTCTTTCTCTGCGGAGCCTGGCAGACCACTGCAAGGAACTTGAATCCCTGGACCTTACTGCTTGCCGGCAGCTGAAAGATGAAGCTATCTGCTACCTTGCACAGAGGTGCCACAGACTGAAATCCCTCTCATTGGCTGTCAATGCAAATGTTGGTGACACCGCTGTAGAGGAGGTTGCCAAAGCCTGTCCTGAACTGGAGCATCTGGACCTCACAGGCTGCCTACGGGTCAAGAACAACTCCATTAGGTAATGCGTGCACATAGAAAGCAAAGAAATTGCATTGAGGTCTTTATCACATTTATATTCCATCCAGTTCCTTGATGGGAGGGGAGGGGAAATAACAGTTACAACAGCTTTATGAAGTAGGTTAGTTTGAGAGGTGGTGACTGACCTGAAGTTATTCAGTGGCTCTTCATTGGCGAATGAGGATTTGATTGCCTAGTCCTACACTGTTACTCTGTTGCCTGCACCTGACTAGGATCTCACTAGGCTGGCTTTAATTACTGTGGGTGGGGTGGCTGTGGCTGTCCAAAGATGGTCTGCATCTCTCATGAGATCTAGCCATCCTGGTCAGTGATGCAGGTTGTTGGTCGCAGTTCAACAGTATCTGGGTGGTCTCTCATTCCACTTCCCAGTACAAGTAGCCCTACATTTTCCCATTGCTTCATATATGTCGACTTCCAAATGCAACAAATGAGCTCCTACACCAAGATGAAACTGGCCAATTAACCTGCTGTGATTGTGTTTGTGTACTTTTTGTGAAAATTAAAATTTGAGGAAGGATTAGTGTGGAAGAACAGATTTGATATGACTTGAACTTGCCAATTTTTAAAATGTTATAATCCTTAAATATTGGGCAAAATCCTGTTGATTCAGTTCTGCACCTGTTTCAACTCCCAAGGCTCCCTAGGATTCCCTTTTTGCCCTGGGAAAGCCTTTGAGATGTTGAGGGGAGACCTTTTAATAATAAAAATCACTGGGTCCAGACTACTGGTGGCAGTCTGGTGCTGTTTAAGATACTTGTAGCCTCTCATGACACAACCATAACAAAGTATCTTCCACCATATAGATTTACAATATAAAGCAAAGGCAGATTTTAAAATGACAGAATATGCATATGATATGAATTGAGAAACAGCTGCAGTGGTGTCTCGCTTGACGAGGATAATTCGTTCCGTTGAAATCACTGTTAAGCGAAACCCTCGTCAAGCGAAACGAAAAAGCCCATTGAAATGCATTGAAAACTGGTTCAATGCGTTCCAATGGGCTAAATACCTCAGCATCCAGCGAAGATCCTCCATAGGGACTGCCATTTTCAGTGCCTGTAAAGCGAGGAATCCGTCCTAAAGCACAGCGGGGAGCCATTTTGCACAGCGGGCGGCCATTTCAGAGCTGCCGATCAACTGTTTTAAAATCATCGTCTAGCGAAAAATCGGCTCCCGAAGCAGGGAACCGATCATCGCCAAGTGAAGTTTCCCTATCTAAACATCGTTTTGCGATCGCTAGTACGATCACAAAAAACTCATCGTAAAGCAGATTCGTCATTTAATGAGGTAATCATTAAGTGAGGAACCACTGTATAATATTACATATAAATGGTGCTCAGCCTGGGAAACTATGCACCATATGCAAAGCAACACAAGAAAACTCTTGTTCAGGAGGAGATGAAAAGTGGGTTCATGGAGTTTGTTCAGATGTGTGCAGTGATTGTACATCCAAGCTAGATGTGCTGCTCTGTACCTGATGGGCTAATGATGATTCCTCAGGCTCTTTCCTACTGTCTGTTCTAGGCACAGTCACTTTGATTTTGCATTCTAAAATACAATGTTTCACATTTCTGCTTCAGTAGAAAAATCAAAATCAAAATGTATTCGTAGAAATGAATTTATCTGGAATTTGGAATATTTAGGCTCTCAACAGTGGAAGATCAGGATTTGTGAAATATGTGAGCCAAATCCAGATGGTAGTCTCAAGTAGGACAGAGCCATTTAATGAATGTGATTTGTTAAATTAAGACTTACGATTCAGTGAGTATGCCTGATTTTATCCGGTAAATATAAATTTGTTAGTATATCTATAAAATGTTTTTTAAAAAGCATCTTAAAGCCTAAATTCACCATCTGCTATGCATGATGATAAATCTATAGTCAAAACACATATTTGATTAGAATGCTAATTCTGATTGTGTTAAAAGTACATTGTTCCAACTTCACCGGCCAGAGAATGGAGCAAAGGATTCATGGGATATTGTCCAACTATTGGCTAAGAAGTGCCGTCATGAAAAAGAATATTCAGTGCCCTTTCCCTGGTTAGTGGAAACTTCACCCAGCCTCTCCAATCGTATTTACAGCCACTTTCTGTGTTTGACATAGAATAAACTTTTGCAACCCTAGGCCAATTCAAATGGCAGTGGATTGACTTAGAAGATCAAGTTGTATCATGAATTTTCTTAGGCAAAGAGTTGCAACACAAAATGCCCACATGGAAATAATATGCTGAGTTCCTTTTTCCAAAGAAGTAGCTGTGCTTGTGTTTCTCAGCATATTGTCGAAATTAAAGGGGAAAGCATGCCACATTAAAGACTAATACATTTGTTGTTGTGGCCAAAATTCTGTTGTTTCATGTAGTAAATTGCGCAATAGGGCCATTGAATCATGGGGTTTAGTGAGTCAACTTCTCCATAAGTTCCACTGATTCAAATGGATCTACTCAAACCGTGACCTGCTATGTTAAATTAAGTTGCAATTAGTTATAGGCCCATTTTAATCAATAAAATTTAGAGAGGAGTTTACACATTAAATTTTCATTGATTCAGTAGGCCTGCTCTTGGATAATTTGCTACTCTAAGCAACTGGATTATGGACAATGTAATCTTTTATGGCTCAAAATCCACTTCTTCAGATGTATGGATTTTGATCCATGAAAGCTCACAATGAAATATGTTTGTCTTCAAAATGTTACTATACAGTATTTTGCTTGCAGTTTATTTCTGTTTTTGTTTCTTTTTCTCCTTTTACTTTTGCTAGTGTATGCTTTCCTCTGTAAGTGTGGGAAAATCAGCCCTTGGGATACTTTCTGTTCATGATGACACAGTAACAGATCAACCCTTTGCTGAATCTCAGCAACTCTCCAGTCCTTTGAACATTGTTGCTTTCCCCGCCTCTCTAGGTCTCTGAACTCCTTCCACCACTGTACTAGCTGAGATCCTGTAACAGTTAATGCCAGGAATGTATGTTCTGTTTATAATCTCTGCCTCAACTATTTAAAAATAAGTCCCCTGCTTGCAGTTATCTTGATTGTTTTTTTTAAAAAAATTCTTTTGGCAGAACCGTGGCAGAGTACTGTCCTAAGCTGCGCACTTTGAAGGTGAAGCACTGTCATGATGTGGTGGAATCCAGCCTAAGCATCTTGCGCAATCGTGGTGTGGAACTCGATGTGGAACCTCCGCTGCTGCGTGCCCTGGTCTTGTTGCAGGATGTTGTAGGCTTTGCTCCATTTATCAATCTCCAGATCTGAAGAAAGGAGGACACTTCAGTACTTCCTGAAGACTGCCTGTGGCTACTGCTACTAGATACTGCTACTGAGAAGTTCAAAAGACAAAGGGATTTCAGTTCCATCACTGCAAGTTGGGTCTCATCTGATCTATGTATAGCCCTTTTGGAAAACTGTGTGTATTGGAAAACCAGCCTATTTGCATTAAGATGGACAGTATATTACTCAAAGCTGCACACCATCCTGGTTGACTGGTACACAGTATGCATGATTAAGGGTATTTGAGAAGTGATGTGGCCACAAACAATTGCATTGGTGCTGAGGTTCTTTTACTCACTTGCATGTCATAAAGATTTCCACAGATAAGGGAAAATCACTTGGGGAAAACTAGGGGAATCTAATCAGAGGCACAGCCCAGTGGAGGGCAGAGGTGATATGTGGCCATTTTTGCACGGCTTGTTATCTCCTTTGATTTGAGTAATGGAGTTGCCCTCCTGAATGCTCCTGGAGAGCAGAGCAATCCTGTCTATAGGTTTGTAGTTGCCTATTTTGCCTTTAAAGGCAGTAGGATGCCAGAGCATTGAGCAAAGTTGCACCTCAAGTGTTCTGTTTCTAAAGGTAATGATTGCACCCTTTTGTGTCAGTTTGTTGGCTCGTGTGACATATGCCCTTTCCCACAATTACAGGTGTGGATGGAGTACGTGGATGATGTGTATAGGGCCATCCCCATTCAAAGTGTAATATGTAAATTGAAAAATAATATTTTAAAAGAAAGCACAGTTTTTTTCTGAATTGTACAAAAAGGTTTTCTGCCAAGTTAACCTGAATACATTATAGCCATATTTTAAAAGATTCGTCATAAAACAGGACAAACAACTAGTATCTTTAACCTCAGTAAGAAAAAAGGACAGAGAGTCCCAAGGAATAAGAGGAATAGCAGCATCTCCTGTAGTTGCTGTATGTCCTCCTACAGTTCTGAAGAAGGTATGCACAGTCTTCTGCCTTGCAGATGAGCAGGCAGGAACTGTATTAGCACCTGGCCCCTGATTAGGGAAACAAATGCTAGATTGAATTCCCTGGAAGAAGGTGTGAGATGGCCTTGAGTAAGGCCATCTTACACTTGTTGGCTGGAAACTGTTGAGTGATCTCTCGATCTGTTTACCCTATTTTTGTTTTCATATCCATTCCCCATTTTGTATTCCCTGTGCAGTTATTAATGTGCTGTTTCAACTTTTTGGTAGCCTTGGGTGAAAACACACTAAGAAAAAGCTAAGATTCTTTTCAATCTGAATGGACTGAATTTCTCTTACAGCCCTTTGTTGATTGCATAGTTAAAAATGTTCATTGCAGTAGTTCCCATGATTGCTGCAAGAAATCAGCACCCAGAGCATCCTTTCACACTAATGGATGGTTATATTTCTGCATAATTCACTGGAAGCCACAAAGACTGAGGACTTGGCCTCTGCCTAGATCTAAGTAACTGTGCTGCAGTGGCTGTGGCTAAATCATTTAATTACTTGCAAGGTGGTATGGCAGATAGTCACTGCTCTTCCTTTACCTCATTAGGAGCATATTCAGGATGGTATATAAAGTGAACCATTGTCTCCTGTTCTAATGTGTGGGTGGGTGTAGGGTATGTACATTGGTGATGAAACATTTGGCAAATATCAGACTGCATCTGCAAGTCTCATTCCAAAAACATTGCTGTAGCTCAGTGTCTGGAGAAAGAAACACCTTCTCTGGTTTCTTTCTGCTGTTTGGTAGTGACTACAACAACTTAATGGCCAAAATCATTGCTTAGCATAGTAAATTGCACTAGAGTAGGCCCACTGAATCAGTGGGGATGTAGTGAGTTAATGCCATAACTTCCATTGATTCAAATGAGTCTTCTCTAACTGAAATATGCTCACAGTTAGAATAGGCCAATTTGAATTGATGGAACTTACATAAAAGTTAATTTACCAAATCCCCATTGATTCAACTCAACCCTTCCTCCATCTTTTGAAAGTGGTTGTGTCTGAAAGTTGCATTGTTAGAGTTGTATCATGGAATCATTAGAAAGCAACGTGGTTGTTACTATGAGTATATGAGCCACCAGGGATTCTCCTGTGAAATTTGCATGTCTGGAGAGTTTTAACATGTCACTGATGAACCTTGACACTTTTAAGGTACTCTCACTGAGATCTATAGACAACCTTTGTAAACTCCTGTAAGAAGAATAAACTATTCTGATGGAACTGGTACCGGTGGCTTTTGTGGAAATGAGCTAAATCTCAGTGGCTTTTGCCTGTGAGTAGTAGGCTTGGTTCTAGGGTAGTAAGCCAGGGTTTTCAGGTAATTTTTATGCTGTTTCCGACCACTCCTTCCACCCAAATTTCCCCTAGATTTGGTAAATCTGTTCTAGTTTGATCTGTCCACTTCTGGCTGCACACACACAGCTTCTATGTTTTCAAGACCTGAGGTTATTTTACATAGTCTGGGGAGGCTGAGTCCAGATTATCAGCTTTTGTCTTCTACAGCAGGCTCCCCAACCTTTTTAATACCATGGGGAAGGCACGTGTACATGCGCGAAGGTGTGCGCTCATGCGGGTGTTTGCGCACATGTGTGAAGGAGTGGGGGGCATCGTGTGCACATGCACACTTGTACACATACGCGAACGGCAGTGAGACAGATGGCGGCACTCGCACACACTTGTATGCATGTGTGAAGGGTGGGGGGCGTTTGTACTCACACGTATGCATGAAGGGGCTGTGCGGGGGGAAATCCGTGTGGGGTGGGTGGGAGATCTGTTTCTGCAGCCTGGTCCGGCCCAGGCCATGGACCAGCACTGGGCTGTGGACTGGGAGTTGGGGCCCCTTGTTCTATAGAACCTGTTTGCATAAATGCTAGCTGCTTATCTCATTCAGGGGTACTGACTTCTGTGTTATATGTTTTGCTATCCAGTATGAGACACAAACAAAGAAACAAAAAATAAGCAGAGCATAACAAGAATGTTCCCATAACTACTTGGGAAAAGTTCCTCCTGAGTTTAGCCTTACTGGTAGGAAACTCCTTCTCGTGCTATTATCCCCAGTATTTCATTAGGACATAATATCAACGTACAGTTCCTGGAAAGGGGTGGGAGGACACTAGCATAACTCTAAACCAGGGGTCTCCAAACTTTTCAGAGTGAGGGCCACAACATATAGTCTAGATTTTCAAGGGCCGAACATGCCCATGCACACTCCTGCACACCTGCACTCCCTACCCGCCTGGATAAAAAGGCAAGGCAGGTCAGATGTGGCCTGCAGGCCATAGTTTGGAGACCCCTGCTTTAAACCAATGTTAATACCCACAAGTGATAGGATGCTTTAAGGAGTTGTGCATCACTGAGTGCTAAGTGTCAACAGATAGCATTCTAGCTTTAAGATCATCCATTGCTTAAAAGTTATTCCCTCTTCTATTTTTGGTCAGATCACCTTTTTTACAAGATTGAAGTGTTGCTGCCTTTCTGTTAACTTTAGTAAAAAAATATATATCCAGATTTCTATTTATTTTTGACAGTATCCATGAATGCATATATGTGAAGGCACAATAAGGTGTTGGTTACTGTAGTTCTGGAAAATGCAGGGGACCCATTTGTTCCTTTGCACTACTGGGCTTCAGTAGCTCTTTATGTCTACTAAAACAGTTTTTCCTCCTGAAAGGAAGAAAAGGTTGTTCAATTGTCTTGGTGCTGAAAAAGATATCAATTGTAAATTTGTGTTGAGCTTTTAAAAAACGGAGACCAGCGACTAGCTGCTCTGAAGTCTTTGATTCTCTGTTAAGAAATGCAAAAATCAAATAGTGCAAACCTAAATTTAAATTCTGTTCATCATGGTAACTTTTATCATGCCTACAGGGCTCCTGAAGGTCCTGTGTGAAAGGGACACATGGAACCCAGAACAACTTGGATGCTTTGGTTTTATATCTAATATACAGTACTGTATTGCTTTCAGAAGATGCATCTGAATGAGAGTGAAGTCTCTTCAAGGAAGCAACTTAGCTCTTCCTCTCTCTGTGTGTTGTGATCTATTTGGCAAGAGCTTTCAGAAAGATCATGTGCTTTATTGGGAGAACTGAGATGTCTCACATACAGTGAATAAACACACTTCTTGTCTTGGGGCAGCATTGGAACCACAATCAGTAGCGTCAATCAGGAATCCGAGGAATTCCACCTGTGGGACTCCAAACTGACACTTCTCCTAATTAACCTTCAAACCTGCTGCCTGAAGTTTACTTAACACCATACGGAGTCGCTTGGCTAACTCAGCTTCAACCTGTAGCTACCAAACATCATCAAAATATGGGATGACACCTGAGAACCCTTGCAAGAGGCCTTCCATAATGTCTTGAAATATCCCGGGGGCTACACTGATACCAAACTGTAATCGCTTTACCTTAAAAGCTCCCCCCATGTGTTACAATTGTTTGTGCCTCTGCAGTGGCATCATCTACTGGTAATTGTTGATAAGCCTGGGCCAGATCAAGCTTTGCAAAGATCTTTCCACCATTCAGGGTTGCCAGAAGATGGCTTACTACTGGCACCAGGTATGCATGCTTATGTAATGCCTGATTAACAGTACATTTGTAATCCACACAAATCCACACAGTCCCATTTGCCTTAAGAGGAGTAACAATAGGTGTCTCCCATTGAGCATGGGGCACTGCCTCTAGGATCCCCTGAGCTATCAACTGATCCAGTTCTTCATCAGTTTTAGGCTTAAGGGCAAATTGAACCCAACGTGCCTTTAAACAGATGGGGGCCACTCTTGGATTCAAATTAAATGAAATAGGCGGCCCAGTGTAACTCCCCAAAGAGCCATCAAACACTGCTGCAAACTCCTTACACACAGCTGTAACATCGGCATGCTTGATTTGCTGAATACCACAAATATAGATGCCAAATGGTTGAAACCATTCCAATCCCAGTAGGCTTGGTAATTGCCGTTTTGCCACTACCACCAGTACTGGCCCTCTGAAGTCCTTATAGGCTATTTGAAAGGTGCCCATTCCCCAGCACAGGAACCTGCTTGCTCTGGAAATCCTTAACAAGTACATCACATGGCTCCAATTTGTGCCTCCATCCCTTAGGACAAATCTGCTGAAGTGTCTGGTCCGCAATGATAGACAATGCAGAACCCGTGTCCACCTCCATTTCACAGGGCACATCCTGAATTCTTACAGTCACTCTGATCTTTGATCGAACTGCTGGCTGTAAAGTCATAACAAAGCTGTCTCCTTTAATCTCTGGCAGTTCAACAGAATGCAAGGAAAGGGTGTGACACTCGCCTTGCTGATTGTAGCCCTTTCTGGATGCCCAAGCCGCTTGATGATTCCCCCTTTTCAGCTGCTCTCGAGTAAGATGCAGCATGACAGTCACGAGCAATATGCCCCACTTTGCCACACCTTTAGCATTGTATATTCCGGAATTGACATGCCTTCCTCAGGTGGGGCCCTCCACAATCAGCACACAGATTTTCTGGTGGTACTTTTACTCCTTGACTTCTCTGATTGATAACTCGCATTACAGCTTCTCCCTCCTCCTCCTTAGAAGAGGAGCCCTCCCACTGCCCTTGATGGACATTCTCTGACTTTCTAAACAGTGGGGGAGTCTTTTCCTGTCAAATTTCTTCTGTGCAGCTTCTACAGCTAAAATCTCTCCATAAGCTGTTTTGAAATCCAGACTTTTCCTTGCAAACAATCAATGTTGCATTTTTTCATCCCTTTTGCCAAAAACCAACCAGTCTCTCAATGCCTCCTCGAGGTCTGTGAAATTACAATGTCTTGCCACTTGTCGAAGGGCCATAACATAATTGGCTGCTGACTTGCCAGGCTCCTGGTCACACTTGTAAAAAGCATGCCAACAAGCAATCTCTGACAGTTGCGGTGATAGTTTTGCAGCTTGTCTTTGATGACTGAAAAGGTGATGTTTTTTAAAGGGGTAGGAGCGCACAACGCTCTCACTATCTCAAAAACAGGCAGTCCACAAGTGTTAAGAAAGGTAGCTCTAACAGTCTCTGCTTCGATTATTTTTTTGGCAGCAAAGTAAAACTCAAACCTTGATATGTAAGTTTCCCAGTCTGCAACAGCTGGGTCAAAAGGCTCCAAATATCCCTGGGTAGCCATCTCCACAACTCGACCTTCACTTCTTCAACAGTTAGCCCACAGACAGGTAATTAATTCAGTCCAACATACACTCTGCAGGCAAGCAAAATCCCATCCTCGTCACCAGTATAATGTTGCGAGTCCAGACACGACAACTGCTTCCACATACGGTCCTTTATTCCAAAGACAACATGACGTACACAAAACCCACATTCAATAAATACCCATAACTCCAGCCCCCCCAATCAAACCCTCTAGGCATCACCTCACTGCAAGGTCCACCTGTCTCTACAGCTGTCAGAACCCTCCTTTAAAGTGCCCAATGCACTACAGTAAATCTATTACATGGAGGCAAAAAGAGGGGTGAACAGGGTGAAGAACAGCTCAAAAGCTATGGAAACGAAGACGATTTATTCTAAAGAAGGAAATCTAGTGGAAAGAGTTGCGTTGTTGGAGTGCTGCTATGGAGAAGGCCCTGTCCTCTGTTCTAGCTAACTTATAATAAAAACTTACATTGAGGTTGTCATTGATGTAGCCTTCTGGTGGAGAGAAGTTAGTTTGCCGTTGCAGTAAATTACCAGATTAGAAATTAAATTTACCGAGCTACACAAATTGACGGTAGACAAATCAAGAATGTGTTAATTGGACTCTCAATTTCATTGCAATACAAAAGCTCTGCAAGTAGTCCTTTCAGGCAGGCACCTTGAAGACTGAGGGCCTGCTGAGGCAATATGGGCCATAAGGACCCGTACAAGTAGCACACCACATGACCTCTGGCTTGCTTCATTCAGAAGAGGGGGCACTGCTCCATCTACAACTGCTGGGCTTCTGCCTATCCAAAGGGATAATGAATACTTCCTTGTGCAAATGCCTAGGGAAAAAAAATACAGCATTGGGTGCAGTGTAGTGCGGCCTGCATAGTCAAAACAGAATATTTTCGTAACAAATTTATTCTAGCATGGGTTCCTGTGGACCATCTCTCAGTCCATTAATGCTATAAAGAGTCTCTTATGTCTCTGATATAACCCGAGGAAACTCATGCTACAATAATTGTGTTAGTTTTCAATGTACCAGTATGCCAACAGGACTAGGTGTTGTTGTTTTGTTTTGCCTACAATAGATAAACATAGCTGTTTCTTTGGAAATGGTCACAAAAGAACTCCATAAACCTCCCAGTAGCTTCAGGGTAATATTAGCTAATCCATAAGAGACATATTTTTTTTTCCAAACCAGATTATTGCACAAATTAAAATTTAAAATAGAATAGAATGTGTTTGATCAAGCTGGAAACAGATAATAAAGACATAATTAGTTATCTGCCGATACTATGGCAAAAATTAGAACTGACCAATATGTGCATGTCTCTAAATCAGCAGTAAGCAGTCTCTAGAGATCCCAAGCTACATCTGTCTACCCCTGGACTTTGGCAACCCCCCCCAATTTTTTTCTTTTAAAAAGGGTTTGGGTGTTTTTTGTTTAAATGAAAAAAGACCCTCATACTCAACAACAACAACAACAACAACAACAACAACAACAACGACGATGATGATGATGATGATGATGATGATGATGATGATGATGATGATAATGTGCCATCAAGTCAATTCTAATTAATGACCTTTTCAGGATTTTCCAGGTGAAGAATACAAAAGCACTGAAAATCCTGCAGGGCAAGCCCGTCTGAGAAACCAGAGATTAAAGGGATAGAACCAGATGATGAAAATCTCAATACATCTGAAATAAGCCAAGTGTTTGAGGTTGCACTTGAAAGAAACTTGCCTGTGAATTTTGAGGTGACCTGGGAAAGTGGCCCCCTGCATATGGAGAGGTCTGCGACAAAAATACTTGTGGGCAAGTTTATTGGTGAAGGTGAAGGCAAGAGGAATAAGATTTCAAGGAAGAATGCAGCCATAGCTGTTTTGGAGGAGTGGAAGAAACTGCCTACCCTTTCCCCAGTTGAGAAAATGTGAAGCCAATAGTCAAACAGAAAACAGGCCTCACTCAAAAGAAGCGAGCTGAGGACATCCAACGGACATCAGAGTGCCAAGTATCCTTTGATCATTTGAAACAGGCGTGGACTTTGGGACCTCTCCTTGTTGCACTGGACTTTGACCGTGAGATCATCACCTGCATGGATGAGTTGAACGTGGGACTGAGAGCCATGTTGTGCCAAGAGTACAACAGCAGGAGTTCCACCCCCAGTGACTTTTATCAGCAGGAGACTCCAACCTGGTGAGGGGTACAGTGGGGTCTCTACTTAAGAACTTAATCCGTATTCGAAGGTGGTTATCAAGTTGAAAAGTTCTTATGTTGAATCTGCATTTCCCATAGGAATGCACTGAAAACCATTTAATCCGTATCTGCTCTTTTCCGTCCATAGAAACTACAGTGGAACCTCTACTTAAGAACTTAATCCGTTTTGGAATGGTGTTCTTAAGTTGAAACGTTCTTAAGTTGAAGCAAGATTTCCCATAGGAATGGACTGAAAACCAATTAATCCGTTCTGGCTGTTTTTTTTGTTATGTAGAGGTGTGTTCGTACATTGAAGCATTAGTTCCCATCGGAACTAATGCAAAGCTGGTTAATACGTACTCTACCACTAGGGGGAGAATTTTTTTTTAAACCTAAGATGACCTAAGGTTAAAAAAAGAGCAGGAAAGGTTTTTTTTCCTGTTCTTATCTTGGATTTCTGTTCTCAAATAGAAGCAAAATTTAGCAAATGGAGCTGTTCTTAAGTTGGATTGTTCTTAAGTAGAGACGTTCTTAAGTAGAGACCCCACTGTATTTGTCTGCCATTGAGAGGGTGTGCTTAGCTATTGTATGGATGCCGCAAAAGCTGAAGCCCTACATTTGGGGAAGGAAATTCATCTTCTGCACTGACCATTCCCCTTCGGTGTGGCTATGAACTATGAAATCCAATAGTAGCAAACTTGCAAGATGGATGCTGATTCTGCAAGACTTTGACTTTGAAATCCGGAGCATAAAAGGGACCCAGAATGTGAGTGTAATGTATCTTTAGTGATGTAAATAATGTAAGAGGTTAGTGTTTATATTCTCCCATAAACCTTTGTTTGTTTATGAGGGCAAATTTTAAGTTTCCCCTCCTAAAACAAACTTATTAAGGGGGGAGGAATGTGGTGTCTGCCCAGGTCGTAAATATTCATAGGCTATTTGCATAGACCAATGGGAGTGTTGGAGGGGCAGAGTCATGAGATATAAGAGACTCAGCAGCAGCAGGAGAAGTTTAGATAGAGTTTTGAGATAGAGAGATTGAGAGAGAGTTTAAGAGTTTGGGTGGGAGAGTGGTGGTTGAGAGTGGATAAAGGAGAATGTTTGTTTAAGAGTTAATAATATTGTTTGTTCTGTCAACACCAATATCAATAAACAATTTCTGTTTCATTCTTTTAGAATGAAAAATGGCCTGGACTTCAATTATTAATAATAGGTATTGTTGATAAAATCAACTGGTGGCAGCTGAGGGGCACATAGTGTGAGCTCCTAGTTTGGTGAAACAAGCAGGGGCCATGTGGAATCATGACACACTGGACATATTTATTTAATGTTGTCTTGAGATGGAAGATAGTAAAACACCCATAGGAGAAACCTGACGCTTATAGATATACATGGTATGTTTACATGACTGACAAAGGCAGAGATATCTGGCATGTTGTTAACCAGCTAGAATATGTTTAAGTTGTTAAGTTGCTTCTGCTTGTAATAGGAACAGCGAAGTAAGCAATTAAATTGATATGTTTCAGTTGCAAGTTCAGAATGAAAACATAAAAATTGTACACCAAAATTATAACATGTTTGTGATACCATACAGTCTTAAGTTTTTGCCATCTGACAGAAAAACATCAAATGGACAAAATGCCTGTTCGCGTCCTTTATTGTGGATAGCCCTCAAACAAGTGCCATAGTTTTATATGAATCCTGCCAGATCATAAAGACAACAAAATTCCTGATGGCTCTGGGGAACAGTAGACATTCAAGCCATACACGTTGTTGAGTTTAATCCAATTTCCAGGTACAGCAGGTTGTTAGACATGCTGTACATTCAGGAACCCTAAGAATTGTTTTATGGAAAAGTAATTGAAAATTTTCAATCCTGTTATTTATACTTAGTAACCCAAATATCTACTCCATATAACATCTGTCTTATATCGTTTGCATGGAACACGAGTAAAACTATTTGTACTAATTGACTGTCAACTGAGAAATAACATGTTTGAAGAGCTGCTAAACTGTTAACATCCAGAATGAGTATAGGAGATCTTTGGAGACTCCATTTTGAAAGTATGGTGAAAAATAATGCCAAAGAGAGTAGGAAAAAGAGAGTAGGAAAAACCACTGGGCCACTCAGGTATAATCTAAACCAAATCCCTTACGAATACACAGTAGAAGTGAAGAACAGATTTAAGGAACTAGATTTGGTAGACAGAGTGCCTGAAGAACTTTGGATAGAGGCTCGTAACATTGTACAGGAGGCAGCAACAAAAACCATCCCAAAGAAAAGGAAATGCAAGAAAGCAAAGTGGCTGTCCAACAAGGCCTTACAAATAGCAGAAAAGAGAAGGGAAACAAGATGCAGGGGAGATAGGGAAAGTTACAGAAAATTGAATACGTATCCAAGGCAGACCTTTCAACATCACAATAATCCAAGTTTATGCACCAACCTCCATTGCTGAGGAGACTGAAATTGAACAATTTTATGAAGATTTACAACACCTTCTAGAACTGACACCGAAGAAGGATGTTCTTCTCATTCTGGGGGACTGGAATGCTAAGGTAGGGAGTCAAGAGATAAAAGGAACAACAGGGAAGTTTGGCCTTGGAGTTCAAAACGAAGCAGGGCAAAGGCTAATAGAGTTTTGTCAAGAGAACAAGCTGGTCATCACAAACACCCTTTTCCAACAACACAAGAGGCGACTCTACACATGGAAATCACCAGATGGGCAACATCGAAATCAGATTGACTATATTCTCTGCAGCCAAAGATGGAGAAGCTCTATACAGTCAGCAAAAACAAGACCTGGAGCTGATTGTGGCTCTGATCATCAGCTTCTCATAGCAAAATTCAATCTTAAACTGAAGAGAGTAGGAAAAACCACTGGGCCACTCAGGTATAATCTAAACCAAATCCCTTACGAATACACAGTAGAAGTGAAGAACAGATTTAAGGAACTAGATTTGGTGGACAGAGTGCCTGAAGAACTTTGGATAGAGGCTTGTAACATTGTACAGGAGGCAGCAACAAAAACCATCCCAAAGAAAAGGAAATGCAAGAAAGCAAAGTGGCTGTCCAACAAGGCCTTACAAATAGCAGAAAAGAGAAGGGAAACAAAATGCAGGGGAGATAGGGAAAGTTACAGAAAATTGAATGCAGACTTCCAAAGAATAGCAAGGACAGACAAGAGGGCCTTCTTAAATGACCAATGCAAAGAAATAGAGGAAAATAACAGAAAAGGAAAAACCAGAGATCTGTTCAGGAAAATTGGAGATATTAGAGGAAAATTTTGTGCAAAGATGGACATGATAAAAGACAAAAATGGAAGGGACCTCACAGAAGCAGAAGACATCAAGAAGAGGTGGCAATACACAGAGGAATTATATCAGAAAGTTTTGGATATCCCGGACAACCCAGACAATATAGTTGCTGACCTAGAGCCAGACATCCTGGAGAGTGAGGTCAAGTGGGCCTTAGAATGCCTGGCTAACAACAAGGCCAGTGGAGGTGATGGCATTCCAGTTGAACTATTTAAAATCTTAAAGGATGATGCTGTTAAGGTGCTACATTCAATATGCCAACAAGTTTGGAAAACTCAACAGTGGCCAGAGGACTGGAAAAGATCAGTCTACATCCCAATACCAAAGAAGGGCAGTGCCAAAGAATGCTCCAACTACCGGACAATTGCACTCATCTCACACGCCAGCAAGGTTATGCTCAAAATCATACAAGGTAGGCTTCAGCAGTATGTGGACCGAGAACTCCCAGAAGTACAAGCGGGATTCCGAAGGGGCAGAGGAACTCGAGACCAAATTGCCAACATGCGCTGGATTATGGAGAAAGCCAGAGAGTTCCAGAAAAACATCTACTTCTGCTTCATTGACTATGCAAAAGCCTTTGACTGTGTGGACCACAGCAAACTATGGCAAGTCCTAAAAGAAATGGGTGTGCCTGACCACCTTATCTATCTCCTGAGAAACCTATATGTGGGACAGGAAGCAACAGTTAGAACTGGATATGGAACAACGGATTGGTTCAAAATTGGGAAAGGAGTACGACAAGGCTGTATATTGTCACCCTGCTTATTTAACTTATATGCAGAATACATCATGCGGAAGGCTGGACTGGAGGAATCCCAAGCTGGAATTAAGATTGCAGGAAGAAATATCAACAACCTCCCATATGCAGATGATACCACTCTGATGGCGGAAAGTGAGGAGGAACTAAAGAACCTTGTAATGAGGGTGAAAGACGAGAGTGCAAAAAATGGTCTGAAACTCAGCATCAAAAAAACTAAGATCATGGCCACTGGTTCCATCACCTCCTGGGAAACAGAAGGGGAAGATATGGAGGCAGTGACAGATTTTACTTTCTTGGGCTCCATGATCACTGCAGATGGAGACAGCAGCCCCGAAATTAAAAGACGCCTGCTTCTTGGGAGGAAAGCAATGACAAACTTTGACAGCATCTTAAAAAGCAGAGACATCACCTTGCCAACAAAAGTCCGAATAGTCAAAGCTATGGTTTTTCCTGTAGTGTTGTATAGAAGTGAGAGCTGGACCATAAAGAAAGCAGACCGCCGAAGAATTGATGCCTTTGAATTGTGGTGCTGGAGGAGACTCTTGAGATTTCCCTGGACTGCAAAGAGAACAAACCTATCAATTCTAAAGGAAATCAACCCCGAGTGCTCATTGGAAGGACAGATCCTGAAGCTGAGGCTCCAGTACCTTGGCCATCTCATGAGAAGAGAAGACTCCTTGGAAAAGACTTTGATGTTGGGAAAGTGTGAAGGCAAGAGGAGAAGGGGACGACCAAGGATGAGATGGTTGGACAGTGTTATCGAAGCAACCAACATGAATTTGACACAACTCCGGGAGGCGGTGGAAGATAGGAGGGCCTGGTGTGCTCTGGTCCATGGGGTCACGAAGGGTCGGACACGACTAAACGACTGAACACACACACATTTTTCTGATAAGATATTTGCTCTTTTGTATTCATAAAGCAACCATCAGACAAACTTAAAACTACTAAAAGGTGAGTCAGCGTTGCCTATGTGTTGAACATTTGACTGTTCACTGTTGTTATCATGAGATCATCTCGAACACCTCATGTGAAGAAAGACAGAGGAAAGTGAAAGAGGTGGTATGTGACTGAATTAGTTTGTTCACACATATCAGCCTAAAGTTTGTGACTTTGGGGAAAGGATGTCAGCAGCCACTGTGTATATTTTACTATGTATTTTCACATGAATTTGGATCAGGATCATGGGGAGGAGGGCAAAACACTTTCTCCAGCCGTATTTTCCTGATAAAAACCTTTCCTTTTCACCTTATTTTTTGTTATGGGAGGTGAGATTACTTTTGACCTTCTATGGTGAATATCAGGGTATGGGGGTTGAGGGAGGGAGAAGGATAGTAGTACCATGAAGAAAATTTGAGATCTCTCCCCTAACATGTCCCCTAACATCTGTGACAAGTGGGTACTGATTTTTGTGGGTGTGAAGTATCTTCAGCTGGACTAAGGTTGATGGGCCAATATGTGGTTCTGCATATTGATGCTTGCTGATGCGTTCTGTGAGAAGCAGAGACACAGACAAAATGTCCTTCAGCGCTTGTCTCCACTAGCAGCTTTGTTCTGCCTTCCCCAGAAAAAATTCAGCTGAAATTTCTTGAACATAGCTCAGTACATGTGTCTAAAACCCTTTTGGCAGCCTTAAGTCAGGAAGCTTCAATACTTTCCCACAGCCTGGGGAGAACGCAGCTCTGAAGATATTGATAACTAAATTTAGGAGGGTGAGGAGGAGATGGGATGCTTTTGCTAGCAGCTTCCCCACTCAGAATAAAATTTATCCTGAATGGTGTCATGATAGCTAAACTAATACCACTTTGTTAGTATTATAGGTTTCTGCTTCACCAAACATTTAGTGTAGTGTTTGGCTCCCTCAGAACAATTTGTATTTTTACAACAATATGCATTTTGAGACAACTTGGGGAGATGATAAACTAATCACATCTGCAATAAGAAATGAGCAGGGTTGCTGGGATAATATGACCCCCTTCCCCATAGCTTAATGTGTGGACATCAGCATGGTTAAGCTTCTTACAGCAGGAAAAGCCACAGTGTCACCTGCTGATGCTGGCACATCTATGTGCTGTTAAAGGTGCATTTCTATGGTTGGTTGAAATGTTAGGAATCCTACTTTCAGAATACATATAGGGGAAGGTAACACTGGAAACCATCCTCTGACTGCATCGAATGGACACTTTTGAATACTTTGGACAAGACTGCCTAGGATATTGAGCGTCCCTGCTTCAAAGTTATTAAGGCTTTGTATAATCATATGAATCCATCTATGTTTCGGTACCAAAAATTAGCAGTCACTAGACTTTTAACTGAACAAAGAAGTGATGATTGCTATTAAGAGACACTGGATGGTTCTGAATGGTGCACCTGATTAGTTTGAAATCTAATTATCTGTTTGTTGGGCACTATAATTAAGATGTGATAGATTTATCTAAGGAATTGTTCTAATGAGTGATGGAATAACCTGGAAAGACTAAATTAACATTGGGACAACTAAGCCTGTGAATGGATTTTAAATGACAAGTGTTAACAATACTTGGTATGGTGGTACGAGGTGGGGGGGGGCTAACACAAAGATAAGAAAATACTGTTCTGAGCATGCTTCCCTTCTAACTAGCACTTAGTTTAGAGGGTTCCAGCATTGTTTCCTTAGGAGGAAATAACTGGAAACTTAAAACAGTGTTTCTGTATTGTAAGTTTTATGTACTCATATGTACAAGCTGAGCATAAGTATAGCATTCACAACATCCTACGTATTTGTGTTCTTCGTCATATTTTTGAGGGAAGCTATAGTGCCCACAGGACATGGTGGCGCTGTGGGCTAAACTGCAGGAGCCTGTGCTGCAGGTTCAGAAGACCAGCAGTTGTAAGATCAAATCCGCATAACGGAGTGAGCTCCCGTCGCTTTGTCCCAGCTCCTCGCCAATCTAGCAGTTCAAAAGCATGTAAATGTGAGTAGATAAATAGGTACCACCTCAGTGGGAAGGTAAAACGGCGCTCCCTAGTCACGCTGGCCACGTGACAATGGAAACTGTCTTCGGACAAGTGCTGGCTCTATGGCTTGAAAACGGGATGAGCAACACCCGCTAGAGTCGGACATGACTGGACTAAAAATGTCAAGGGGAACCTTTACCTTTACCTATAGTGCCTTAGACTTTCTAGCAGAGAGCCATGTCAGTTCTTTCCCCAAGTTAGGATGATGATAGTATGCCCAGAGGAAGTGATGAAGAGGAGGAAAATAGACATGCTCCCTTCTCATCTCATTAAAGAGATGTTGGCTGTTTCTTTCACTATTATTATAGCCCCTTTCTCTGTTAAAAGACCATTTTCCAATATCTTATCTAACAAAGCCAGAGTTGGCTATGTAAGCATAGGCATCCTTACAGCCATTTGTGGCAACACATAGCTGCTGAAACTTGGTGGTAGAAGGTACCAGAAGAACTACTTTCACCACCTAGACATTGCTAAATACTGTAAAGCTTTCACTTTGGTCAGCTTCAATACACTCAGAACTCTGAGAAGGGAAATACTTGTATGTCCCACAAAGGCTACATTTCTGCTCCTGCCCATCTGGCATGGTGCAAACTGTTGACAGTGTTCTTCTATACTGCTTATATTATAAGGACATGTGTAGCTGGTTTGCCACACAAATATAAAAAAAATTCCCAGGTGGATTCTGCAAATTTTATACCTCCTTGCTCCCTTCTGAATTCCTGAAGTGGAACTACAATCAACATGGCAAAATTCTGTGTACATGCATAATAAGGAAGTTAAATCACTCCATCAACCAGATTAGGAAACATCATGCAGCCCCAAGGAAAATGTGAGTCTGTTCCAGTAGCTGATTGTAGATAATATTTCTTTTCTGGAACTGCTTTGTTGCATTTGAGTTATTCCTGTTTTAAAAAAGGTTGACCTGTGGCCATAATGAAGTAGGTAAGATCAGAAATTCAATTCCAGTAGCAGAAAAACTGGAATTTCTGTATGTAACGGAGTAGAACTCTATCCATCTCATGAAGAAAAATGGAGCAATATAGTGTTCTGTTTTTTGCTCAAACAAAGAGCTGTGAACCTTGCCTTAAAATGCTTCCAGGGGTGCAATTCTCCATTTTCCAGTATTTCCTTGTGGAGCCCCCACAAAAACTGGCAAGGATGGATATGATCTCTGGTTTGCATATTTCCCATCTTTGACTTAAACAGTCCTGTTATTGTCAAGCCCTCCACCGTAACACTGTTGTGTCACTGAGATGGAAGGGATCCTTCAAGGTCATCTGGATCAACCATCTTGGCTTATAACAATAGAGCAAAGTCCAAAAACCAGCCCAGATGTTATAACTGTGATGTCTGAAGTTGGACTCAGTCCTAGACTAGAGAACAAACATTATGGGCAATATTTGCTTTACTGGACCTTTGGGAAGATGATGTGTGTAGAATTGTCATCTCCTTCAAATACTAATATTCCAGATATTTTGGCCCCTAGTCAGCCAAAGGTGTTGGGGTGTCTGGTTTTAAGTATATTATACAGAGGGGTGTAAGTACCTGGCAAGTGCATTGTCATGAATGGATTTTGTTTGCACAGATGTAGTGAGTGATGCATGTGTGGAAATGGGTTTCTGTGGAAATACTGAAGTCACGGGGGTTCATGGGAAAGGCAACCTTAGACTCTTATTGTGAGGATGATATTTCTGATCGTGGGATAGGCGTGACATAGATGCAGTGAATGAAACAGACGGTGCAGTATGGGCAGTTAGCCCATGAAGGCTATAATGGGAATTATAAAAGGGAATAACAAAATGATTCCTCCAAATAAAAGTTAATTATATAATTCTAAAGAAACACTGACAATACACAAAATGCATTGCACATCTGAATGAGCGTGCCATCCATCTGCACGAATGGATTAGGAAAAAGCAGTGTGAGCTTGGTTGCTTTCTCTCCTTCCTCTGTTTCTTTGTGAATGGTTTTACACCCTTTCTCATTGAGAGGCACGGAAAAAGGGCTGATAAAAAAGGCAGTGCTGCATTTGAACACTGGATGTCACTCCAAGGCCACACTGTGAGCTACAAGGTACTGCCATGGGATCTGGTCAAGCACCAACCTACTGTCTCTAATGAGATGTCTCCCCTCGGGGAGGGGGGGAACAGGTGATGAAGGAGTTGGTTCTGCTTTCAGTTCATCAGCATTTTAAACTTTCTTACCTATTTTTTTCCCCAGACATCCCAGTGGAAAAAACCTAAAACAATCCCATTGTGCACATATTCTGTCTTATGCTCATCGAGAGATTTTATGTGGAAGGAAAAGAAGCAGCAGTGGGGAAAAGTAAGAGGGTTGCAAGTGAAAGACAATGCCCCTCACCAATAAAATTCCAAAAAGTGTGACGGGGTGTTTGTGCATTAAATGCCTGGTAGCTCCCTAAAATTCAAAAATAGTTTAGTGAATAGTTTGTTGCCCAGCTGCTTTGGAGTAGTTTTAAAACACATTAGTGGCAAACCCTTATTGTCAATTATTATAGAAAGAAATACTGAATTTCAAGGGGAGGAGGAGGGCAATGTGATATGTTCATATATTAACCCACATCCCTCCCCGCCCCCACCAAATTTAGTCAGTTGTGTCCATCTACTGAGAGAACAGACTGAATTTCAGTCTTTATGTATGCTTCCTGCATCGAGTCATATAGCAGGAACAGGAAACACAACTTTAGCTCATTTCAGATACTGTTAATTTTTAATCTCTCCCCACAGTAATAATATTATATGCATCAGTGGTGCAGCCATACTTAACAGACTTGGTACCCCATCTCCATAAATGGGTATCATGGAGCTGTAAAAGTGAAAGAAGGCCAAATGATCACAGCCCTTCTAGGGGAAAAAGGATGGGCCCTTTTTCATTTAGAGAAAGTGGATAATAGAAGCTTCCTTAGGAATGGTTGAAGAGGCATAAGGGACACACAGTTAACCTGATCAGTAGCATATTCAGGATGATTTATGGAGAAGGAAGGAGAGGTCCTAGCTGGCCTCTCTCCCAAAATGTCTTCAACAAAGAGTTACGCAGGCTCATTGACAGTCAATGGATAGCAATCACGATGACGATTAAGCTCTGTCAAGTAGTTTCTAACTTATGGTGACCCTTCCAAGGGTTTTCTAGGTATAAACTATTCCAAAGTGATTTACCAATCTCTCTTTGTGGTGGTGTTCTGAGACTGTGCACCTTATCCAAGGCCACGTCACCCCAATCAGACGCATAGACATACCAGGTGATTTCAGCTGGCCTCTTTCCCAAGAGCACACTGGGGATTGGAACTCCTGGCCCAGGCATTCCAACCTACAGATCTATCCATCACACTATTTATAGTTTAAAAATAGTTTGGTTCTCCAGATCAGTGGTCCCCAACCTTGGGCCTCCAGATGTTCTTGGACTTCAACTCCCAGAAATCCTGGCTAGCAGAGGTAGTGGTGAAGGCTTCTGGGAGTTGTAGTCCAAGAACATCTGGAGGCCCAAGGTTGGGGACCACTGCTCCAGATGTTTTGGGCTGTGATGCTCTAATTCCTTATCATGGGCCACACTGTAATGTGTGTGTTTGCATCCTCCCTCAGCAGGGGCCAATGCTCTAGATTAATGTCAGGAAAGTGTCTCATATTGACATGTATTACTAGACATTCTGGGAGGGAATATCAGAAATCCCCTCTTCATTGGGAATTTAGCCATGTGTTTACTGGCCATGTACACAGGAGCCAAAATGTTTGTGCAAGGGGGAGAGGATTCTGGTGCAGCTCTGCCACTTGGGGAGTGAAGCCTCTATGACATATCTTGTGGGGGTAACAATCCCTACATACATTGTAGGTGCACACAAAACTGCTACCAGCCAGCTACCATGCTGCATTAGAGAGGGAGACATCTGCACCTCTGCCATAAGGGAAGCACTGCAAGGGGTAAAAGAGGCCATAACAGTGGTAAGTGATGCTGCAGAAGCTTCTTCTCATTACTGCTGGCTATTTTGTTTTCCCCAATGCCTGGCCCTGGGGGCTGTGGTACAGATAATTTTCCAGTGCACCTCCCCAAAGTGCCTTGGTCTTGAGAGCTTCTTGGAATCAGGCATTCCAGTAAAAGCAAGGTTTGAAGCACAAGTCTCTTTAATGCAGAGGTCATCAACCCCCCGGTCCCCGGTCCATTGTCAGTCTGTGGCTTGAATCTGACCGGGCCGTGAAGACAGACCTCCCCCCCGCACGCACTCCACTCCCCACACACGCACTGCAAGCGTGACATGCCCCTGTGTGAGAATGACACGTCCACCACATGCCCACTATGCATGTGTGAAGGTAGGCGGAGATCTGTATCTGCGGCCCAGTTCTGTCAAGCCCACAGATCGGCACTGGGCCACGGACCGGGGGTTGACGACCCGTTTTAAGGAACACTGAGTCCTTTCCTCACCATCCTCCAAACACCCTCTTGGGCTTCTCCTGATGGAATCACTACTTTGAAATGGAAGACTACTGCCTCTTTCTTGGGTTCAGGATTTAAACTCAGAGGAAGGCAACTAAGGGTGCATTCAGTGCTGAGCCTGCACTGAAGTTGTATCCATTACATAGGAGATGAGCATACTGTCTTCTGAGATCATGTTCTGGGGAAGTGTGCTCTTCCTGTATGGTTCAGGTGTGAATAAAGTAATCAGTGGTTGCCTGGACCATCCAACAATTATGCCTCGTCTCATCTTATTCAATTTAGAGCAGTTTTTGAAGCACCAGGACCTAGTTTTTAAAAGTACTGGAGACAGACATTGAAAAATGCAAAGTGTGCCTGCAAATGGAAGTCACCTGAAGTGCACAAGAAAGTCTGAAGGGAGAGAGGAAGTCAGCAGTTGATTCAGAGCAGGCAAATATTTCCTTTAAGCTGTGAAATTGGGGAGTATGAGTTTTAAACCTCCCCTGGTCTAGACTGCCCGAGCAGTCTCTGTTGGAGATTTCCTGGCTGGAGTTTGATGGCCTGTCTCTCAGGAATGTTTTAGTTGGGGATTTTTGTATTCACAATGGGTTGTGCTAGATCCCCCTTGCCATCTCTTCCGATAGTACAGTTCTCTGATTTCTATGAACAGAACTTAGTTCGAAGCATAAAACAATGTCAGCAACACAGAGACCCCTGTTTTATCCTCACAGACTCTTAGATTTGCGTTTGGCTTTGGCTGGGTAGCTCAGTGGTTTAGGTATCGGGTTGTGGATCCAGAGGTTGGGAATTCAAATCCCCGCTGTGCCTCCGGAAAGAAGAACTGGCTTGTGTAGCCCTGGGCCAGCTGAGCAGTCCCAGAAAACCCCTCAGAAGAAGGAAATGGTGAACCACTTCTGAATATTCTTTACCTCGTAACCCCTGAAAAAGGGTCAGAATAAGTCAGAATTGATTTGACAGTACATTGTGATGATGATGATGATGATGATGTAGTTCTGACTAACTGAAAATCCCCTCAACAAGAAATCTGGTGTTAGATTTGTTTGTAAATGTGAACTATAGATGTCTGAGGGCACTGAAAAATGGGAGCTTGTTCAGGCTGCTGCATCTGCCAGTTGTGCCAATCCTAACACGGCCAGTGGTCCTGCAGGAAATGCTGTTTAGCCAGAGTTGTGGGGTATCACAGAGGATGTTCTACCTCCATGTGTACAGGGCAGGGGCTGTCCCCCAGTGATGTTTTCACAATTAAATTCTGTATCAATTTGCCCGGAAGGCACTCAGTGGGATTTACTCTTGAGGAAATATATACAGGATTATATTGTCAGTAAAGCAAAAGTGCTGTCCTCTGAAGATGCCAGCCACAGAGACTGGCGAAACGTTAGGAAGAACAACTTTCAGAACATGGCCAAAGAGCCCAAAAAACCCACAACAACCAAAAGTCTTTAATTCAGCTATAGACAATTATGAAAATAAATATTTAGTTTATGGTGTTGTTTCGGGTGGTTAGTTTAGTGAGTTTTGTTTGAAGAAATCTGCTTAGTGATGATTCCAAGTCTCTTCAGGGGCTGCAAAAGAGAGAGGGGTCATAAGGGCCCCAAGACCAGCATTAAAGAGGCCCAAGTAAGTTTTTGTTTTTAGTGGTATGAACATTTCACTATCAGAAAGCGCAGGAGGCAGGTCAATGCGACTTGTCAAATTGCCCTCCCCCCCCATGCCATTATCATTGCTTCTTGACCAAGATTAAACAAATTATATCATTACATCCATTCATCTTTGGTGGATAACTTAATTAATTAGTCACACAACTAGTCATTCAATAATATATGTCATGTTCGGCTTCATCTTAAGCTAAATGCTTACATAACAACCTTGAATTTCTGTCCGTTTCTATGAAGCTAAAGATGCGGTTGTTGTTGTTTTAAAATATGTTGTCAAATCAATTACAATTTATAGTGACCCTTTCCAGGGTTTTCTAGCTATAGAGTACTCAGAAATGGTTTATCACTGCCTTCTTCTGAAGTCACATGATATGTATATACCTGGACGAATGTCCCTATGTGCTTTAACATTACCGATTAATTTTCTTCCATTTGAATTGTTATGGCCAGCTACACTGTGCTACCGATTTATTTTCCCTCTTGTTTTATGGGGCCCTGCAGCCCCATAATTCTAATTAAAAATATTTTAAACAGTACATCGATATGCTGGGTTGTGTTTCCTGATGGTTAGAATTTCCTCTGTTGTGACGGGGCCTCAGGATGTAATGAACTGCACTCAGTGGATGGAAACCTACCAGTTGCCTTCAAAGCTGTTGACATACGTTGACCAACTATTGACTCTCTGGCTCTCTGGCTCTCTAGAAGGGCAGCCACACAGCAGTAAGGCCGGCCCCCTTCCCTGGTGAATTTGCTTTGAAAAAGTATCGATAGGATTGTACACACATGCCATCCCACTAAGGAATATATTGAAATGCCAAAGGAACAAAAAGACAGAAGCCTTCTGATGAGTGGGAACTGAGCTGCAGTGACACTGCTGGCTGGTAAAATGGATCTTTACTGGGCGTGCATCGTGTGACCTCAAATTTATGCTACAATTTAGCTTGGACATAAGTAGGGAACAATTCCGTCGCGTGATCACGTCCTTCATATTGGAGAAGCGGTGACTCAAGGAAATTGATTTGTTTGAGAAATCAGACTTCAGAGGAATTCTATGCAAACATGAAACAAAGCAGGCTAATGTGAAAATTATATGAGCTTAGAAAAACTCTGGCTGTGCATGGAGCTTTTTTTTTCTCCCAAAGGAATTCCCCCTTCCACTTACAGACTATCCACAAGATCTCTTTCTGCCCCTTAGTTTCTTTTCAATACATACGAACTGTTCAACAGGGATCCACTGAGGTAGGCATTGAGAATTAAGCATCTTAAAGAGCCAGACTTCCCTCTCCCTGCCTTGCATTTGTGAGAAAACCTGCACTTTTTTTTAACATTCTCTATTCTATGTCACTATTCTATTCTATTCAGGGTCACTCAAGGTACAGGAAGCCTCTCTCGTTAAAAGTTGGCAGCAAGTTCAGGTTCATCACTTATTGGGCACCTGACGATTCAGGATATTTCAATAGTACCAGAGGCACCATTTTTGAACACATGTTTGTTTTCAGTGAGTCATCACAACAAATTCCCATAGGATATTTTGGGCCATTTGGTACACACTTAAAAGGTTCTTATCTTCAGTGTGGTGTATTTTATCTTTCAGTTTAGCAATCTTTCTGTTCACACTGGAGATTATTTATGAGAAGGGTCCCTACAAGTCTTTGGATTGCTGATTTACTGCTGAGCAAGGAGGCAGCTGCCACTATACTGGTGTGAGGGGGAAATTTTGGGGTAAAGGTTGGGTCTGATCATGTCAATACACCAATCATGTACTGATCTATATGCCAGGCCCATAGATTTGGGATTTGGGGAGGAAAGCTCTGCTTGAGGCTAAAACCCAGTCTTAAATCCAAAATGTATGAAATGATTTCTGTAGTTCAGCAAGTTTAACTCTTATTATTCTGAAATAATTTAAATCAGAGACTGCTTCCTAATTTAGTTTGCAACTCTTCAAACAAGGGTGTTTCATGAGTAAAACCAGCAGGACTTCAGGCTTAAGAAGGAACAGCTCAGTTTTTATGGCATAAGCTTTTATGGGCTGGAGTCTATCAAATTCTGCTCCATGAAAGCTTATGCCATAATAAATTTCGTAGCCTCTAAGGTGCCACGTGACTCTTTGTTGCTTTTGTGGCTGTGGAAGTAACATTGCCTTGTGGAAGCACAAAAGAAGAATAGCAAGTATATAATGGAAGTTGGTGAACCCAACTATAAAACAGTTAGGCAGAATTCAAAAGAAACAGAAAGCAGATCCCTCTGGGTCCAAACCAAAAACCACAAACCACTAATCTTTCAAGTGAATACTGGCAGCTCAAATTTTCCAGGGGTAACTGTGTTAATCTGTTGCAGCTACAAAGAGGAATAGATTCTGATGACCCCTTGATGTCTATAAGGTTCCTGTTGATGTACGTAGATCACATCTGAAGTGAACTGCAATACCTTAAAGTTTAAGCCAAATAAAATGGGAAAGCAGTGGAAGACTCTTCTCTCATTTGTGATCTAACAATTTAGGATCACTCTTCATGTATGCAGTACAGGGTACTTTATCTTGCAAAAACATAAGCCAGAATACATGTGTTAATTTTTAAGGTGGGGTGGACAAATTGCAGCCCTTTAGGCTCATCCTGCAATACCCTCAATCCTGGAGGAACCCCACCCAGTTTTTCCTCAATCTTGGCTGATCAGAAGGATGTGGGGGATGGAAATGCTTTTCACAAGCTTCATTGGAAAGCTCATCTCTGGTCTTCCACCAATTACTATAAGAGGAAAACAGACCCATCTCCCATGATACTTAGGCCACAATGTGTGGCGAAGGGAAATCTAAGCCTTCCACTCTCTGCACATTGAAATACATGTACATATGTGTAAAACTGTGTATGCCTACAGGAAGACTTATATGTGCCATCCTCACTTCCCACCCCCATCGACATCAGATGCAGTCATTGAGGTCAGAAAGATTGGCCATCTTGGCTTTAATGCAGTGATCCCCAACCTTTTTCCGAGCTGTGGACCGGTTAGGGGGGTGGGGTCCGTGAGCGGGGGGACACCCTCTTGCGCTCAGGGGTGGGCAGGGTGTGCTTGCAGATGGGTGGGGTGTGCTCATGGATGGGCAGGGCACCTGTGCCTGCAGGTGGGCGGACCATGCATGTGTGCCAGGGGTGGGTGGGAGATCTGTCTCTGTGGCCCAGTCCTGCGAAGGCCATGGACTGGCACCCGGCCATGGACCTTGGGTTGGGGACACCTGCTTTAAAGGGCTATGTAACTTGCTGCCATTTTTCAAAACCTCAAGATTTTTGATTCACTAAACCACCCAAACCTTGAACTTGGGATTATGACGGTTTGGGTCTTCCCAATTTTCCCCAACCCACAAGAGCCTTCCTTTTGCAAGCATTAGCATTTTTGTCTTCTAGTTCCTTTTTTTTTTTTGGTCAGCATCCAGCTTCAAAGGAAATAGGGAAGATGACTGCATGGTTGTATACCTGGTTGCAACTTCAGCTCTAGAGACTGAGTTTTGTTTTGCTTTTTTTTCTTTTGAAACATGGTCATTTGAACTTATTTTGTCTTCCTGTCAATAGCAAGGCTCTTGATCAAATCGTGAGTCGATACCATCTGATCTTTTTATGTGAAGCTCCATAGAATTGCCTCTCTTATTGGAGATGTTGTTTTCCTCCAGGCAGTGGGGCATGGGTATCTGCAGGAAAGAGGAGCAAGGGAAGATGCTTGCCCTTCTCTATTCTAGATTTGGTCCTTCTTTAAATGCACACACAGAGAAACTACAGTCAGGTCAACAATCTGTACGTATGATTAAAATACTCTTTTTCTCTCCCTCCCCCCGGGTCATTATTTCTGTAGATCACTTTGGTGAGGGTGGAGTAGGCTGCATAGTGGGCTTCACTTGTGTATGTAGTCACATGACACTGCTAGTAAGGAAAGAGCTTAGTGCCAATAGCATTTCTAATTCATTAAGGTATAAAGAATACAAGGTGTGTAGTGGAGTTAGCCATTTTAAAAAAAACTCATAACACATCAGGACATACACAGAAATAGTAGTTTTGATGTTATGTTCTGCACGCAGAACAGGCAGAAGATATCAGCATATAATCCGTGTTGGTTTAAACCTCACTTTGCAAGCCAATAATACCAACGTTTGCTAAATATAAGTTTAGTACACATGTAATGGATTTGATTACTAGAGCACCTGATTTTAAGTGAAATTTTGGGTCCTAGCCTCCTGTTGGTGTTACCTTCTTGGGACCTAGAAAAAGTGACCGATGGCTAGACCTGAAGAACTACAGTTGTTCTGGAATGATCAGCCACCCAACATTCAATAGAGATAGAGGTTTATTTATTTTTTTATTTATTATTCAATTTCTACCCCATCCCTCTAGACAGAGTCTACTTGGGGCGGCTTACAAGCAATTATAAAACATCATAAAAAATAGTCATCAAAACAATCACATCATTAAATCAACAAAGTTCGAGATGGAAAAAAAAAGGAAAACTAAATAGAAAAAATCAAGTGCTGGCTGGAGGGAAGGCCTGCCTAAAGAGCCAAGTCTTTAACTGACTCTTAAAAACACCCAGTGAGGGTCCTCCAAGAAGAATCAGAGCCATTTAAGCCCAGACCACCGATTCCCAACTCGGAGAGCCTCCCCAGGAGGATACCGTGGTCGACGGTATCAAAGGCGGCTGAGATATCGAGGAGGACCAACAAGGACATATTGCCCCCGTCAGCCTCCCTCAACAGGTCATCCGACAGTGCAACCAGTGCCGTTTCCGTACTGTGGCGCAGCCTGAAGCCCGACTGAAATGGGTCCAGGGCATTGGTTTCATCCAATAGAGCCTGAAACTGATCGGCCACCACCCTCTCCACCACTTTGCTAAGGAAGGAAACATTGGCGACAGGCCTGTAGTTGCCAATGTCATCCGTCACCAAATTTGGTTTCTTCCTAATGGGCCTAATGAGTGTCTCCTTGGGGGCAGGAGGCTGGAGAGTTTTGTGGGGGGGGGATGGAGGCAGCCTTAGAAAGAAGGACTGTAGCGTAGAGCCAGGAACACAGGGTTTGTTAGAGATGAGCTGGACACTCTTCCCTCTTTTTGTTAGCTCAACATTTCCAGTTCTGAGCACCTGCTGAGAAGCTTTTAGCTCCAAACACAAAGCTAATTATTAGTGATTGTGGAGGAAAACAGTCGAAATAAAAAGTGTGAAACTATCAGAATGCAGAATTTGGTTTTGAAATGTAATCACAAAGATTTAGGCAATCTCTGGACTAAATGCTTAAGACCATGTTTCCTGGTGGACTCCTTTTTGTAAATGGGCAGTATATATTTGATCTAGCCAGATGTCCTTGGCTGTTGGACCTGTGCATCATCCCTTCACATTTAATTGTGTCTAATGCTGAAGGCATGTACAGTATATTGGAAATACAACCTGGGAATGCAGAGCATAACTCAGACTGCAAATGTCCAGGAGAGGTGTCTGTTCTTATTTCCACTGGATCACGCTGTATTGCAAAAAGATATGCAATGCCATTCTAATTGTAAAAATTAAGGAAATATTTTTTGCTGCTGTGGGAGCTGCTTTGAGAGCACATTACATTTATGTAATACAACATCTGCCAATTTAAGGAATAACTTTCTTTCACTTCATATTTGTTGCATCCAGAAAATTTCTTGACTCAACTTACTTAGTGACACAAGGGTTAGTTACTCGTCTCATGCCAAACTTGGAAGGTACTTTTGTAAGTAAAGCCTCCCAGCCTTTATATTCCATTACAATCAGTGCAACTATATTTTCCATCACTACTCTTTGCATTACGCCACATACTTTAAAAAATGATCCTTAAGTCTGATAAAATGACATAGCAGGTGAGAGATTATGACCCCATAAAGTAGATAGACTCCCGCCAACTTAGCGGTTCGAAAGCATGCAAATGCAAGTAGATACATAGGGACCACCCCGGTGGGAAGGTAACAGCGTTCCGTGTCTAAGTCGCACTGGCCATGTGACCACGGAAGATTGTCTTCGGACAAACACTGGCTCTATGGCTTGGAAACAGGGATGAGCACCGCCCCCTAGAGTCAGATACGACTGGACAAAAATTGTCAAGGGGAACTTTTACCTTTATCTAAAGTACTGTAGATAGAAAATGTTAGTCATTTCATAAAACGTGAGTGAAAAAAAAAATTAATCATCACACAAAACCCGAGTGATGTTAGCCAAATTCCAAGGGTTAGTCCCAATCAGAGTAGATAATTGAATCAGTGGGGTTTACATAAATGTTGACCTACCATTCAGTTATGAATTCAGTGAGACCACTCTAGTGAGGACTAGCTCCAACTTGTTCAGCTACTTTTGAAATATAACTTCATTATGTCCTCAGGCTCTCCATCCCTCCCAACAAAATCCACTCCAGAAAAGATAGGTAAATTAAATACTGTATGTTACTTCTAGGTTATTACTTTCAAACGCTAGTTTTGCTTCATTTTCTCACTGAATGTGTGCTTTCTCATGTCAGTCTCTAGTATGAGGTTAGGAGTCTTTCCCAGATTTACATATTTTACAATTATCATGTATCCTGCCAATGTGATAGTTCTGGGCATCCTTTTAACGGTCTATCAATATCACCTGATTGCATGAAGCATGCCTCATTGTGAAACAGTTGTTATGGAATATCTAAAAGTTTTAACGGTTGCTATATTTTTCCAATGAAGCACAATATTTTGTCATTGACCAGTTTTGCCCCCTGACTCATATTTTTTTATTACTGTTTGCTGTGCCACTTGGAACACTGTCTTGTGACAACAACACTGCATTATTTTTAACTAAATCACTGTGAGTCACGACAATCCCCTATCAGTTGTGTACTATTTTGGTGAACTTCATGGCTTAATATTTTAAAAGCATTGTTCTGTTTCAGACAAGTAAATGGAAGCTTTTGAATTAATTAGCTTGTTAGATCTAACTAGCCTGTTTAATTAGCCTGTTTGGTGGAACAATGAGAGACTGGATTAAAATTTAATGTACTTATGCAGGACAAAAGTCTAAATTTCAAATTAAATATTTGCTCAACTGTGTTTCTTTTCTGGGAGGCTATGAAAGCCATAAAACTCACCGTAACATTTCATGGAGGCTGAGGCATTGAGCTGAAAGTTGGCGTGCATGTTCCAAACACTATTCCGTGCCTGAAGTCGATGTCTAACTTTCCAAGCAAAATATATCCTGAAAATAGGTCAAAATCAAATTTACTGTGAATACACATTTTATACAATTCTCCTTTAAAAATTAAAAACCCATGTTGCCCTCTGGAAGCTTTGGGGCTAGGGCTGGAGATGCAGATCATGTAAAACACACTTCAATGCAACATCTTCTTGGATCACAGGAATACTAAAATGAACATTAGTATGTATATAGTGTTGTTTTCCAACAGAAGTTCAAACATCTGCCCAATGCCACAAATATTTTCAGAGGGAAGGAGTAAAACACAGATGATTCAAGATACAAATTCATTTTGAATGTAGACTGTACTTAGTAGGTCATTTGTGTATTTTTTTAACAGGATAGGGAATCTAACCAATAGCATACTTTTTCCATCCACCATTTTATCTGCCCTCCCATTCTACATTGTATATTTCTCTTTTCTTGTTCAGTTAAACACTTAAATCTGCTCCTCAAATAAGAAAAGAAAAAAAAACCCTGGTAAACCAGGTTATCTCCAGAAACAGGATAAGCTGTGATCAAACCTGACCTTTCCACTTCTCTTGGACTAGGGCTAATTTGGAACAGCCAATTTTTTCATTCTCTGGGAAAGTCCTTATTTCAGATATCCTTAATCTGATTTATTTTTCTACCATGCATGTCTTTGGAGCAAAATCAAAGTTGTTGTGAAGAATATGTTTGGGGCAGTAGTGCATCATTGAAAGGATGATGACAGAGTATTTTTAGACTAAGGGCTCCCCAAACAAGCAATTAGAGGAAAGTTTGCAGCTATTCTGCCTTTTTTGCCCTAACAGAGGGCTTGATCACATGAGCCAAAAGAACCCTAGTTATATCCCAGTTAGATCATTTCATAACTTTCTGGTCACATGACATGGGCATGAATGACACATTTTCCCTGTCAATGGTTTATATGTGGTTTATTTCCCCTTCACCAGGAGGTTTGTGTTATTTTGTACTGAAAATGTTTTTATTCATTCTGGACTGGTATTGCATGTATGCATACTCCTATCAATTTATTTCCTTTGCAAAGGGCTTGGGTTTCTGGGCACTGTAGGGAAGGGGAGCCAGATTGGTTTAAGAGGTTCAATGTGTGTGAACCTCAGTATGATTGTCATGGATGTCAGGTGCTGTCTCACCTCTCTCTGAATGCCCTCCTCGCTCCTTTGCTGGATGGGATGCGGCAGATGAGACACAACCACCAGCAGTTGGAAGGCAGAGGGATCTCATTCAGGCTCTTCCCAAGGGCACAAATCGGAGAGGCAAAAGTCATGATCCAAAGCTCTTTCCAACTTCCAATCCACCCTCGCCCCAGATCTCTCCTCACAACTTCCAGTTTTTTGTCTGCAATCTGTTTTCTCACCAGGCTTGTCTGGGGTGTGCAGGGGGGTGGGGAGGATTGCTTCTCATCTGTATTTTTTTAACCCTCTGCTCTTGTGAAGTATTGTGCTCCTTTGCAAAGGGCTAAGGTTTCTGGGCGCTGTGGCCACTTGATGGCCATTGTGCTTGTACACTTCCCCCCCCTCTGACAGGTATATCAACAAATTGGCAACATCTGTCTCCTGGACAATGTACTCATGTTGTTTTTCTTAGCACCTCAAAAGAGAGAGTCTTCCTCCACTCCCATTAAATGGAGGCTTGAGCATGGACATTTCCTGCTTTGAACTGTAAAGAGAGGAGGGTTGATTCTCCTCTGTCTTTTAAAAAAACCCTTGCTCTTGCAAAGTAATGTGCTCCTTTGCAAAGTGAAAAGGGTAGAGGAGAGAAGTCTGGGACCTCTCTATTGTACCACAGATCTCCCTCTCTCTCTTAAATTAAAGTAGGGGGCAGCACTGCTCCAGGTAACATCAGAAGAAATAAACTGATTCCACAGTGTAGCCAGCCATAACATTTTAAATAGGAAGAAATGAATCAGTAATATTAAAACAAATGGGAATGTTCATACTTGTATATATACCACATGACCATGATTAAGTACAACGGAGTTATGAAAAGAATTGATAGAACCGGGGTTCATTTGGTTTGTGTGATCAGGCCCTGAGAAATGAAAAATCCAGTAGCAATGGCAAAACAAAGAAGAAGTATGATTGGAGGATTTGGTGGTCTGAAGGACACAGAAAATTGACTGAATTTGATTCAGTGTGATAAAAGATTTTTTTTTTGAAACCACGCCTCCACTCATATTCTGTTTTTTTCTCTTTCCAGATGTTCTGGTCTGTCTCTTTTTTTCTTTTTTACAAAAACATTTTTTTAAAAATTGAGCAAAATGTAAAAGAACTGTTTTCAAGCAGTGTAGGATCTCAACTATGTTTTGCAAAGCATAATGACCAGTATTTAATTCCACTCCATCACTGAGAAAGATGTGCTCACTACAGAGATGGCAAAGAATGAACTGCAATATGTTGTTATTTCATCTAAGTATACAATGCCTTTACCACAAGGGCAGGAAGCAAAGACGCATGCAGCTTGTGGGCCACATATGCCTCAAAAGTCACTTTGTCTCCTCCCAAAGGGCTCCTGAAAGCCACACCACTAAATATGAGTGGTGGCAAGTTAAAACAATCTTTGGAAGTAACGATTTTACTTGATTTAAATGCTCTTTGCACAGCTGCCACTCAAACTTGCCGATGCCATTTGTCATTGAATTTCAGGGGCAACAGAGGATGCAGCCCACACAGCAAGTTCTGGCAGGACAAAAATAACTTGTAGCAGAATGTTAAAAATCTCTTGAAAAATAGCTTATGCATTTTAGAAACAACTGCAGATATGATGGCCACAATATCCAATCCAATCTTGAAACGGCTCATCACTTAGGAAGGTTTCTGGAGAACTTTCATAGTTTCATTGACCTTATGGAATATTTGTGAGCTCCAGGGCATCTCATTACGGTACATTTCATTTATTGTTGTTGTTGTTCAGTCGTTAAGTCGTGTCCAACTCTTTGTGACCCCATGGACCAGAGCACGCCAAGCCCTCCTGTCTTCTGCTGCCTCCTGGAACATTTCACTTATATATATTGGTTGGTCCTAATAATTACCTAACTGTGGATACTGTTTTACTTCATGGACCAGCATAGCTATCTTCAGGGGATTCTTTTTAATGCGAATATTGAACATTTTATATCAAATGTAAACACAATCTCTAAAAGGTAAAGATCAAAGGTATATTATGCAACAGCAAAGGTTACACAGGTCAAATGGTAAACTTGTTAAATACCGTGGTTTTAAAATAGTTGTGTGACAATGAATGTCAGATGCCAGATTCACTGTGAATCTTTTATCTCAGAATCAGCAGTGAATCGTTTCTAGGAGGATTTATGGCTGCAAAATTATTTGTAGCCAGAGAAGGCACGTGCACGGTATTGCCACATCCCTCTATCATTGTATTCTTACCTCTATCCTCTGCTGTCTTATTCAAACCACGGTCAATTTAGGAGGCACTTGACATGATGAACCACTTGCAGGCTCCAGGACATCTTGTCCCAAGAACACTCGATGCAGACAAACAGTCCTTTGTCTCCCCTGAGCATCTAAGAGCCCTTTCCTGGAAAGATCAGGGGGCAGAACCTCTTGTGTCAGACAAGGGCTCTCACTAGATGCAACTAAAGCCATGATTCCTTCCCATTTCCTTAGTGTAAAAGAAACACAGGTCATACAACACAGCAAAGCTTCCTTTTTTTCAGCTTCTCTGCCTTTTTACCAGTTTTACTTTTATTTCTTTTTGTAGCCTTCATTTGTCAATGAGAAACTATCATTGATTTATTGACTCTTTTTATATCTCACCTTTCCTCCTAGGATCACAAAGTTGTACAAATCCTCCCCATAATTAATCTATGAGCAAGGTTAAGCTGAGGAACTAGAAATCCCATAAACTCCGCCTAACATGGCCAGCAATTGGAGGGTCTGGGAGCTGCAATCCTAAACCTCTGCAATGTGTCAGATGGCCTGCTTTCATTTCTGACCCGTGATGGGGAAAGACACTTTTGTCAGTTGTAGCTGGAAAATGAAAAGTAAATAAAAGAACGCAAACAGAAAAACGGATTGTGCCATTTTCTTCATTTACTGATTATATCCATAGTGTTTCAGGTTTTGACTTCTCATTCTTTCAGTCATCATCATCATCATCATCATCATCATCATCATCATCATCATCATCATCATCATAATCAACTGTTGAGCTTGGAAGGGACCCTGTGGATCATTGAGTCCAATCCCTCTCGAGGAGGCACAGTGGGGGAATCGAACCCCAAGCCTCTGGCTCCGCAGCCAGAGACCGAAACCCCAGTGGCAGTCTCTTCAGTATCTTTTGCTTACTTATAGATTAGTGTTGGGGACATCTTTCATGCCCAACATGCCCATCTTTCAACCCCCCTCCCATGTCTGTTTAGAATGATTTTTATGAATGGATAGATAGCCACTATTCTGCTCCTTCCATTTTTTTGAGAAGACCAATGGGTACAGCAGATATATATGGTGATTTCCTTTGAATGGAGGTCACTGGGGTTGTATGGCCTTTTGTAATATTTAAGATAATAATATGTATTTACAAACAGATGTGATGCTTACACACGGAGATGAATCCACACGCACATCAGGTCTCTGGAAAGAAGCACCCTGGCCTCCTTTTGTGCTATTAACTCACAGAGCCCTGTTAATGTTCCTCTTTCTCAAAATACCTGTTTTCTCTCTTCTTTGCTACTTTTCACTCCTAGATTGCATCATCCTCATCTATTAAGAGAAAGGTATGTCTTCTGCCAGAGTTAGGAAGCAGCTGGTTGCAAATTACTAGTTACTTGTAATTATTTTTCCCCAACACCAAATATATAAATACATTAAATTACAATAGCATTTTTAAAAATACTAACTCCTTTTATTACACAATTGTAATTTTAAAATTTTTCTTATGTAATTATGGGATGGATGCCTCACTAAATGGTGAAGAAAGAGTATTGTGTGGTTCACATACTGGCCCTTGCTGTGGTGTCATGCGTTGTTGTGAGCGCTGAAGCAAATGGCAAGGTATATGGAAAGTACTTGTTTAGTATAGCATATCAGTATTGAGCAGGATTCAGATTTTTTTAAAATGTAGTGGAAAAGTCTTATTTTAGCCATTTTAGAGAAGTGTGTAATCAAATTTTATCTTATACTAATTCTGAATATAAGTGAAACTACTTTGTGTGGAGACTTTAGAACAATGAAGGTAACTAATTACTTTCCAAACTAATTTTCTACTTGCTTTGCTCCCTTCCCCTTTCTCTAATTAGTTTTTCCACATCCTGGAATGGTTTTGTATTAGAATCAATCTTCTAAATATTCGTTGCCCTTGAGATCCAGCACCTGCATATCCTGCGGTTGATAACAGTTCTTTGTAAATGCCAAGAACTTGCCCAGATGCTGCCTTGAGGCAATCTCAAGGTAGCTGTCCTGTCCACAGAAATACAGCATTATATAAACTTTTGTAAATGGCGAGCCCTTTGCACACTTTACCAACTGTATTCTCAACACATGCTTTAAGAAGGAGAAGTGTGCATGGCTACTCCTTCCCGTCTGGCAATGCCCTGACATTTTAATCATATTTTGGGATTAATTGCTCTTTAAGAAAAAAAACACCTTTCTTCTTTCCTTCTGACTGGGACACACAGTAAATTCAGTTCTTTGATGTCAGCTCTGAACGCCCTGCTCTCTACAAGAAGAGAGCTGGCCTCATCCACTTTTGAGGTGAGGTTAGCCACCAAGTTCATTTGGGCAGCCGAGATGAATCTGAGGTGAAATCCGAGGGAAAAACTGGTCTTGTGTGGGGGCCTGGGATTCTTGCATCTCCTTAGTCATGTTAGGGGTGGAGAATAAGTGGCTCTCTAGATATTGCTGGCCTGCAACCCCTACAAACCTTAGCTAGTGTTACCAATGGGAAGGGACGTAAACCACCCAGAGGGCGCCTGTGGTGCGATATATAAGCAGTGCTATGGGGTGATATATAAGCAGCACATTTTCCTTTTCTCATTTTAAGCAGGAGCGGAAAGAGATTCTCCTCTGAAAGTTTACTTCCCCTCACTTTTTGTGGTGCGGTGGGGAATAAAGATTTCCCAAAATTCCTGAGCCTTCGTATGGATGTTGGTTGTTCCAGGAGCCCTGAGACATTTTGCTTATAGGGCTTCTAACATCCCTAGAGAAAAACCAGGTGCTTTTGGGAAAAAAATATGCCTTTCCTAGAATCTTGGTAAACCTAGGACAAAATCTCGGTAGCATTTCAGCCAGAGTCAGAGAGGGAAGGAGTTTTTAATGAGATCTTCTAGTTGTTGCTGAGGGTGTTGGTAGCACGGATGATAGAGAAGTAATGCTGGGGGCAAACTGAATTTGTCCTGCAAAGGTGAAAGCATCTCAAAGGAGATCAAGCTCAAATGCTGCACCCCATTCTGCCATCCCATTTCCACAAATGACCAAATGTGGAGGAACACATTGGCTAGTTTAGAGGGTTCCTGAGAGGCGGGACCCTCTCAGAAACCCTCTGGTAAGAACTGGCAGCTGTCACTCTCCTCATAAAATTTATGTTATGCTGCCATGCCAGTTTCTCTGTTGAATATCTGGGGAGAGAAAAACTAAGGCCACTGAGATGCTTCAAGGAGAGTCTGGTGGATTTTTGTCCCTCCTAATTTCACCTCCTCCCCTAATATTTACAGGACGAATTGGCTTCCTGGCTCCCCAGAAATCTGAGCTGGATGTTCCTGTCCAAGAACTTTCAATTCACCACTAGCCTGGACTGTTTTCCAGTGCGTTTTGTCAGTTGTCTCTCAATGTCTGTCTTTTGATACCTAAAGGCATCAGCCGTCATTCCTCTTGTTCTCCTCCATAGATCCAATCAGTTTGCAAACCATGGAGTCTCCATAATTCTTATTTTGGAGAAGCCTCGCTCTCTTCCTTCTTTCTCCTCCCCCCTGCAGTTCTTGGGCCTTGTTGAGATGGTGTCATAACAGCAGGAAAGTGGAAACCCCTAACCTAAAGTCTCATTGGTTATCCCAACTGTTGGCCTCTGGAGTCACGGAGGGGGGCAGGATACTCCTAATTAACCACCAAACAAAGGAGCAAGGAGCTGGGTCCCAGAAATCCTGGGGTTTGGCCACTGCTGGTCATGCATGCACGTTGCTTTTTAGCTTCTTGGTCAGCCTGTTCCATGCAGACACCTCCTTCCCTCACAGTCCCCCCTTGCAGCCCTCCTACCTCTCTGGCATGTGGACTTTATGAATGAAACTTTCTGACAGTTACGGGTTTGGCAGGATCCTATTCATTCAGCCAGGGAATGTGTGACCGTCAGCCTTCATTAGAGACTTCTTCTAGTCAGCTGAGAGCTCATTAACTTAAAGTGGCCTCTTGTTTTAAAACCTCTGAGACAGAGGTTGGGGGCACACAGAAGGGGGAGGTGGGCCGGTGGCTGAGGGTCCATTGTTCCACATGCCACCGCTCCTGTGAGATTAGGTGCCCTTAGAGGCGTGTGAGAGAGGCTAAAACAACTTTAATTAGTTATTTTCAAAGATTTTTCTCTCCCTCCCCCCTTTTGTGTATATCAGAGGGGGGTGTCCTTCTGTGGTGGTTTTCTGCATGAAGGCACTTCTTGTTATTATGCTTAAATCCAGGTCCTTAGCCTTTGTCTCCCTTCCAACAATAGAAGGAGTTGGTTAAAAGCTTCTTCCTAAATTCCCGGAGATCTGCTGAAAAGGAAGGGCATGAAGATGGGGTTTCCTTTGGTACTGATGCCTTTTCAAAGGCTGTTGGGGGTGGAGTGGGGTGCCAAAATATTTTTTTTCTGAGTTAAAAGCAAGGAGGGACCAGCAGGCTGGTTTGAACATTGGCCAATATGGTACCTTACAGAGACAAGAAAAGATTGTACCCAAACAGGGAGGTAGATCATGTATATTTGGGGCCAATGGCTGAGAAATGGAGGTTGTTTTCCCACCATGATGCTGCTGCCTTGGGAATCAAGATAGTCGCTGGTGCAAAGTTTCCTATGCATTTCTTACCAGGATAGCTGGTTAAGGACACAGAAGGAGCCAACCTGGGGCTGTACCCAACTGGTCAGACCTTCAGGCCCTCAACATGGGTGGGAAATGGCACTCCCGAGAAGCCACTTCTTCCACAGACCTTAGCAGCAGATCTGCACCATAGGTCCCATTGTATGGCAAGCAAGCAAACACAGAGTCTGCCTCATACAACAAAGTCAAAACAAACCAAAATGGGTGGGGAGGGGGAGAGACAGAAATCTCAATAGCTTCAGGAGGGAGTAAAAAAAAAACCCCTCACAAAGTCAAGGATTTTGTTATTGTTTGAACCATGGCAGTGCTTATATCATTTGAATGCCAGGAAAGATATTAACATCATTAATGATGATGACAATAAACACTCCATCTGGAGGAATCCTAAACAGAAGGAGGAGTGGAGTACTTTTGTCTGATATAAAAGTGCATGGGAACAGTAACAAGGAACAGTGTCCATGTGTGAATTTTGCAAAGTACTGCTCCTTATGCTATGGTTCTGCAAGACTGCCCACCGTCTGCAAACAGTGTAACTGTCCTTGAACATGCTGTTTCTTCCATGGTATGAGTGGCTTCAGGAGACTACTGGAGATAATAGCTTTGGCAAATGCAGGTTTTATATAGGGGTGCAGGGTATGCCAAACATTTCTCCAGTGTTTGTCACTCACCTTAATGCACATGCAGATTCTGGGGGAAGTCTAGTCCATTCTGTCACTGGGAAACACAATTAGAGACTAGTGAAAATGTTGATGTGTATGTTCATGTTCCTTCCTTTCTGTTGTTGTTGTCTTCTTCTAGTTAAAGGGGATGTAATCTAAGTATTTATTTTTATATATCACTTTTATTTATGCCACTTATTATTTGCAGCTTTTTCATTGTGCATATAAAGTATTTTTTCTGTAGTGGTTTGTGTAACATCTTGCAGGAGGTGGGTGAGAGGGATGACAGCCTAACCTAGGAATTGCGTAAATCTTCAAAGGCTGCGGTGGCAATATTTTCAGATGGGGCATGCACTTCCTCATCCACCTTCCAAAGAAAGGCCATGGGAATCTTGTTTTGCCTTTTTTCAGAAACTACACACACACACATACACACACACACACATACACACAAATAAATAAACACACAAATAAATAAACACATGTGGATATCTCCATGTGACAGTGTGATATCTTCTCGACTTCTCATCTCCTGTTCTGTTTAAAATGGTGGAAAGAATCTCCCCGAGAATGAATTATATTGTGTGATGACAAAAGGTGTATTACCTCTAAATAACAGGGAGAGGTGTCTCCTATGCCCATGGGAGATACTTATTCCCAAATTCAAATAACCTTTTTGTTGGTAAAAATCAAGAAGTTCACTCCAATCATTGTCACTGTTGGCTAAATACTCAATATCCATTTGATCTTATTGTCTCACAGCTCAACTACCTTAGGAGAGGAAGGGACATATCTTATAATTTTCATTTTGTCCTTCTTATGTCTCCTGGAGGGCATTCCAAGAACACTCTCTCCCATGAAAGGACCAACACATGTCAACACTCTGATCCTTTGCTAAGAGACTGGACAAGCTAGAAAATGGTTTATTCTACAGCAGGGGTCTCAAACGTGCGGCCCGGGGGCCATTTGCGGCCTGCTGTATGATAGTTTGTGGCCCCTGCCTTGCCTGCCCCTTGAAGCACCCACGCGTCCTCTGTTGTCAAGAGTCAAAAAAAGGCTTGCCTCGTCTTGCTCGATGGCTCTCCCCCAAGACAGGGCCTCTTGCACCCCCCATCCGGAACTGCAGCCTGCCAGCCAGCCCGCCTGTCTGCCAGCTGGCAGGCTGCAGTTCTGGATGGAGGGTCAAGAGGCGCTGTCTTGGGGGAGAACCGGTGAGCAAGGCGCACTGCTGGCCTTTTTCCCCGAGCGTCCAAGCCACCGCTGAGTGATGCCTGAGAGCGGAGCTCGCTCCCATTCTCGAAGAAGAGCGCTTCGAAGCCACCAACAGCAGCTGTCGCCACTGCCAACTCTTCCATAGAAGCGGCTCTCTGGCTCTCTTTCTCTCTCGGCACCCCCAGCACCAGCCCGGCCAATGGCTGCCTCAGTGCCCGGCAGGGCTTCCTCCTGCTCCTCCTCCTCCTCCTCCTCCTCCTCCTTCAGCCACCTCAGCTCTGGAAGATGCCTGGGCTCACCTCACAAAGTCTGCTCCTCAGTCATGGTGGGGGTAGCTGCTGCTGAGTGTGCCTTTTTTTGAGGGGGGGCCCTCAGAGTAAGGTTGCCGGACCTGTGTGTGTGTGTGTGTGTGTGTGTGTGTGTGTGCGCACGGGGGCGTGTGCGTGTGCGCACCTGTGGGGAGGCCCACCTCATTCTGTTTAATTTCGTGGGTACCGGTGGGGGCTTTTCTCCTTTGGCAAGGCGATTCTGTGACTTTTTTTTTCATTTTATGTCGTGTCCTCCTCCCCCCCCCCCAGCTAGGCGGTCGCCGGCACTCTCTCCCTTCTCTCCTTCATCCTGCTGCTGCTGCTGGTAGTGAAGAAGGAGCCAGAGTGGATCATGGCTGGCAACGACGGCTCGCACGCCCCTCCTCCTCCTCCTCCTCCTCCTCCTCGGAGCCCCAGCTGGGCTAAGGAAACTCCTGGGTGGCTTCCTTGGGCTCCTGCTCCACTTGGCAGAAAATCTGATGCGGCCCAGCCTGACCAGAGTCTGTCCAAAGCGGCCACCAGGTAAATTGAGTTTGAGACCCCTGCTATAGCGTGACCCAAAAGCCTGCTTCCAGGAGAAAAGCAAAGAAACAGATCCCATATCCTGGGGATCACTCGTTACCTGATGTGTGACATTTTCCCTATCAATCGCTTAATTGAAAATCAAAAATGAATAATTTCAGGAGCATCTTTAAAGAAAATGGGTAGTTGACTATTAGTACAAGGGGGCCTTGAAGCCTTTCAGAATAAAGTTATTTTTAAAGCTCCTGCCCACTCCTCTAGGATCCTCACTGAAGGCCTCCTGAATTCCTGCCTTTCACTCTATCTACTATGACAACATAGCTGTCAAAGGGTCATAAAGCCCACCTTCAACCCTCAACTTGACCTAACAGGAAGATCCATCCTGACTAGTTGAAGGCTCAGCCTGACTGTTAACTGCCTCTCAGTTTGCAGAGATACAGACTAGATTGTGACCTCATTCTGACATCGGAGGATTCTGACCTATAGCTAGACTGGTTAGGAGACTTGTGGGAGCTGCAGTCAAAGAAAGCAACTTTATCAAGCCCTGCTTGGCATGTGATGAGCTTGCCCAAAGGGACACAGGTCAGCTCTTCCTCCCTAAAGGCACAGCGGGAAATCCAACTCCCAACCTCTGGCATCACAACCACTCTTCGCAACAATACCCAAAGAAACCTATAGCGTGACCCGGAAGCCTGCTTTGAGGAGAAAAGCAAAGAAACAGATCCCAAACCCTGGGATCACTCATTACCTGATGTGTGACATCCTAAATCACAGGACATATTTTTCCTATCATTAGCTTAATTGAAAATCAGGAATTAATAATTTCAGGAGCATCTTTAAAGAAAATGGGTAGTTATCTATTAGTAAAAGGGGGTCTTGAAGCTTTTCAGAACAAAGTTATTTTTTAAGGTTCTCCTAACTCCTTTGGGTTCCTCGCTCAGGGCCTCCTGAATTCCTGCCCGACACTTTATCCACTATGACACCATAGTTGTAAATAGGTCATAAAGCCCACCTTCAACCCTCAACGTGACCTAACAGGAAGATCCATCCTGACCAGACGAAGGCTCAGCCTGACTGTTAACTGCCTCTCAGTTTGCAGAGATACAGACTAGATTGTGACCTCATTCTGACATCGGAGGATTCTGACCTATGGCTAGGCTGGTTAGGAGAATTGTGGGATCTACAGTCAAAGAAAGCAACTTTATCAAGCCCTGCTTGGCATGTGATGAGCTTGCCCAAACTGGCACAGGTCAGCTCTTCCTCCCTAAAGGTACAGTGGGAAACCCAATTCCCAACCTCTGGCTCCACTCCATTCTTCACAACAATACCCAAAGAAACCTATAGTGCAAGGGTTTCAAACAAGCAGCTCGGGGGCCATTTGCATCCTGCTGGATGATAGTTTGTGGCCCCCACCTTGCCTCCCCCCAAAGCGCCCGCGCGTTCTCTGCTGTCAAGAGTCAAAAAAAGCTTCACCTCGCTTGCAGGCTGCAGTTCCAGATGGAGGGTGCAAGAGGCGCTGTCTTGGGGGAGAGCTGGCAAGCGAGGCATGCTGCCAGCCCTTTTCCCTGAGCGCCCGAGCTGCTGCCGCATGATACCAGTGGGGGCTTTTCTCCTTTGGCAAGGCGAATTCTGTGAGGGTTTTTAAAAAAAATTTTATGTCGTTTCCTCCTCCCCCCCCCAGGCTAGGCTGCTGCCGGCACTCCCTCCCTTCTCTGCTTCTTCGTCCTGGTGGTGGTGGTGGTAGTGAAGAAGGACCTGGAGGAAGTCGTGGCCGGCGACGAGGGTTCACATGCCCCTCTTCCTTCTCAGAGCCCCAGCTGGGCTAAGGAAACTCCTGGGCGTCTTCCTCGGGCTCTTGTTCCATTTGGCAGGAAATCTGATGCAGCCCAGCCTCACCCAGACTCTGCCTCCAGCGGCTTCCAGGTAAATTGAGTTTGAGACCCCTGTTCTACAATAAGCTACAGGAAGCTAACCAGGTTAACATGCAGCTAGCACAACAGAACTGCAGAATAAGAAAACAGGCTCTTACCAAGAACACCTAACCTGAGAGACAGATGGGGAGTCTTCTAGCTATTCTGAATACCGAGAGGAAGAGACCCTGTGAGAAGACATTTGTGGCATTGGCTAAGTTATATAATTCTGATATACCTGTCTCACAAGTTAGATGTTCTTGATGTGAGACTGCTTTCTTGTAATGGTGAAAGGAGGCCCCTGTGGAGTACTGGGTAGTCCCTTTGGGGGGCTTATTTTGAAGCAGTGGTAACTTCTCAGTCTTAATATCTTATCTCACTGACTTTTTCCAAGAAGGATATTTATACATATTTGTTTCGCCCCCTCCCCAATTCTTTGAATCAGAGTGGATCTTTCTGCTGGGGGTGGGGGTTGAAATAAATTAATCAACTATATGTATATACTGTATGTCGAAGAGAAAAGAAAACTGAGGGGAGATACAATAGCACTTTTCAAAACCTTGAAAGGCTGTCATACAGAGGAGGGGCAGGATTTGTTCTTGATCATCCGAGAATGCAGGACATGCAACAATGGGCTCAAGTTACAGGAAGCCAAAATGTGGTTTGAATATCAGGGCAAACTTCCTAAGTGTTAGAGCAGTACAACAATGGAATCAATAACCTTGGGAGATGGTGAGTACTCCAACACTGGAGGCATTCAAGAGAAATTTAGACAATCACCTGGCAGATATCCTTTGATTTATATTCCTGCACTGGGTAGGAGGTTGGACTTGATGGCCTCATGGGTCCCTTCCAACTTCATTATTCTGTGATTCTATGAGTCTATATATATGTAAAAATCATAGAATTACAGGATAATGAAGTTATATATACGTTATCTCACTGACTTTTCCCAAGAAGGATATATATATATAAAAGATTTAAAAAAAACTCCCCAGAAAAAGAATAGGACATATCCCAACAGCATGAGGAGGAATTATATACTGCCCCACATCCACCTATGTCACAGCACCACAAAACAAAGAACTCCATGTGGCTTCCCCAGAATGAAACTGTGAACAGGAGGTTGAGAGACAATCGTCTGACACTAAATTTTACCAGCCCCTAACCACAGACCCAACCACCAAATATCAAAAGGAATTACAAAATTCCACGAAATACCTCCTTGGAAACATACATGAACAAGTCCTGCGTAACACAACACAAGAACGTCAACCAGCATCCTTCCACCTACTACCAAAAGTACACAAACCAGGAAACCCTGGTTGACCCATTATAACCAACATCATCACTGCTGGGGTACAGTGGACCCTCGACTTATGGAATTAATCCATATTGGAACGGTGGCTGCAGGTCGAAAAGTCTGTCGGTCGAGGCTCCATTGACCTACAATGCATTGAAAACCGATTAATCCATAACCGGCCGTTTTTGTTCCATTTTGTTTTGTTTTTTTCTGGTCTGTAGGTCGATTCTCCGGCTGCAAGTCGAACCTAAATTTTGCAGCCAGAGAAGTCTGTAACTCAAAAAGTCTGTAAGTGGAGCTGTCTGTAAGTCGAGGGTCCACTGTATCTGGATACTTTGACTCCATCTTCAAACCTTATGCCATCAATCCATCTAGCTGCATAAGAGATATTACGCACTTTCTAAGGAAAATTCACTCCACACACAACCTTCCTGACAACACTAACCTAGCTAAAATGGATGTAGATGCACTCTATACTAACATCCCACACAAAGATGGACTACAAGTGATCACAAACACCTTTCAAAACAAGGAAGAAGCCCACATGATCACCACTCTCTGCGACTTCATACTCACACAAAACTATTTCACCTTTGACAATAAAACCTATTTCCAGATCAACAAAACTTCAATGAGCACTCACATGGACCTACAAAATGCAAACATTTTCATGGCAGACATGGAACAATGCTTTCTTAACTGCTACACCCAAAAGCTACTCCCTTGTTTGAGATACACTGATGACATTTTTTCTGATCTGGAAAGGAATCCCTAGAAAAATCCCACCAGGATTTCAATAACTTTCACCCAAAACATCAACCTCACCCTGAAATAATCTATGCAACAGGTGCATTTTCTAAACACCACCGCGAAACTACAACATAGACATCTTAGCACCATACTGTACCAAAAACCCACCGATCAATATACCTACTTGCACTCTTCTAGGTTCCATCTTGAACACATTACAAAATCCATTGTGTACACCCAAGCCCTAAGATACAATATTACTACTTACAATCACTTCTGCTCTGAACCACAGGATAGAGACTCCAAAGTCAAGGATCTACAAAACACATCCCTCAGAGTACAGTACCCACCACATACAGTATGATTAAGGAACAAATCAACACAGCAAGACACATACCCAGAAGTAATTTATTGTGAAACAGACCCAGAAGACAAAATGACAGATCACTGCTAGTTGTCACTTACAGTCTGCAACTAAGACCACTCACACACATTTCAAGTGATCTCCAACCCATCCTTGACAAGAACACTTTACTCTCCAAAGTCCTTGGTGGGAGACCCATACTTGCCTACAGACAACACCCCCACCTCAAGCAAATACTAACACACAATGAACCACAAAACAGCAATACAGACAGGGAGATTAAATTCTGCTACAGACCCAGATGCCAACTCTGCCCAGACTCTGTAGAAGATCTCAAAGTCACTATTTTAGAACAGAATCATTACAAATCAAGAATATAGAGGGAAACAGCTGAGATAAAATTCATACACATTATGGGCACCCATAGAAATTGATTGAATATAAGCCTTAAGTCATTAACAAATGTAATACTTATGTTATTATCTACTGTCACTTTTGTTTTCTTCACAACTATCAGGCCCATCTCTCGTCACAAGGCTCAAAGGGAAAAACTGTCAATTTCCCCTACATTGACACATGTGGAACCTAACACCAAACATAGGCCATACATTACTGCATGTGAGATGTAACCACACACCCAAGACTCTTAGAGCCATTGAATATTCAGAAGAGTTTACTTGTGAAATTGGTTTTCACTATTGGCTTTGTTACTATCAGGTTGTGATTCCTGCCCCTACCCCACCCTGTAACTCACTGTCCACCATAGTATGTGGCCCTCAGGGGCAATGGATAGTCTCTGGTAGACAGCCACCCCCTTTTGAATGACATTTGCTTCTGGACATGGGCAATGAGGGATTAGGAGAAACATCAAGTGTGCAGAATTATTAGCAACATGTAAAAAGGTCTGTATTCCTGCATTGAACAGGATGTTGGACTTGATGACCTTGTAGGTCCCTTCCAACTTCACTTTTCTATGATTCTATGATATGAGGCAGATAGAATTGGTAGAAGATGACAGATCATACCTGGAGGAGGATATGATGACTAAGGGAGAGTGGACCTTTAGCATTTGTCACAAAAAACCACACCTCATCTACTTCCCTTGGAAGTAAGGATGCCATTGGTTGAAAACCACTGCTCTAGAGTAAACACCACAAACTACCTGGGGCCATCTGGAAGTTGAGTCATGGCAACTGGACTTCTTCCTTATTAGGCTGAAATGTTTTGCTACTCATCCGAGTAGCTTCTTCAGTCTGAGGAAAGTTGGTAGGAGATCCCTGATATATCTTACATGTTGGTTTCACTTTCCCCTGGTCTGAAGAGGCACATTGGATGGACAAAGGACTGGGGGTGAGTGAAAATCCCACCTCTGCAGTCTTTCTCCACCCATTGTCTCCAGAGGTGGGGTTTTCACTCAGGTTCTTGACTCATTCTTTAACTCTGCCTGCCTCCATTACACCAGAGGCTGACAGGCTAGTTTAGGTAGTATATGGCTGGCTGAGTGACCCACAGCTCTGTTCTCCAACCCCTCACAACTACTGCTCACCAACTGGAATCTATTGTCTGAAGCAGCTGTCATTATGTGTTTATGTTAAGTTTAGCTGTGCTTGTGAGATCCCCAATCTACGTGATACTTGAAAGCTTCAGAGAGATAATTAAGCAACAAGTGAAGTTTCCCCCTCCCCCTATCATAGAATTATTATTAATTTAAAATATTTAAATAATACCCCACCTTTCTCCTTAAAAATAACAAGTTGTGTATCTTATTTTAAAGGAAAAGTGCAGCTGTTTTCCTGTCAGTAAATTCTGTGATGGGTTGGGTACATGCAATTTCTCTCTCTCTCTCTCTCTCTCTCTCTCTCTCTCTCTCACTCTCTCTCTCTCTCTCTCTCTCTCACACACACACACACACACACACACACACACACACACACACACACACACACACACACACACACACACACACGGAGAGAGAGAGAGAGAGAGAGAGACAGACGGACAGACAGACAGACATAGATAGATAGATAGATAGATAGATAGATAGATAGATAGATAGATAGATAGATAGATAGATAGATAGATAGATAGATAGATAGATAGGGAGAGAGAGGGGGGGAGAGGGGGGAGAGAGGGAGAGAGAGAGCAACATGACACACACAAACTTGCACAGCAGCATTCAAATGAGTAAACACATAATGATGTCAGAGCTCCCCATCTTTTATGTCCAGTGAGGCTGAAATTGTGTGGCTTGGCATATCCATTTGTGTACTCCCCCAGAGCCGCCAAGGGAATGCAATTCTCCTTGTAAACTTTTTTTTTTTGCTCTCTTTACCTTGTTTTGGCCCTGAACAGAATTTCTGCCAATCTAGAAGTGACCTTTTAGCCACTGTTTCCCAACCATTCCTCTTGTCACGGCTGCAGTTGCCAAGTCTCAGGTCACCAGCGGAGGTCTCATGGAATTGCTATGTTTCTTCAAGTCTCCAGCCATGGAGACAACTCTCAGGGCCAGTAGCACTGGAGGACTGGTTTTAATGGGTGGGCTCTTTTTAGAACGTGGGTACCCTTCTCTGATGCTTCTCAGATGGCAGCAAGTCTCAGAATTTAAAATCTTGTATATACGTTGCACTTGCTTGGCTCCCAATTCCTGCCTGCCCAGCCTCTGTGCGATCATAAGGGTTCGAGACATGGTCTCAGGATTTTGCCCAGAGAATGGGATGCTGGCTTGTTTAGTGCCAGGTCTTGGATTGTGCTTCGTTTTCAACGTGAGACTCTTGCTGCTCGTTATCTGGTTTACTTTGCCTTCAAACTGCCTGACCTTGTCTCTGTTTCTACTGTCATTTTGAGTGGCTTAATCTCCAGTAAGATGTGGCTATTTGACCTTAGCATGACTACTGTTCCTGTTGTTAGGCAACCCTTGTCTGGCATGTCTGTTGCTATGTTGCTTTCCTAGTACTGACGTCTGGACTGAACTGTTGGACCTTAAGATCCAAGGAAATATGGAGTGTGTGTGTGTGTGTGCGCGCGCGCGCGCATGTGCGCATGTGGGTGGACACACACATATTTCTCTGGGGCCCCTCACCCTATTTTTCCACACATATCTGTGCATCTCTTCAGCAATAATGGTGAGGCTGGCTAGGGTAAAAAGATGACCAATGAAGGCAAGGTGGGCTTGTGAGTGGGGTATTTGAAGACTCCTCTATCACAATGGCCACTGTCCTTGCTGACAAGGGGGGGTCTAGCAACTTGAGTCCATAGAAGCATCATTTGTAAGCTCTAGTTGGTAAGTAAGCATTGGGAACAAGTAGAATGTCCCAGTAGGGTAATTATTCCATGTTGAGGCATCCTCTCTGCACCACCACATACACAATTTTCATACCCATGTTTCTTTTTGCCTAAGATGCTAAGTTTCAACGGATCACACAGAAAGTAATCTTAGCAACATTTCTCCGTCAACCTGTCCTCTTTTACTCCTCCTCCTCTGCCACTATCACTACCCTTTTCTCTACCCTTTATAGCTCCCCGTATGCCTTGTTTCCATCTACCCACTGTCTACCCTGGTGGATAAATGAACATAAACTATTTGGATTTACCCCCCTTTTTTTTTTGCTGAATACATATGTGTTTCTTGTTTCAACTGCATACAGCTGTTGAGTCAACATTCTTTTCAACCCCCTCCCCAGCCACTATAATCCTGCAGTGGCTGAATAGTATACCACTTATAAGTACAGCATAAAACTGCCACCACAGCAATCATTTCTCTCAAAACTACTGTCTATTGAGATCTGGAGTTACCATTTCTATTGCTGTTCTATATGTAATTCATGCTTCCATTGCATATAGCTGTTGATTCAGATTCCTTAAGAAACCCAAACCCAAACAAAAACAAAAAGCAACCCAAATAGGCAGAAATGGATTGTTATTACATCAGCATGACAAAAAGCTTATTTAAATTGTCAACTCTTGTAGTATAAGAATCATTATAGATGGCAGATATTAAAAAACAAACTAACTGTGCAAACTTGAGTCCCCAGATATGCTTGGATTACACAACCCTCAGAAGTCCTGGCCAGCAGAGCTAGTGGTGAAAGCATCTGGGAGTTTTAGCCCAAGAACACCCGGGGATCTAAGGCTGAGAACCACATCTGTGAAGGAAAGTTATAGCTGTTTTAGTCGTAATGCAAACCAACAGAATGGAATGGGCAAAAGCATTCACTCCCACACTGTGGCCCACTATGTATATATCTTGATCTATGTTCTTAAGACATGCTCAGCAGTTTTCTGGAAGCACTGTAAAAATAGTCCACAGGGTACAATTCTGAGACAAAGTAAAGGTGGGAGGAAACACCACCACCACAAAAAGGATCACGGATGGCTGAACAAAATGGTAAACAGGTAAACAGAAAAAAAATGGATCTATTCGGGATTTAGAAAAAAAAATCACTTGGTTGTCAGGGAAAGTATTGAAATGATCAGTGAGGAACACAGGACAAACAGACAATGGCTTGGCATGATAGCATGCTAAGAGGGGATTCAGACTCCAGAGAGAGAGAGACGGGAGAGAAGCATACATGGTCCAACAATATTGCTGCTCTGGCTTTTGTGGCTTGGGTGTGTATGCGAGAGCACATATGCTGGAAGTAGTGTCTATATTTAGGTGTTGGGCCTCCTTGGAGACCTTCTCTATTTTTAAAACTAGAAGCCTTAGGATGTTGGAGCCACTGTATATGTGTGAGTATGTCACCCCTGAGGGCTTCCCCCCCCCCTCAGACCACAGTCCGCTAAAGAATTTAAGATTGTAGCCACCAACAGCTTTTATCATTTTAAAACTCTACTCTTCAGGGGAAATTGGCTAGGTCAATGGTTCTTAACCTTGGGTTACTCAGGTGTTCTTGAACTGCAACTCCCAGAAACTCCAGCCAGCACAGCTGGTGGTGAAGGCTTCTGGGAGTTGCAGTCCAAAAACACCTGAGTAACCTAAGGTTAAGAACCACTGGGCCAGGTAAACAGCCCAGGCCCATCACAGAAATAAAAGATCCCTCAATTTCAGCAGTGCAGATCTCAAATGTTCATAAAACCGGCTCTTTGAGAACAAAAGTCAAAATAGTGACGCAATTAATCTGGTAACATTCATTGTTTTCGTTGTGAGGTATTCCTACCCACTTCTGAGCAGACCTCTTCATTTGCAAGAATCACACCTTCAGGCTTCTGTGACCAGCCATGGAGAGAAGAGCAAGTCTCTGATCACAAGAAAGGTCAAGAGCATCAGAAGGCAGATACTTGTTGGCTAGTGAGGAGACATAATAATGCACTGGCATATAAGGACCTGAGAAGACAGATATATACTGAAGTGGGTTTCTGGCATGACATGCTAGAAAGGATGAGGAGTTTGGGGGCAGCTTGTGGTTTGATCAAATGGGCATTATCCTTAATCTGCTGACGGGCCACCTATGATTAACTGTAACAAAATTCTCATTTGAAAGAAGATTAGTATTTTGTGGTGACAGTGAAAATTTCAGAACACCCAGCAAGGGCAATTATCTGTCGATGCTGGAGTCAATATCTCAGCTCGATCCATTCTTTCAGGAATGTATTACTCTCATTACCAAAGTTCCTCCCCATGTGCTCTGAGTGTGCATAACATGAGGCCAAGGACCATTCTCCTGTTACTTGAATTGTGGGCTGCCTTGTAGGGTTAATATATTGCTCCAGAGGGGCTGTGGCAGCAACCCCAAATTACTGCAGGGACAGTGGAAGGCTTGCACCATTAAAATTGGGTGGCTTCTCTGCCTGTTCTTGTGAGAAGGTAGGGGGCATGACTTGCTCTCAGAATTACCGCAATTTCACTTACTCTAGATTAAGATTCTGACTTACGTATTAGGGCTTTGTGATCATGGACACCATCAACTGAGCAATGTTTTGATGGGCTGCAGAGTTAATTTGAATCATGCTACAGCAGTGAGGGTTCAAGTGGGACACAAGGTTTGGCTTGGCACTGACTGCTACACTTCCAGCATTCTAAGTTCACACGGTGTCTTTCATTTTTGTAAACATCACACAGGCATTAAACACAGGAGTGGATCTGAAGGAGGGGAAGTGATGTGAGATTCTGAGAGCTGTTGTTTAAAAAAACCAACAACAATTTTTCCAACTTTTGAATCTGACCATATGCACGTACCACTAAGAGCTACTTGCTCCAGATTCTGATCAGCTTCAGCCAGTGTACATTTAGTTTATGATGGTATCCTAAGTAAACCGGGATTTAATAATTTAATATATGCAATGCTTTTCAATAAACATATAAGACAACCTTAACAATACTGTACATATAATAATTAGATGGAAATGTCAAGTTGGCAGCCTCACACACCCTCTGTCTTTTGTGTGATGGGGAGGGGACTTTTTGGGGCCGAGGTGACTGATCATCTGTCCAGCGCTAACCCATTGTTCCTTCCAGTTCTTGAGTTTCAAGAGAGCGGAGTGTCAATCTTTTAAAAGCAAAACATAAAACAATGATGCTGAACAAAGAAGATGGACCCGCTTGCTTATTTGGTTCTGTTTTGTGTTGATTTCTGAAACTTTTACACAATAACGGCAATGCAGCTACTGAAAACAAATGCACACCTTTTCTCGGAGCTTAAGAGTTGGGGGGGAGGGGAGGAATTTAAACAGCAACCCCCAAAGAAAGATGTGATTCATTTTATAATTGTGCAAGCTCTCTTCTATGCCAGGTATACCTTCACTAGTTTACGGCTTGTCTCACCTCTTTCTGTAGGCCTGTAGGGTTCTACTGGCAAGGCTTTCCTTACTGCTGCGCCTGTAGGCAAACAGCGGTTTTCACATGTGCAATTCCATTCTCCACGACAAACGTGAAAAGGTGTCTGACTGAAAGAGATGCCCATCTGGGCCTGTGCTCTCCGTGGTTCCATGCCCATATGGCACAAGCAGGCCTCAGTCACTGAGAAGGGGAGAAATGGATGAAGAAGCCTGTCAGCAAGCGAGCAAACGCGAAGTCCCTGCAAGTGATGCAATGGCCCTGATTTGGCCCCCAAATTGCTTGCAGCTCCTGCCTCTGAGTATGTGGAGGATATATTTGTTATTTGTACCCTCTCTCAGCGGATTAATGACATTAACAACATTTCCATTAGCATCAAAGAACTTGATAGGTGTGTGGGTGGGGTGAGATGAGGCAGAGCCTTGGAAGCAGAAAGCCTCATGGCTGTAGAATTGATAAGGCTAAAGATGAAACAGAGCTTCATTGGCAGGAGAGGGGCCAGGAAATGCCACTATAAATTAGCCCTCAGCTTCACTGCTTTCTCCTTCATTATCCAAACCCCCTCAGGAGAAGAATGGAGGAGGTTATGACCCTCTCCTGGCACATGTACACAGCTAGCCTATATTCTCCTCTCTTGGGCGAGATTAAAGGGGTGCAGAGCTCTCTGCTGCATTGTCCTCAGGACCTCATACTTTTGTGACCCCCCCACCATGCTCCCCACCTCTTCCTGTACCTCACACAAAGGGGCATCCACAAAAGCACTGCTCTTTCACTGTCCCACCAATCCCACCTCCTTACAGCTCTTTCTCTGTATATTCAGACAATATTTGAAGTACCTCTCTGTCATGTGGCAACAGAGCAAACTTTGTGATCCAAGAGCTTCGTTTCACAGGATATTCTGTACTGGGCGCAAATTCCATGTACAGTATAGTCTTGCTTTACTCAGTTGTTAACAGCAGCTTCATCCCTAAATGTGCCCCTTTTCTTGTTGCTTTGCTGAGAAAAGCAGCAATCTAAATGCTTGTGCCATTTGAAACTCAAAGAAAAACTAGGCATTTTAAAATTTAATGTAGAGGTATGTGTCACCATGTCAGTTTCAATTTATGGTGACCGTCTTATGGTATTAAGAACTCAGGAGTGGCTTACCAGTTCCTCTTTCTGATGGGGATCTGGGATTATGCAGGTTGCCGGAAGCCATGCAGATAGCAGGGCACATACAGTAACCCCATCAACAACGTATGCTTCAGGTACTCTCAGCAGGCAGTTCTCTCGAGAGGCACAGTGGTGATTCAGACTCCTAGTACCTGTTTCTGGTGCCCCAAATCATGGGGCTATTAAACAACTCAGGCATATTCTCTGTGGTATGACTTCAGATTAAGTGGAATTGATGTATTCCCCCTGCATATCCCAAGCTTTCTGCAGAGCTTCAAAAAGCTACTTCCTTGACTACAATTTCCAGAATCCTCTGGCTAAAGTGTTCTGGAAGTTGTCCAAAAAAGCACATTTTTCAAACTCTGAACTTGTGACATTTGAGGAAACATGGTGAACTGTTTTGTTGCTTGCATCTGTTGGACAGCTGCGTGTAGAAACCTGAACAGGGTAACGAGCAGTGGACAACAGTTATAACATGTGATCTCTGTATCTGGATGCACAACAGGTGCTTGTCTTCAGCTTATCTGTTTCTGTTGGAAGAGAGACTGCAATGGCTGGGGCTGATTCTTCTGTATCAAGGATGGACAGAGCATGGACCCTCCAGGTTTTGTGAGGCTGCCACTCCCATTAGCCCTAGCCAGCTTAACTATGGTGAACAATGCTGGGCGCTGTAGCCTAATAACAGCTAGAGGACTTCACTCTGCCCTATTGGAAGTTGGCTCTTGTTGAAATATCAGCCCTAACAATTGCTTCACGTTTGGGTGAGAAGTGGTTAACTGATTAAAAAGAGAGAGAGAGTTAGCTTCTGGGATTTTTGCTTGCATGGTGTCACTTTGTGAATGATAGTGAGCAGAAGAGGGTATCCTGTAGACCATCTTGATGGCTGCCATTGATTTTGTCAACATTCAAGATGCCCTTTTGCTATGTAATGCTTGGCATCCTTTTTCTTGCTGGCAATGCAGGCATGATATTGTGCAGCAATATTGGACCATTTCCTGGCTCTTTGAATTGTGGGTACAGGAGCACAATATCCCACATGCATAAACCGGAGGTTGGATTTTTTTTTAAAGAATTGAATAAACACAGGCTTTGATAGTGTCAATATTTATAAACAGAAGCTTTGAAGTACAGCCCAATCCACAACTACACCATCTTTATTAGTTCAGTCCATCTTGTACATATTTGGAAGAAGTTGTCTCCATGTGTTTTGTTGACTTAATTCCAGGTAAGTGAAAGGTTATATGTGTTTGTTTTATCTTTGGGCAATCACAGCTTAGAGCTCACTTCTTGTGGTTATTTGGGAGGGATATTTGTTCTGAGACCACACATCTATACTGAATTTTTAGACCCCAGTATTAGTGCTTATTAATCAGATTGTCGCCAATAACCCATATTCACAGTTCTGTAATATCTAACAATGGGGGTATTACTGAACATAGAAGAATAAAAATGTACTCAGTGACGGCATTAGGGAATAGCAAAGATTACAGTAGAACTTTCTAAATGGCAAACAATAAGTGAACAAAGCAAGTGACTAGCTGTGAAACCACATCTGTATTAGAATAGGAAGATGTTACACCCACCCTGGTTAATATTCAAAAATTTGAGCTTATGGGGTGGAGAGATGTTGCCCTAGGATTGAAAAGTTCTTTTAAAATGTGCCTCAGAGAGGTGTATTAAAAGTGAAAGTACAAGTGAAAAAAATACAACTGGAGACATAGTGTATATCACAAAACCAAAACACCCTCACTTCTTTTGGAAAATAGTTATTAGTGATAATGCAGAAGTAGCTCATTCAATATTGTGCCAGTTTTCATGAGAAAAAGCAAATAACAGAAAGCTTATGTAAAGTGAAACAAGAGACAAACAATAGAAAAAAATTGAAGTGCATTTTAAATATAACACTTGTTTTGTGTTTTGACTGTAATGTTAATTAACATAGATATACCATGAAATAGATGTGGAAACCTGTGTTAAACAAATGAGAACAACATATTGCACAAAAGAAGTGTTTACAAAATAGTGTAAAAGAAGTAGCATCTTGGGCAAACTAATCTGAGATGCAGAAATTTCAGGGAGGAGAAAAGGGAAATAATTTTTTTTACAAAGAAAGGAGGAGACAAAGATTTTTCTTTAAGCCATACCCTTACCGAAGAAAGAAGGATGTGTATGTGTGTGTGTGTGTGTGTGTGTGTGAGTGAGTGAGTGAGTGAGTGAGAGAGAGAGAGAGAGAGAGAGAGAGCAAGCGGGGGGGGGGAACAGAGATAATCTCTTGGATCCAAGGAAGTAGAGAGTCATCCTAGGAAGTAGAGAGTCGCTTAGCAAAGCAATGCAGGGCTTCTCCATAGGAACTCAACCTTACAGAGCTGGAATCATCATCAAAGATGTCTTGGAAGATGGAAATATTAGGCAGATCAGAGATTCCCTTTGTGTGGAAGCTTGTAATAACTGAAGTTACTGAATTCTCATTTATCATCTCGTTTACATGAAGTTTCAGGAGGAAAAAAACCCCTCCCCATCTTGAGGCTGACTCCTTGAAACAAAGTACAGTACCACTGAATAACTACCTATTTTTGACACAGAGGCAGTAAAGAAATCTTTTTTGCTCTCACTGCAGTCTGGTAGGCCTTCTGTAGAAATAGTATAAAAACTGGCAGATCAGGCATTTATTCATTTATTTATTTATTTAATTTGTATACCACCCCATTAGTGTGAAACACTATTCTGGGTGGTTTACAATGTGATAAAACAAAATACAACTAAACAATAAGCTTATAAATAAAGGCAATCAACCCCCCCCCCCACCCCAAAAGAGGCACAATTTCAACTTAAAAGATAAATTTGACATGACTTTTCTGTACGCAGCACTTCTGAAAATCAGGGTTCAACTACATATAGAGGTGCTCACAGATTCATCTTGGGTAATTCGAAGTTTTCTACACCTCGGCTATTGGAATTGCTGTAGCCATCCACCCAGATATGATTATTTATCTATGTCATACTTGCCAATCAGTACAATTTTCAACAGAAGCACAACTCCATTCTATTAACACCACCCTCTTCTTCGCCCTTTCCCTCCCTCCCTCCCCTTGATGCAGAAGCATGCAATCTATGTCTCGGCAGTTTGGACTCCCCCCCCCCCACACTCTTGAATTGATGGACAACATTAAGAGCCTCGTGGCGCAGTGGTTAAAATGCTGTACTGCAGCTAAAACTGTGCTCACGACCTGGGGTTCAAATCCCAGGTGTTACATAACAGCACTGATGTTACCTGTCTGTCATGGGTTTGGAGGGAAAGTTCCATCCTATGGGGAGTGGAAGGCGGGACATCAGGAGGAGGGGCTGTACTGTATAAATATGTGATGCCTGTGTGGTGAAGTTCAGATGCTGAGACAGACTGTGAGACACTGGGTTGGGACGAAGCAGCAGCTGGGGAAGAAGAAGCTGTTGTGGGAGTCTGGGTGTCTGACAGGGTACTACTGTGTGTCAGAGTACCAGCCTGAAAGGTTCAGGGGTCTGTGGGTTAGCCAGAACTGATGGGTTCAGGGTCTGTGCTTTAAGTTAAAGGTTCTAGGTGAACCAAACTGTATGCTTGTGTGTGTGAGAATAAGCCACGTTACTTTATTTTATTCACCTGATTGTTTTATTTACCCTGTTTGTATTTAAAATAAACCTTATTCTTTTATTGTTTAAAAATCCATCCCTGGTCTGTGTGACTTATTATAGGGAATGGTTGGTGGCAGCTTAGTAACTGTGTGATAGATCCCAGTAGGTCTGGGTTTGTCACATTGATTGGTGTCCAGCGTGTGGGATACGACTGGTCCAGTTGTCCAGCGGTCCAGCAAAGCCTTGGCAAGTGTGCCCAGAGCAAGGGGGGTCTAGTCAGGGACAGTCTGAGGCGCGTAGGTAATCTTCTAGGTGTACCTCACGGGGAGGTGCGCTAGTAGAAGAACGTGCCAACTGGGGAGACTTAGATTAAGGTGCTCTGAGGCAGCCTAGTTTTGGCGGGAAAAAGCTGAGGCAAATCTGCGTAGCAACAGTGAGCTAGCTTGCCAGCTGAGAGGCCCAGCAGAGGGGGGTAGGCTCTGACTCGATACTGTTGCAATTTAAGTGCTGAAGAACAGCAGCAATCTCTGGGGAGAGCTGGTTCTGAGGAAAAAAAAGGAAAAAAGTGGTCGTTTTATTCTGGGGCTTGACTTTTTAAAGCAGCCTGTTCTGAGGGGGGATTATGCCCTTGACTCGAAGCCAAGTAGCAGACCTGAGTGAAGTGAAAGACCCCCAGATTGACCAAGGTTCTGAGGATGAATTTGGCTCAGTGCAAGGTGACAGCACAGGAGAGCAAGACCCAGAACTCAGAAAAATACTCATAGCCCAACAGCATGAACTGAGGGTGAGGGAAATGGAGGAAAGGGAAAGAGAGAAACAGCGGCAATTTGAATTAGAGAGAGAGAGAGAAAGAATGGAAATGGAGAGGGAGAGAGAGAGAATTGCTCTGGAAAAAGAAAGAATGGCGTTTGAATTAAGAAAACTGGAAATGATGAACCAGAACAATAATAACAATAGGGATTCTGAGGGAGGCCAATTGTCTAAGGCTGACCTGAAGAAATTCCCTGTGTACCACAAGGGAGATTGTCCTGAGGTGTTCTTTTCCTTAGTGGAAAGAGCGTTTGTGGACTTCTCAGTGAGGGAAACTGAGAAGATGACCATCATGCGATCTTTAATCAGTGGTAGCCTTGCTGAAGTTTATGCCGAGATGCCTGAGGAACTGATGAAAGATTTTGCAGAGTTCAAAAAACTGGTGTTTGCAAGACATGGGATAAATGCAGAGCAGCTGAGACAAAGATTCAGGTCCCTTACCAAGAAGCCAGAACAGACTTTTACCCAAGTGGGGGCCCAATTGGTGAGGCTGCTTGAGAAATGGCTATCGCAGGAGGGGACAGAGACCTATGAACAGCTTAAAGACTTGATAGCCCTGGAACAGTTCTATTCAGTTCTGCATGGGGAATTGAAATTCCAGGTGAGGGAAAGGAAACCGAAATCTGTGGCAGCAGCCGCAGAGATCGCAGATTTTATTTCCCAAATAAGAAAGCCCTTGGGTGAGGGGAAATCTGTAGGTAAACCCAAAGAAACCTACAGCAAGTACTCTCAGGGACCAGGGAAAAGCCAGCAAGGGGGAGGGGCCCATGGTGAAGGGAAGCCCTCAGACATGAAACCAAGACCTCAGATTTTGGAGGGAAAACCAAAACAAGATGAGAGAGAATCAAAATACGCCAGAAAATGTTATTTCTGTCAGGGAAAGGGTCATCTAATCTCAGAGTGTCAGAAATTAAAGCAGCTAAAAGGAATGGTGCCTCAGAATGCTAGTGGGACCAAGCCAAAAGCTGTGTTCTGTGTCCAGAAGGAGCAAAGCTCATTGTCACAGAGGGAGCCTGTTGCCATGACTACTCAGTCTGGAACAGCTACCTCTGCTGATCAGGCTGAGGAAAATGGTCCTCTTATGGAGGTGAAGCGCTGCTTGCTGATAAAAACAGATTCTCAGTTGTTTGAGACAGCAGGGGTGGACGTAGGAATACTTGACCGTCAGTATAGGGGACTGCGGGACACTTGTTCCCAGGTAACCCTGTGCCATCCAGATATCATCCCTAGGGAGTTTATAATCCCAAATGAGAGCATGAAGGTGGCAGGGATTGAGGGGCAGATAATCTCTCTGCCAGTAGCAGAGGTACCTGTCAACTTTCAAGGCTGGAGGGGAGATTGGCGGATAGCGATTTCATCGACTCTGCCAGCAGCCGTGCTCGTGGGAAATGACCTGGCTGAACATGTGAAACGGGTGCTAGTGATTACACGCTCACAAGCCACCACAGGGACAGTTCAGGGGGGTAATGATGAGCCAGAGACGGAAGCAGGTGGGGGGAGTTCAGAAGCTGTGGTGGAAACCTTAACCACAGACAGCAGATTTGGACAGGAGCAAAAGGCAGACGCCACTCTCCAAAAGTGTTTTGAACAGGTGACTGACGCCCAGCTAACACCTGAAACCCCAGTGAGATTTCTGGAGAAAAAGGGGATTTTATATAGAGAAACCCTGAGGAATATCTCAAAAGGGGGAGATGGGATCAGAAGTCAGCTGGTGGTACCTGAAAAGTATCGCCCTATGATCTTACAAAGGGGTCACTCTGACATGTTTGCTGCGCACTTAGGAGTGAACAAGACACAGCAGAGAATAACACAGAATTTCTACTGGCCTGACATAGGGAAGCAGATCAGGGAGTTCTGTAAACAATGTGATGTGTGTCAAAGGCAGGGGAATAACCGCGACAGGACCAAAGCAAAGTTGTGCCCTTTGCCTGTGATTGACACTCCGTTCAAATGCATAGGGGTGGATATAGTGGGACCTTTGCCCAAGGCCACAAAGAGGGGGAACAGGTTCATCCTAACAATTGTGGACCATGCCACAAGGTATCCTGAAGCCATACCCCTGACTAACATTGAAACTAACACAGTGGCCGATGCTTTGGTGGGGTATATGTCCAGGATGGGATTTGCCTCAGAGATAATCACAGATTTGGGAGCATCGTTCACATCAAAGCTCATGAAACGCTTATGGCAGATCTGTGGAATTAAGCACAAGGAAACCACTGCCTATCATCCTGAAAGTAATGGGTTAACTGAGAAGTTCAATGGGACTCTAATGCGCATGATTAGGGCTTACTTGGCAGAGAATCCAAACAATTGGGACCAGAAGCTGCAACCCCTTTTGTTTGCTTATCGATCAGTGCCACAAGCCAGTACCGGGTTTAGTCCATTTGAACTTCTATTTGGGAGACGGGTGAAAGGGCCCCTTGATTTGATCAAACAAAATTGGGAGCAGATCACCCAGGATGACCCACAAGACGTTGTGACTTACATAGACACCTTGATGAATGACCTAAAGCGAAATCTAGAGCTGGCAGCAGAAAACCTGCAAGCGCAGAAGGTCAAACAGAAAACATGGTATGACCGCAAAGCTAGAGAGAGGCACTTTGACCCAGGGGAGGAAGTGCTTTGGCTTAGGCCCTGCAGAGAGAATAAACTGCAGCTCAAATGGGCAGGACCATATAGGGTCATTTCCAAGATGTCAGACCTGAACTACCTAATAGAGCAGGAGGAGAACCAAGCAAGGAGGGTGGTTCATGTGAATGCCCTAAAACCCTACTACAGAGGGGAACAGAGGGTTTTATTCGCGATAAAAGCAGCTGAGAGTGAGGAAGCTGAATTACCCTTCTGGGAGGGTAGAGGGGAAGTAAAATACAACCCAGAGGAGGTAAAGATCAGTCCTGCACTCACCCAAGACCAGCAGCAAGAACTAAAAATGCTGCTTAATAAATATCAACAGGTGTTTTCCAACAAGCCGGGGATAGTGAAGGGAGTGATGCATCGGATCCACACAGGGGATGCACCCCCGCAGGCAGTATCCCCATACCGAGTAACGGGACCCTATAGGGACAAGGTGCGGAAGGAGCTGGACGAGATGCTGAGGGAGAACATAATCGTCCCCTCTTCTAGCCCTTGGTCCTCTCCGATAGTCCTGGTGGACAAGCCTGATGGGAGCATTAGGTTTTGTGTCGATTACAGGAAATTAAACCGTGTAACCACTCCTGATGCCTACCCAATGCCCAGGCTAGACAACCTGATTGAAACCATAGGGGGTTGTCGGTTCATCTCATCATTGGACCTGGTAAAGGGATATTGGCAATTAAGAATTGATCCCAGGGATCAAGAAAAGACTGCCTTTTGCAGCCCTTTTGGTCTCTATGAGTTTCGAGTCCTGAGCTTTGGTCTCAGAAATGCACCAGCCACATTCCAAAGGCTGATGGACCAGACCTTGGCAGGGCTCAGTGACTTTACAGTGGCCTACATTGACGACATAGGGATCTTCAGTAATACCTGGGAAGATCACCTGATACACCTGGAGTTAGTGCTGCAGAGGTTAAGTGCAGCAGGGCTAACAGTAAAGGCCAGCAAGTGTCAGCTGGGTAGCCCAGAAATAAAATACTTGGGTCACATGGTAGGGGGAGGAATGATAAAACCCCTGGAGGCCAAAATAGAAGCTGTTCGTGATTGGCCTAGACCCAACACCAAGAAAAAAGTCAAATCATTTCTTGGGTTGGTGGGCTACTACAGAAAGTTCATCCCGAGGTTTAGCGAGATTGCGGCTCCGCTGACCGATCTGACGAGGAAGAAGGCTGATGACCGCATCCCGTGGACCAGCGACTGTGAGGCGGCGTTCCAGAGGTTGAAGGAGGCGTTAATCAACTATCCTGTGTTGCGTGCTCCAGACTTCGACCGGGAGTTTATCATCTACACCGATGCGTCTAACAGCGGGGTAGGAGCAGTTCTGTGCCAGGAGGATGAGAATGGTGACCAGCATCCAGTGTCCTACCTGAGTAGGAAACTTCAAAAAGGACTATGACTTTGAAGTGAAGGTGGTCAGAGGGTCAGTGAACTGTGTTGCTGACGCCTTATCAAGAAGACCTGAAGACTGAAGACGGCGAAAGAACATGGACTATATGTATATAATGAAAACAAAAAGTTAAAATGTACCTGGTTTTAAATTGGTTTGTATTAATAAAGGTAAATTGATGTAATGTATATGGTAAATGTTTAAATGCCTATTTGAAATGTTTAACTTAGAATGTAAGTAAGTATAATATGGTAGGTATAATTGGTGTTATGTGTTTTATACAGGTTGTTTTTTTGGGAAAAGCACGTTAGCTTTCCCCCTACAAAACAACTTATAAAGAGGGGAGGTGTTACATAACAGCACTGATGTTACCTGTCTGTCATGGGTTTGGAGGGAAAGTTCCATCCTATGGGGAGTGGAAGGCGGGACATCAGGAGGAGGGGCTGTACTGTATAAATATGTGATGCCTGTGTGGTGAAGTTCAGATGCTGAGACAGACTGTGAGACACTGGGTTGGGACGAAGCAGCAGCTGGGGAAGAAGAAGCTGTTGTGGGAGTCTGGGTGTCTGACAGGGTACTACTGTGTGTCAGAGTACCAGCCTGAAAGGTTCAGGGGTCTGTGGGTTAGCCAGAACTGATGGGTTCAGGGTCTGTGCTTTAAGTTAAAGGTTCTAGGTGAACCAAACTGTATGCTTGTGTGTGTGAGAATAAGCCACGTTACTTTATTTTATTCACCTGATTGTTTTATTTACCCTGTTTGTATTTAAAATAAACCTTATTCTTTTATTGTTTAAAAATCCATCCCTGGTCTGTGTGACTTATTATAGGGAATGGTTGGTGGCAGCTTAGTAACTGTGTGATAGATCCCAGTAGGTCTGGGTTTGTCACACCAGGTAGCCGGCTCAAGGTTGACTCAGCCTTCCATCCTTCCGAGGTCGGTAAAATGAGTACCCAGCTTGCTGGGGGGGCAATGTGTTGCCTTTATAATTAAAATTGTAAACCGCCCGGAGAGTGCTTGTAGCGCTATGGGGCGGTATATAAATCCAATAAATAAATAAATAAAACAAACATGTTTTGAAGCTTACATTTGAAGATTACCAGCTAGGGGGTGTTGGAGGGTGGATTGGGCAAGGGCTGCAACCAAGCTCGCTTCTCCTCTTCTTCCCCACATGGTTCTGGCAAGCAAAAAAGGACCAGCCATGCCAGGCGGGAGAGGTGTGTGCGTGCGTGTGTATAGCAGTGAGCACTAGGCTGGAGGTGAGTTGGGGATTAAGGTGAAGTCTCCCTATTTGCTATTATGTTCTTCCATCTTCTGGCGGGGCTGCCATGGCTGTTGGAGGAAGAGGAGGAGAAATGCAGCAAATTACTTGAGACCAAAGGTGGGAGTGCACAGGGGGAGGGGCTCAGATCCAAAGCCCAAAGTGAAGGCAGTTCCTAATTGCAAAGTACAAGTCCTGTGGCCAAAACCCAAGGCACATAAGGTTAGGAGATGTGGGGCGGTTGTGTGTCTTGAGGCAGCTCTTTGACACAGGCATTTGTGTTCATTCATGTTCCCACAGCTCTAATTATTTCTCCTCAGAACTGACAGAGTGCTAAACTGAGATTCTTCATATTCTAGTGCAGAGCTATAAGCTGTGCTATTTAAAGTAAAAAAGAAGGGGAAGAGAGAAAAATACTATAATAAACCAATTGTCCCAGTAAAAGATCAGGTATGACCATTACAGTAAGTTGGAAAAGGAAGTAACTAGAGGAAAGAAAACAAACTCATGAGCAAACATAGCAGCCTCAGCACTACAACATGCATTTCACAGAGCACTAAACTAAACAGGCATATTAAAAAAAATACTTAGAGGAGAGATAACTTGAAGGGGATTATTCCACTGCTATGGCATACTGCACACCACTGAAGATCTCAGTGTTAATGCCACCCTAGGACACACCTGCAGTTGCCCCTTTGGACCAAGATAATTCACCCAACATGCCAGGGGGCAAAAAAAGTGAAGCAAGTGGAAATGGTACAAAATATCCACACACACACACACACACCGCTGGTTGACAAAAAGAAATTAATGTCCATGGAAACAGACTTGGCTTCTGCACAATGAGCTTTACATCATGTAGTTGGCAGAAAACCCATCGATTTTAACCATGCCAACTCAGACACAACTAGCAGGGTATAATGCAGTGTAGTCATACCCCCAGTTGGCTACATGATTTCCACAGTGGCAGAATGTTGACAGCCTGACTCATCTTGTCATTCTGTAGGGAGGCTATGGCCTCGACCTATTAAAACAGAACACAGAAAACTAGAAACAGACGAGTACTGCACCTGATATGGAAAAAAATAAACAGAATAGATAAGTTGTGCAGGTTTTTGTTTTTGAACTACAGCTCCCAGAATTCTCCAGGCAGCTCTGGGGAACTATAGCTATTAAATTCAGTATTATACATTTACAATTAAGGGAAACAATTATGTGTGACAATATTTTGCTTGGCATTCCAGAAGTTAATAAAGCTTTTCTTCTCCTCCAAGTCTATTTAGACTCATTCTTTCATTCTGATTATGCATATTTGTATATCAGTGGAGCGGAATCTACATGGGCGTGTTTCCAGAGTTACAACGGGTGAATGATGCATGGATGCAATTCTGGAGCAGAGGCCAAAAATGTGGGGTGTCAAGACATCTTGGTGCAGGCACAGAGCTCAGTCAAGAAGCAAGCTTTCATACACCATTCATAATCTTTCATACACCGTTCAAAATCTCAACAACAGGGCAAAAGGCATAACAACAAAAGAAATGGAAGATATCAAAATGCTCCCATTGAGCTCACTGGTGAGCAAAGAGAGAAAAGAAGAAAGAAATAAAAGTGGTGTGTGTGTGGGGGGGGGGGAGGCTGATCTCCTCCTCCTAATCTATGCACATGTTGTTATAGAGCAGAAGGTTCCAGCTAACCAAGCAAATCTATTGCAGTTATAGACCTACGGCAGGAGTCTGTAATTGAGGATCAAAATACATATTATACTTCTTTGAATTGCATGGATCTGAGCAGCATGATTTTGGTTATGCACGGATTTTTTTCCAATAAATAAATATTTTGATAAATAAATAAATATTCAATAAATACTGTACTGCTATTCATCTCCAGGAAGTGACTTGAGAATGGTGGGTCTCAGGCTTATCGAAGCTCCTGTTTTGAGCAGTGTGGTGGCCCCCAATCTGATGATGGCAGCCTGGCTGGCCCCCTCTTCTGGCAGGGCAGCTCCATGTGGCAGCTGGGGAGGATGCTGAGCTATGCCAGGAGGCTGACATGGGTCTGGGGAGGTCCCTACCTCCCTCTCTCGCTCCTGCCCTCCCTCCCTCTCTTCCGCTGTCTTTGTATGCATGTGTGTTAATCAATTGTTCGTGCTTTGTAGCTACATTTTGGGGAGCATAAGATTTATACATGGATTTTAAACTACACGGGGGATCCAGCACCCCTAACCTCAGTGTTGTTGAAAAGAGAAGTGTATGTTTAGCGTGTACAATATTTAGAAGAAATGCACCCTTTTGTGCTGAGCAACATCTATTTGTCATAGCACATGCTTATCTTCAACTTCATATCTTGCATTTAGCATGCTTTGTTAAAAATGAGCTTAATTTGGAAATGTTTGCTGAAACACACATCTCTGATGAAATTCATTTTGAAAAGCAAAATGGATTGAGGGGAATGTACAGTGCCTTTAATGTCTATTTTGACCTTAGATAGTAGAACATCAAATGCATTCTCATCAGCTCAGATGGTGTGATTGCTTAAGCTGATATGGAGGGGTTTATATTCATTCTTTCTGAGGCCATTCTAGTTGGCTACATCAACAATGCATGAGGCAGGGCAGCAGGGATGCTAGCTGCTATCTGAATCTTCTTCTCTGCAAACCTGGTGCATCTGATTTCATTTTCTCTTTTCTTTCCATTTCTTTATTTCTTTTAAAAAGCTTAATAATCTAGTGATAGGATAGCTAGATAAACAAAGGAGGGGAGGAAAAAAAGTGTGTAATCAGCAGAGAGAGGGGAGGAAGTTTAAAAATTGCAAACCTTGCTTGCAACTTTTTAAGGTAGCTCTGCTCTAACCGTGTACATACCCTGCAAACCCAGAGCAGAGCAGAGCTACCTTAACAAGCTGCAAAAAGCCTTTTAAGTGCCAATTTCCTTTCCCCTTTCTTACTCTTGTGAATTAACCAGGGGAAACCTGACTTGTGACTTCACAGTGGATCCATTTGCATGTTCCCTGTTGTGTAGTTGCAGCCTGTGTGTCCTCCTTTTCAACTATAGTGATGAATAAAATATTAACTTATAAAATTAGAAGTACAGTAATACATCATATTATAACATTAACATTCAGAAATACAGTACAAAAATCCTATAATACATTAAGATACAGAGAGTCACTGTGATGTATGGACAGAGTGTCAGACTAGGACTCTGAGAAACCTGGGTTCAAATCTCTGCTCAACCGTGGAAATAGTGGGTGGCATGGTAAACCACTCCTTGAACATCTTACGTATATCAAAAACCCTGTTAGAGTTTCCACATAACAGCACATATCAACAATATAGTTCAGAAAAAAATATTTCTGGCAATAAATCAATAAAACAGCAGCTTTGTAAAATTGGCACTGTTGGTCCCCATTCCACCACCAACCCCGTTGGTGGCAATTTTCTGGTTTTGAATCATTCTCTTTCCAGTTCTGCAGTTCCCAAAGGCTGCCCCAGGATGAAGGGGATCCCTAGGGATCCCCAGAACCTGGTGTGTGTGTGTGTGTGTGTGTGTGTCTGTGTGTCTGTGTGTCTGTGCGCTTTACTCTAGAAAGCTTTTTATTGCCCTGAAATGGCCGCAGCATAGCTGTGGCTGATGACATCATCCTTGCTGTGTGGTGCAGCTGAGCCAACAGAATTTCAGCCTATGAGTCTACAGAGCAGAGCTTCCTTCCTTCCTTTTATAATATGAGGCCAAAGGCCAAAGAGAGGGAGAGAGAGAGAGAGAGAGAGAGAGAGCATAGCATAATCCTGTCAAATAAATACAAGGCTCTTTGGCGTTTCCTTGCATATTGGGCCATCCACTGGTATACAACAGTGTCCTGGTTGCCTCATCACTTTGGTTGATTTCTTCTCCTGCTCATATGCAGCTGTACCGTTATTTATACAGGAAGGCAGATGCTGTTTCCTTGAGGTCCCTGGAACAATCCAGGGCAAATGGAGCAGCCAAGCCATAGTGGCTGGGCTCCTATGCAAGAAACCCATTTTTTCGCTGTCTTTCTTTCTTTTTTACTGAGTAATTGAATGAAAGAGGCAGTCGGAGCTGGTGGTGGGAGCTGACTTCAAGCCCAACATCATTAGGAGAACTACACACAATGGGAAATGACAGAGAGATTCAAGTGTCCAATTTCTCTCTTGAACTCTCTGAACAGGAGGCTCCAGTTAGGAAAGTCCCTGCTCCCCCTGCCTGTCCCTCACTTCCCTTCCCTGACAGTTTCTTTATTAATTAACAGAGTTGGCCAGGGGACGGAAACAGAGGACAATAATCAACACAGATGGGGCCACAGACCTATTTTTAATAATGTGCATTGCATCCATCCTAATTGGCAAAGAAACACTGACCTGATTGGAATGGCCAGGCGGGAGCCCCTTGGGCCTTTTCTTCCTTTCTTTTCACCCCCACCCCACCCCGCCTTCTCCCTGTACTTTAATTTTTGTTTGGTTCAAAACTGACTTGGGATCGAAGGGGCCAGCGGGTAAGAAAAAGGAAACCGAGCCTTGGAGGAATGAACATCAGAGAGCGGAAGGGTGGCAGACCAAGCCAAGACGCTCCGGTTGAGTTTGGGACTGGTGGATGATGGAGTGGGTGGGTGCGGGAGGAATCGGCTCATTTAGTGGCGGTATCACAAAAGGATGGGTGGAGGAGCACAGCTGCTGCCAGGGAGATGGGTCTACTCCTTGTCAGGAAACATTGGGGCTGGGGGAGGGAAGAGTATGTACGTCCGTGTGTGTGTATGTGTGTGTGTGTGTAGAAGGGCATCTAATCTCAAGACCAAAGCTGCCTGCTGAGCAATTATTACCACCCATGGTACAGCAGCTTTTGGCAGCCTTCATAGAAAGTCAGGTCCTAGGGTGCTCGGCACGGTGTGAAATCATTTGAAGAAAAAGATGTTAATAATGGGTCTGGCAGGATCAAAAAAAGAGAGGGGGTTAGGTGGGGATAGAATATTACAGCCATCTTGTCCTACAGAATCAAAACAAACAGCATGGCTGTGGAATGAGACTTGGCCTGGTGCATGCCTCTGGCAACCCCCCCAGCCTGCTCCCCTTGCTTCGCTCCCCCCCCACACCTGTAGTCCCCATGATGTCCTGGGAGGACCCTAGTGGGCCTGGCAATGATATACACTGCTCACGAGGAGAAAAAGGGCTAAGGGGGTTTATGGCCACTTTTGCCACTTGCTTTCAAAAGCCAACTCCCAGCACCATCTCAAGGAGGTTCGCCTGATGCGTTTTCAGTTGGAGTTGATGCCGGAAGGCTCCAGTGAGGTCTAAGATACTTAGTATTTATTTATTCAGCATTTAGAGCTCTTCCTAACCTGAGTCCCTAAACTATAGTTCACCTCATCCATAAATCTAAATTGCTCTGCCCCAAGTGCAATAACACTTGCACTGTCAGCTATACCTGGAGTATCCCAGTTTCTGCTCCAAAGGACAAGGAGACTGAGCCCCCCACCCACCCAGTGGCAGTCCCCTCCATTGTCTCCGCTTCTGTGTCAGTTGTTTTCCAGGTCAGCTGTCTTCCCCAGCAGCCAGAGCTCTGGCGAGGAAGGACCCTTCTGAAGGCTCAGTTGTCCTGGGAACCAGGCCCAGGAGAAGAAGAACATTTATCTCCTAAGCTTCTGAAGCCCACCTCTCTCTTAGTACATCATTTTCTTCCACCGCCGAGGGACTGCCAGCTGAGACAACATCTGCCAAGCACTTTTGCTGTCCTACAGATTATGGGTAGAAAGGCTGAAGTGACACATCCTGTGTGGATTCAGTCACTTGAACTCCTGTATTTTAGAAACAGCGGTTGTGTGGGGAGATTTGCTGATTTGAATTAAGGCAGACAGAGGTGTGTGTGTGTGTGTGTGTGTGTGTGTGTGTGTGTGTGTGTGTGTGTGTGTGTGTGTGTGTGTGTGTGTGTGTGTGTGTGTGTGTGTGTGTGTGTGTGTGTGTGTGTGTGTGTGTGTGAGAGAGAGAGAGAGAGAGAGAGAGAAGTCTAGCTGTTTGTGATATTGTTGAATACCCCAAAGTTCATTAACCTCATATTCAGCTTCAGATTTCCCCGTCTCTCACCAGTTTAGACAGGAGAGATGGAATCCAGGCAATCATTCTGGGGGGACAAAGCATTATTTCTCCACTTCTCTTAATGGCTTGTGTGCAAAGTGGACAAACTACCCTGATGTATTTTGTAAAGTTAAGATGTTGCAGCTCCCAGGCAAGAAATTCCCACACCAGATTTAATTCATCACTCAGGATAGATTTGAGAGGATAGCCACATTTGCATGTAAAGTGGTGGTGAGTCCCTTAGCTGAACAGTACTGTATAGAGTTGGCGAGAGAAACCTTCATCTTATGGTACACCTTGTTATTATTGTTATTGTTTTGGTATATGCTGGAGCACTCTCTGGGTAGTTCACAACATAATTATGCATGCTGTATGCAACTTTCCCCAAGATCAACTCACTTATCGTTTGGAGCTAGACTGCTTAAAGCAGTGGAATACATTGAAGCAGGAGGGAGTGGTGCTTGGTCCTCTCCCCTGCCTCTATTTTCCTTTTCATCTGAAGAATAAACCTCCTCCCTGCTCTGCATGTGAGTGGGGCAAACACATGAAGGACTGCCTCATCACATCAAGTTTAGCCCTACGGATGGAACTAACAGCAGGACTCACAGACACTCTTGTGCTGGATCTCTGTTGGAAGAATCTCTGCTGAAGGAGGGAGAAACCATGCCAAAATATCCTGGTGGGCGTTTCTAGGACAGGAGCTTTTAGAACTGCACGGCCCCTGCTCCTGCCAACCGTTCTTACATAACCGGAGGATGATTTGTAGACAGAGGCAGGGCTTAGATGGTGAACTACTGGCATGGTCCTCTTGAAGTACGTAGTTAAATCTTGATGACATTGTCACAACTTGAAAAAGTTTATTTTTGGACCCTAGGCAGCATGGCCCCCCCGGCTATATTGTCTGGGGATTCTGGGAGCTATAGTGAGAAGTATTGCTTTCCCAGGTTCCGAGTGTTGTGCACACAAATGAATTAATAGTCCCAAGCAAAGCAGTGAAAACTGAAGTGATTCACTAAGATCACATTCAACATCTGGAAAGCAAAAGCAGTCCAATGTCTATACATTTTGTTAAGCTACTGGGAAAGAGACAAATATATACCTAATAAATAAAATCATAGGCTCTCCTCATAGCAGCAACATCTACCACCACCCAGGAATCAGATAGATTAGAAGAATCAGATACATTAGACATGCTCCGTTCCTTGATAGAGAATTTACCTAGTAGATTCTGTCCATTCGTTCTCGGGCCATGCCATCTCCCTCCTCTTCAACCAAGGGTGATAAGAACCACTGGCCTGAGTTATACCTTCTGCCTGCAAAGGAAGGATATGATTTTGGAGACAGAGGGAAAAGCTGTGGAGCAAGCTTAAGTCACTCTATTCTCTAGGAACTTGCCAGCTCAGAACTCCATGTAAATCAAGGGCAACACTGACTAATTTCCTGGGTCGTTCATGATGAAAATACCATATTTCATGGCTTGTTACCTATTCATAGAAAACTCCTATTAAAACTTGCCAGATTATTTGTACAATTTAAACAAATGGTAATAAAAATTATGCAGTATTCTGTTGCCGTTAAAGAGGCCTTCAGGTTACTATGAGGTAGATATATATGTGGTAATAATCAGAAGATGGGTCTTCTATCAGGTCTGCCAGTTTTATTTATTGGTTTACCAAAAAATATACAAAGTGCTTTATGATCTTTAAGAACAAGGTAGAAAAGATACCACTAAATAATATCAATCCATTAAATTGCAGGTCAGATCAAAAGAGAAAAGGAAACCTAAGAAAATAAACGGAAACTAAGAATGAAAGACTTACCTTGAGAGATTTCTCTTGTCGCTTCACTGACAGTCAAGAGTTCTCCAATCTGGACACATGGAAAGTCCATTCTCTGCACCAGCACCACAGAAAGACTTGTCTAGCAGAAGGTAGGAGATGAGCAGGGCCTATAGAAGGAAACAGCCCCTTAGAGATCCTTGCCCAACCTGTTCCAGATGTTAAAAGTGATAACCAAGACTTTGAATTGTACCTAGAATAGAACCACCAACTGGTAGAATTACCTACAAGAGCACAGCAATATGCTTTCTACCACTGGTTTCAGTCTAAACTTGAGTTGTAAATCCTGATTTGTTTCATCTTCGCACAGAAAATGAGAGAATGCAAAGATTTCTCTCTTCATCATGAGAAGATGAGAAGGACTCACCCCCCCCAACTATCTTGGAGGGATTTTATGCATTTTCAAGACTGATTTCTAGAAATGCTCAAAATTGAAAACAGCAACAATTGTTACCTTGCTGCATAGACTACTGGACAGCTTTTTTTTTTTTTTTTTTTTTTTGCATTTGTGTGATTGATCAGTGTGATCATTTGGGCTTGATGTGCTCATTATCACAAAAAGAAAAAAAGACACTCATTTTGCTTAAAGGCATTTTTGTGCAAATTACAGAGAACATGAAGGAAAAAAAGCACTTTACGTAACTGATAGTGGAGCTAAAATGTTGTTTGGGGATCAAAGAATTTTCAACAGGATCTTTTCGTGTCAAGATAACTTGCCTCATCTGAAATCAAGACAGTGACAAAGCCTATTCATGCCACTAGTGAATTTTCTAGACCCTCATCCAGAACACACCCCTGTAGACTGTGTTGTAATAATTCAGTTTCGATATAACTAAGGTATTCATGGCTATGGCTGGAGCCTTCTGAAGGAATCAGCACAATTGGCCTCAAAGCTGGGCAGAAGCACACCTTGCTGGCATTATCACTTAAGAACCCAAAAGTAGCACAGGATCCAGAAACACCCTCAAGGCTGTAAAACAAACTTTACTATGAGTGCGATACCAGATCCAAAACAAGGCCGACCCTTGTGGGTCAGTTGACCTAATGACCCAGAGTATTTCTGCTTTGCATACATTGTCCATAATCACACCATTATAACATTGAAAACTTCTTCAAAACTTTTCTGGCATGATATGAAATAGAGAAAAGTTTTGTTCAAACAGTTTAGGGGACTCCATCATAAGCAGAAAGCCAAGGAATAGAGTAGGGGTCCCCCATTTTCTGGAATCTGTCCTCAGGAACTACTGTTCAAGAATGACTATAAAATCCAAAGATGGCCCAAAAAGATTCTATAAGTGCCAATATACTGAAAGCCAGCACAACAGGCAAACCCAGAGGAATTAGCATGCATGGACAGACACTCCCTAACCACAGGTGCCATGTCAATCTGAGCTGTTCAGTGTCAAAACCTGGCCAAAACCCAAATTGAAATGGATCTGGATTATAATTATTCATACTTCACTCTGTGTCTCTCATCACATTGCGCTATATTGGTGCTTTCTGTCCAGAATTTTTCTGAGAACAAAAGATATGTTGCAGAGGAGATCACCATGCAATGGAGCATAGAAGAAAATGTATGCACAAATTCTTATTTGCATCCATTTCTGCTTACATGATGAGTTCAACAATAATTGTATCCCTTCTGCTGTGTTCATAGCTCTAATTACTTTCAATATAATTACTCACTGGATGAATTTGTTCATGCTGGGAATGTTGTAATCCAAAAAAGTAGCTCCTTCAGTGTGTGAGGAGGGACTCCTCAGGTGTAAACTACTGACAGGTATAATACTTCTTTTTAACATTGGAAGTAAACAAGGAGACAGAGAGGCTACAGCCTTCAGCTAAAGCCTAAGTCTTATATGTCAATGGGCTATACAGTGGTGGAGCTTTTTTATACACAAAAAGCAATGTTATAATGTGCCAATGTCTGCAGGTCAAACTGTTGTTTAAAATGATAGATGTGGGTTAAAAAACAGGCAACCTTAGCAGAAATCTTTCAGCTGGGATAGGAGGGAGGTGGAAAGCGGATGTTTGGATAGCTCCTTCTATTTCCTTCTTCTTCCCAGCAAAGACACCAGATTAAAGCAAGTTGGTGATACAGTGAACCCTTCTGGAGTGGCAAGGACTTCAGATCCACTCTGGCATTTCTCTAGAATCTTGCAATGTCCAAACAAAGTTTTTTTTAAATGAAAGTGAGGTGGCCAAGAAAGCAGTACTGACCACCTGCACATGAAAAAGGTAACTGGCCAGCAGGGAGCACCATCGCCTTGCTTTCACTCAGCATTTCTACTGTGCCTTGGCAAAGGTAGAGGAGCAGCATGCTTAGTATGTGCGTGTGTGAGCATGTGCCTATGTGTACACACGTGCATGCAGAATTGGTCTTGTTTGACACCAGTAAGATCTGAAGCCAAGGGATGCAAACAGTGGCATTTGCCTCCCAGTGAGTCTTCTTCATGATTATGTAGTAAGACATGCAGTAGATGGCATATACAGAAGATGAGGGGTTTTGTGCCGTCCATCGTCCATGGCCCTGCCCAGACCAGGTTGCTGGTTTGTTTTCCCCCCTGAGAGTGCCAACATTGTGACAATTGTTGAAGAAAAATGGCATGAGCCTCCTTGCCTCACTTTGCCACAATCAAAGGGTATTAGGTTTTGCCAGGACAACAGCATCTCATTCACTGAGATTTCATGCCAGGGATCCTTGCAATGTCACAGAGGGGGGCAGGCCCAAATTGCTTCTGGGCCAGCTGGTTCTAGAAATGGCATTCTACTCCCTGCCTTGCTCTGCATGATACAATAGCTCAAAGTGCATGCAGTCCTCAGAGGCTCTTCCAGTTCCCTTTCCTTGCTCTTGGATTTTGGGAGCTTTGTCACTATGCAGGCATATTGAATATATGAATACCTTCACACTGAACCATGACCATTGGTGCCAGTTGGGAAAAATGCATTCCAGTCTTCAAAACCACCTCACACACAAAAATTAAACTCCCCCCCCCTTCCAGTGTCACTCACCTTCTCCTCCTGGAGACCTAGAGTGGCACGGAATTCCCTTGAGACTTAGCCAGGTGCCTAGAAACATGGCAACCCTGAAGTAGTATATTAGGAAAGTGTGGGGTAACTCTTCCTCAAATCAATAATAATTGCCTTTTATAGCACTTTTCCTGAGTAGCCAACAATACTTTATACACAATTATTCCAGTAATTCTTCTGAAAACTCAGACTTCTGCAAGGTAGGTTATCATTACTATTGCATATAAGGGAATCAGCTAAGTCTGAAAGAAAATGGCTTCCCTGAGTGAGGTATTATCTGAGGTGGCCTCAAGGTTGGGTGCCTGTTGCATTCCCTGCCCTGCTGTGTGTCTCCTCGAGAAATTGCCCTGAGGCCTTCGGGTATTCTTGGCAACACTTGCCTTTAGTATTCCTGTCCCAGGGCAAGTGGCTGTTGAAACAGATCATTTTACCCAACAGAGAAAGAGATGGGCCTGTTTCATGTTCTGACCTAGCTCTCTGTGTCCAACAAAATGAATATTATTCTTGACAACTTCCCATGCAGTTCTGTTCATTTCTTGGAAAGTGGAAATTTGCTAGAGAGACCTGCAAGTATCAGTCTTGTAGGCATACTTCTCAGCTTGCTTATCAAAGTAATATTTCTTTTAAATAACAAATAGTCAGCCTTTTCCAGGATAACACTACCTGATTATGCTGCAATGAATCTACTGAGCCATGCAGAACCCTCATTTTAACAACTGTTTCATGACAGTGGACCTCACGTTCCACAGACCTTTTGTTGAGCCATGGAGAGAGCAAAAGGGAATGACCAACACAAACAGTCATGTGATGTGATGTTGTGTGGAAGAACAAATTCTTCTGAGACAATATGTAAATCACCAGCAAGAAAATACCAGTTTAAATGCCAGCAGCATCCATAGTCTGGCAGTACTTTCATTGTGTGTGTATTATGAGCCATCACATTGGAACTGACTAACAGTGTAGAGACCTTAATGGAGTTTTCAAGGTAAGGTAAGTAAGTTAAATTTAAGGAGTAGTTTTACCAGTTCCACTCTTCCAGTGAGTTTCCATGGTTGAGCAGGAATTCAGACCCTGTTCTCCAGAATCATATAACAAACTATACAATGCCAGGCATTCAGAAATTAAATTCCACATTTAAAGTATTACGTAAAGAAAATGAAAAATCTTTATTCTCAAAATTCTAAAATAATTTTTTATGACACAGAAATGGAACAAGGAATAAATGTGGAATTAATAATTGCAAAAACAACATTTTGAAGAATATACCTGGCTTTGGAACTCACCAGAATTTTAAAAAACTGCTCAGTGCGTTTATCTGCGTACTAGTCACCATCCCAAACAGAAACTCTTAGCAACAATAAAGGAATCTGTCTATTTATCTGTCTGTGAAAGAACTGAAAAATATCCTACTGCTGGGCTGGATAAAATATAAGCAGTTCCTCAAATTTCTTTCTACAGATTGAGCGGGACAAATGTGGGCAGCAAAATTCCTTCCCAATCTCTTTCTCCCTTTTCTTATGGCAAGTGAGTGCTATTTTCATTCATATTGCTGAACTGCTGGAAGAAACAGGACTCAGCCCAAGTGTAGCAAATTGTTTATGAGCAAATGCTTCATCCTTTTGCTGATAAAGTAAACCCATCCTATCAATCCCATCCAGCCATTATGTTCCTTCCCCCAGATGTTACTGGGACTCAAGCAGAAGGTATAAAGGGGGGCAACTCATTTTGGAGGAGAGGAGTGGAAAAATGCACCATTGTTTTCGATTTCCTAATATCTTGGTTGAGAATTTTCATGATTTCCTCTCCTTATTGCAGCTTCCACCTCTTATGCAATACCCTCCATTCTCCTCCACCTTCTGGGCCATTTCAGATTTGGTCTCAGCATGTTTCCACAGAGAAAGATTGAAAGCAGGTCAGAAGCATCCCATTCCATGAGACTGAATGTCTAGAACCTGAGGCCCCTCTGGCATATCCTAGTGATGTCACAGGAGGTGGACCTTTGTCATATCAACATGGCAGGCCAGGCAAAGGTTGGGAAGTTAGGAAAAAAGGCCAGCACAACATACTTGCAAGCGCTTTCCTGCGAGGCCTGGCACCAGTTGGTAATGGTAAAGGTTTGTGCCGAGCCTTTCCAAATGCTTGTCTCACATAAAAATCAGTTTTTCTCCTCCTCTAATGCTGCCTGCCCTGCAGTTTGTTGCATTGCTTGTAGACGTGGAGGAACATAGCGGTTCTTCAGACTTCAGCTGGCAGTCTAAAAACCTGATAATCTTAATCGAGGGTGAGATCAGAGATGTTTATCCTGGTTTGATGCAGATTTCTCTACACCACACACTGGGATTTAAATCACTGCTGCAGGCCACACAGGCATGTTTCATTGTCCCAGGAACATGTGTTTCAAGTGTCCACCCATCATACAGACCCTGCCCTATCCTCTTCACCCTTCTCTGCCGCTATCTCCATTTTTGCTGGCACTGTTTTAAAAATGTGAAATAGCCCTGACGTATCAACAACTGGCAAGCATTTGATCAGTGCTGTATCACTTTAACACTATAGCCCTTAATGAAGAGAAAAAAAATATTTTACCAGCATGAGCAGAAGATGGGCAAAAGGAATGGGATTTTCTCTGTGCATCACCAGTCATGTCATCTGGACCTGCCCAGCAGCCACCCTGAAGGACTGATATAGATGATCGTAAGAGCCAAAAGCAACACAAAATAATCTGAATAGAAATGTTTCAAAAAAGCACAAGGCCTGCCAGCTGAAGGGGCTTGGGCTTTTTATGTACATCATACTCATGTCAAAAGATTGGATTTACTTGTAGTTAGTGCTAATGCTGTGTAGTTGACAGAACAAATATAGAAAGGAACGCAAAAAAAAAAAAAAAAAAGGTACAAACAGCAGGGAAAATGCCCATCTAATTGCTCCCTGAGAGACAAAAAGTGTCTCCTGAAAAATCAAACTACTATACATATGTTTAGTTGTGTGATTTCAATTCCTTGAGTGTATCTGGAAAAATCATGAAAAGGCCATATGGTTGGGGAAACAATACAAAAGCAGGAGCAGGTGATAACTTTAACTGTCCTTTAAGAGTATAAAACCAACAAAAAAACAACAAAAAATAGTGAGCTTTTGATGATAAATCGTCTTCTTCAAGGCTGTGCATCAAGTTCTTGTGGGCAGTTCCAAACTTACGTGCTGTTTTAAATGTCCCAAATTTGCATGGCTGATGGTGTATATGTGGGCTGTAAACTTGCAGGAAGGCTCTTTGAGATTACATTTGCTTAATCAAGTGAAGTGTTCAGATACTTCAGATATTGTTGGACTCCAGCTCCCATCAGCCCCAAACAGGATGGAAGGCCACAGGTTTCCCACCTTATTTAAATCAAAACCATTCCTTGCTTCAGCAGCTTTCCATCATCAGAGGAAAAAAAGCTTGGGGTGGACAGATCTGAGTGAACAAATGTCCTGAGGGAAAATCACTAAACTGTTGCTCATTCCTGCCACTCTTTTGCAGTTTGTTGGTGGTGCCTTTTGTTTGGGAAAACAATCCCACTGGGGAAAAGAATCATTCAAGTACACATAACGTGTAGCTTGGTTCTAATGAAACAGTTATTCTAGGACAAACATGGACTAAAAGGGTGTGTTCTTGTGTATAGGTGGATTCCTTCTGCACTGTTTCAATCCCACTTTTATCTTCCTTCCTTCCTTCCTTCCTTCCTTCCTTCCTTCCTTCCTTCCTTCCTTCCTTCCTTCCTTCCTTCCTTCCTTCCTCTAGTTTGGATTAATAATGATAATGACACTTTCAGTTGCTTGGTTTTCTGTGGAATTCACTGCATATCTTACTTTGAAGTCCCATTTATTTCAGTGAGGTTGACTCCAAAGTAAATACCTGTACTGCTGTTGACTCCGAATGTGGTAATATGTGCCTGGGAAATAAGCCCAGCAGTCACTGTGGGACTTGTATTTGAGGAACTGTGCATTTGAGGAAATAACCATATTTTAAACATATTGTAAACTTAACTCCTCTGAGAACTTTTGTCATGGCAGTCTTAAGAAGTCATTTGTTTTGACTAGGCTTGATTTTTTAGTTGGACAATATGGGAATGAGTTGACCAGATCATTTTCCTTCTGCAAGTGCCAATGACCTGATGAGTTGGTGCCCATGCTTGATCCAGAGTCTTTTCCATTCAAAAAAATAATTTTATTATGAATTGTACAGGCCAGAGATTCCTAGGTGGTGTCATCCCTTGTCAGGGCTGGCCCAAGGCACATTGCTGTCTGAGAGGTCCCTCAGCTGTGCAAGCCAAGGTGCATCATATCCAAAGTAGCACATCAATGAGAAAAGAGACAGAGAAGCAGAAAGACTGTTGCCACTGTCACCTAGCCCTCCCTCAACTGCTTGCCTTGCTCTTGCAACTCACACTAGAAGAGTCTGCACTGCCAAGAGCAGTGCTGAATGTGAAAAGCCAAGTACCCTTTTTGTAGTCTTCTGAGTGCCACACAAGGACCTTTTTATTCACCTCGAGGTGATTTCAAATCTTTTAAACAATCCGGGGGTCTTTTAATCTGAGCTTTGGTATCTGAGGTACCATTCATTACACCACAAAACTGGTGTTATCTCTTCTTTGTTTGTTCTTCAGTTTATCATCTCTATGTTTCCTATACGCACTACTTATTTTGCACATTGGTGTACATTTTCTTGCATGCTGGGTGAGTTATCGGGCTGTGTCCTGCCTTCCTGCATGACATGCACACAGAATTGCCCTATGCAGTGTGAACCCAGGCATAGCATCCATCCACTCATGAAACCAACTTGTGATTGGTCAAGTTGTATGGTAGCAGCAGCAATACAGTAGTATCAGAGAGAGGGGCAGAGGAACTGGAAGGGCAGGGCGAGATCATGATAGCACTGCTCTTCTTATTCCTCACCCCAATCCCAAGATAAAAATTCCTCAATAATAGCAGACAGCAAGACTGGTACCTCAAAGCATTGCTCTCAACCTTGACATCTTATTCTGAGCTCTGGTTCCAGTGCGAGCCCACCCACCCAAACAGCAAATCTGGTTCTTTCTGTAGAGGAGTCTAAGACGTCAACAGCCGGTCTCAACCCACTGATGCCCCTGTTATTCCTGCATTGTTTGAAAAGACTCTAGCTATTAGTATCCTAATATTTGTCCCAACTAGAGTAGAGCCATTGACACAACAGGTTTCACATGTGTTGACTTACCATTCAGAGATTGTTTCAACAGGTCTGCTCTTAATATGAACTAGCAAAAGGATACTGGGCTCAGTGTTAAGGCAAGGGGATCTCTGGTTACCTCAGAAGAAACAGAGTGTGCTGTGGGATCATTTTGAAGCTGTGGAGATTCTCCTCAGCTATGCTGTGTTTCTTGCACTGCAGACAGAAACTGAGCAGGGGGATGAACAAGACCACCACATCATTACTAGTATGGTCCAGGACTTGAGCAAGTAGTGCCAATCAGTCCTGCCACCTGCAGTGGGCAAAGGCAAAGAGGGCAAAAGTGGGCTTCCTTCTGGAGAAAACAGAACTGAACCCAAACTTCTGATTATAAAAAAAATCCTGTTTTTAGAAAGCCAGACTTCTTAGTACAGGAGGGAAGGGGAAGGGAAGAAAAGAACAGAACAGAACAGAAAAGAAAAGAAAAGAAAAGAAAAGAAAAGAAAGAGGCATATCTCTCAGCATTGTCTTACACCATGCAGAGTTTTAATAAAATCATCTGGAGGAAGCAAGCAAAGACTAATGATCTAAGGAAGGTGTATAGTGAAGGAGGAAGTGAGACAGCTGAGATGGTACATGGCAATTTTCAGGAAAATTCATTAGATGCAGGAGGTCAACCTGGAAGGTACAACACCCATGGTCTCCAGTCTCCATATACTATAGATCAGGGAGGACAGGAAATAGACACCATGAACCTGAACCCCAGTATGCGAACCAGTAAGATCTGACAGGTTACCAGCGAGATTTGGTGAGATGAGACTTATGGCTGAATCACCTTGAAGGGTATACTTTGTTCTAAAGAAACTGAAAGAGACGGGAGGTTGTATTATACATAAAGAATGTAGACACCTGTGTAGAAATTCACGAATCTGAGAATAAAAGCCCTGTTGAAAGCATCCACGGAGGAAAGAGAAAAGGAACGAACAAAAATGATACTGTTCTGGCAGTATGTGAGAGAGACCACCCAGTCAGCTGGAAGACATGGACGAAGCTGTCCTGAAACAGACAACAAAATGTTCACAGAGACAAGCCACAATCATAATGGGGATTTCAGTACCTTGATCTAGTCTAAGAATGGGGCAGGCAGTGATTTTTTGCCTTGCCTTGCTGACAACTCAGTCTCTCTCATAGTGGAGGAAGGAACAACAGGAACTACTTTCCTGGACCCAGTCCAGACCTACAGGGAAGAGCTGGTGGATAAAGTGAAAGTAATGGAAACCAAGAGGCAAAGAGACCATATTGTCTTGGAATCTGGGTATCAAAACACGTGGAAACTTCAGTATAGACAGTGATCTAACCCAGGGGTAGGCAATTAATTTCTATGGGGGGGGGCACATGAAAAATCTGAACTGTGTTCAGGGGCCAAACCGACTTTACTTAAAAATAAAATGAAACAGTGATGTTATGATTGTTTTTATTTTAAACCTGTTAATCTTCACAAATACTAAAGAGTTTTTTGCAGTATGTTAAAGATAAGCAACTGATCAACTTTAGACAAAAAGCTATAAATGGTTTTGATGTTCAAAACTGTCCACGGGCTGGACAGGAGCAGCTCGTGGGCCGTATGTAGCCCTTGGGCCGCATTTTGCCCAGGTCTGATCTAACCTGAAGTTTAGAAAAGCTGGTTTCAGAGAGGAGAGCCAGATGGGATCTCTTGACTAGAAATTTTGGAAAAGAAAATAATTCCAGGTGAATGTGGGACTCTTAGAAATAAAGTACTGAAGTCACAAACTATTCCAATATGAAGGAAAAATAGAAGACATCTAAAGAAGCCTATATGGGTAAACAGAGAACTCTCTAGGGAGCTGGGATCTTAAAAAGACATGAATGGGAGTTAGAAAGAGGGACAGATAATTAACGAGTACAATAGAGTAGCACAGGCCTATAAGGATGATGTCAGGAAGGATAAGATCCAGAATGATCTGAGGCTAATGAGGGATGATGTGAAGTATCAAGCAAGGGTTATGTTTGTAGAACGAAGAAGGAAGAACCCACTGTCTGGGGAAGATGGTGAAGTATTAGCATGTGTCAGAGAGAAGGAGGAAGTACTCAACCCTTTCTTTGCCTCAGTGCTCTCTTGCAAGGGGAAGTGTGTTCAAGGGGAGGCAAGCAAGACAAACGATGCAAGCAGAGATTGGTAGCTCAGGAATCGGGATACATCACAAGATGGATCATGAGAACATAGCATTTTAAAAGGTTACATCTTCACAACCATGATGCAGAAGAAACCTACAAAGCTTATTCTTTTTGAATCACTGTCCTCATCGAGGATTTTTAGATGTTAGGAAAGTGTGAAGGCAGGAGGAGAAGGGGATGACAGAGGATGAGATGGCTGGACAGTGTCATCAAAGCTACCAGCATGGGTTTGGCCCAACTCCGGGGGGCGGTGGAGGACAGGGGGGCCTGGCGTGCTCTGGTCTGTGGGGTCATGAAGAGTCGGACACGACTAAATGACTAAACAACAGCAACAAAAAGTAGTGTAAGACTAAAGATGAGTAAATGCAGTCCTAACTTCAAAATGGAGAGCAGGGGTGGCAGATCTGGGAAACTACAAACAAGCTAATACTGAAGAAAATTCTTGGACAGAATGGCCACACTAAAGAGTATCTAGAAAATACTGTGTTGATTTCTAGGAATCATAACGAGCTTACCAAAACAAGTTATGTCAGACGTACAGCTTGGAACAGTTTCTTTTTGGACTAAAACTCTCAGAATCTTTTTGCCAGCATGGGGTGTATGGGAGCTGCATAACCCACAAGAAACTTTCCCAAATGCTGACCAGAACAGCATTTCTCCTCCTCCTCCTTGAAAGTTACTGGTTTGTAGATTGTGGGAATGCTGTGCATATAATGTCAACTGGTTTCAATGAAGCATCTGCAGAAGTTTCCCATTATGTCTTTTTAACCTGATTGACAGAAAGGTAAAATGGGTGATGCTTCCATTAACTGGATCTGTAGTAATTCAGCAACCAGTGTCATTTCTTATGAATGGAACTGAGGCACCACATGTCTGGAAAAGATGTTATCACTCTCCAAAGCATGAACATCTGCAGAGATTTTTCTGGGACAAGGCAAAGCAGCACAGTATACAATGAAGAATCATTATAATTCGTGTGTGTTGCATGCTCTCATAACATGCTTGTGATTTTTTTCTTGTGTGTGGCACACACTTTTTTCCTTTTCATGTCAGTTAGAGGCATGCATAGTTGGACATACAGAGTACATTTTAAAAAAATTTCATTTGCTGTGATTGTCAACGTCTAGCTGTGCCAAGATCCCTCATGGAGACTCCCCCCCCCCCCACAAGCACCAGTTAGGTTTCCCAGCGTCCTGGTCTTGTTCCCCCGTTTTCTCAGGAAGAAAAAAAAACTTGCATAGGGAAATTTCACAGTAAGGAGAAAAGATGGATTTTTTTAAAAACCTGGCTTCTTGCTGAAAGTGTGAGGCTACGAGATTCACATCCCTCCAGCACCGCACAGCAGAAATTTGAAATTTGACAGCAGTAATGTAGAAAGCTGTACATATTCTAGCTTTACAAAACAGACACCTCAAACTCTAGCAACATTTTGTTTCAAGTGAAGGATATTTAACACAGAAACATGGGCATACACAGAAGGAGGAAAAACATCACCAGCAGGTGAACAAATGCAAGGCAGCAGTCTTAAGAATGTTTCAGTTTTAAAGACTTTTCATTTTACTTGCCACACTGTTATCAACCACCTTTCATTTCTGTATTGCTCGAATTTCTCTCGGAAATCCACATTTTGTGTCTGTAAAAGTATCTGATAGTCTGAACAACCTGGCCCCAGGGCTACCAAAAGAGGAAGATATGACCCCTGGAAAAGCTTTACCTAAGGTTCACACCTGTGCTTCTCAATGGGTAGATCTAGCATCCAGACAATTCCTACCCCCACCTCCAGGTGAAACTCTGAATAGTTCTCTTGTTCCTCTGGCTGTTGTAATGGTCCTTGGGGATGGCTATTAAATTGATATGGGAGGTACGCCTCCTCATGCACCTTGCAGTCAACCCCAGAATCTGTTACCACATCAAAGGGCAAGTCACATTAACAACAGAAAGCGATGTTAGCTCTCTTGGCTGTAAGAAAAACCTCAAAATTTGTATCAGGGCAATACCTACACTTGGCTCACCCAAAGATCACAAAACTGTACAAGCTTGTGAGACTCCTCATCAAGGAAGATTTTGTAAAAAGCTCTCATTCTGCGTATACCTTTTTAGCAGAAGAAAAGCTGGCTTCCTACTATACCTGTGAGATCTACGTACATGGCCAGTGCCTTATGATGAACTGCAAGAAGAAGAGGGTTTCAGTCTCTTTTCAAGTCACGTGCACACATACTAGAACACAGTACACTCTATCCAATAATGAAATTACCTGCTTCAAAGCACCCCCACACGCATACACAAAAGTGCTGCTACTTTCAAAAACCAAACCCTCCAGAAAACTGGACAGCAACATTGGACTATACTGAAAGGTCCCTCTCAGATGGTGTTGTATATACTCCTCAGAGGAAAACACTGGGCTCCTTTGAGTGGTTTGCATAACTTACAGTTTTTCAGCCACATTAACTACTACGTATATTCAGAGAAATAATACAGAATAATTTTATCTGCAGGAATTGCTGAGGTAATTCTTAAATGTTTACAAATTCTTAACCTATCCAACACAATTTTATAAGATTAGAAAAATCATGAACTCCTGTCATTATTGGGAGACTCTGCCTTTGTTAAGTGTGGGGTGGATTGTGGTTATACACAATCCCTAAATTTCTGTTTTGTTTTTTCAGTGGGGCAGCAGTCATCACATAGGAAGGTCTTTCACCCAAAGGCTTTAAAATCAATGATCTTATTATGATAGACAGTGTCTCTGTCATTAATTTACTGGCTAGAAATACACTGAGGGCAGGCTATCTTGTTACAAAACAAAGACGAACAGAAGACTGACTCCACGTTTTCCCAAATAATTTGACTTACCCAGGGGTTAGAGACTTGTTTCTAAACAACAACACCATCAACAACAAAACTGAAAACAGGGACTTTGGGGATTACATGGCTCTTCTAAGATGATAAGTGATCCCACCCATCAGTGGATTCCCATAGGCACCATGCAAACAAAATGCTGAATTTGATAGGCATATAGGCCAATCTAGTACTTAGCATTTTTTGCTTCAGTCTTTCTGACTGATATCTTAATACTTGAATTTTTGGTGAGGGACTTTATGCAGAGTTTTTTGAGAGTTCAAGTTTGCAGCAACACAGCTGGCACAATAGTCTAAGGCTCTGACTATACTGGCCCTTTAGGAGTGGGCTGGTGTGGTCTAAATAAGGTAGCCTTAGGTTGGGAGAGAAGCAATACACCATTTGATGCAATCCAGCTCCCTCCACTGTCAATTTCTGGTGTAGTAAAGTGGCTTAATAAATAAACCACCATATTGGCAAATTGAGCACTGCTCTCCTGCTCATCTGCAGAGGGGCAGGGGAAATGAAAATAATTTTTTGCCTCTGCTAGACTATCACTGATGCACTGAATCACTTAGATGAAATTTTAAATAAACATTCCTTTGCCTTCTGTGTAGTGCCAACGGGAAATGGCCTGCAGCAAGGTTTCAATCAGCTCTTCACACAAAGGAAAAGAAAATATTTTTAAAAAAGTTTTAAAATATATTTAAAATATTTAAAAAGTTTTAAAGATTATTTATAGGGTCACAAACATGTATGTTCTTTTGAAATTATTATTTTTTAAATTGTAAAGGACAAACTAAGAGTAGCTCCTAAATGTTTTCTGTTGGAGATGGGGGTATAGGATTAAGTTCTAATATCACCTTCCTCCAGCTTTGTGGCTCTAATCCATACAAACATCCCCCCCAAGGAAACATTAGGAAATCCAACTGTTGAAGTTTAGTATTTAAGGTGGTCTATCTTTGAGAAGTACTTCTCAATCAGGCATGATTTACAGTGAATTAGGATGTGCCTGTGATGTCTGATGAGCACGCGTTTTTGGAGGCCAGGCAACTGGCCTGCCCAAGGCACACAACAACAGGTCTTATCATCATCATCATTATGATGATGATGAACTGGTCTTATCTTTCTGAGTCAAACAAGTAGACCAGGGAATTAATAGGGACACTTTGGGGAGCCAGGTCCAAATGGTGGATTCTCCCAGCTCCTGTGCAAACTTCTAACTTTGGGTGATCTTGATCTCCACATTTCTATGTGAAGTTTTAAAATGTGCAAGCAGTAGAGGGGACAGCTGCCACCTCAGCGCCACACGTTCCAAGGAGACTGGCCTTTCCCCAATGTGGAATCCCTGAATGCTCCAACTTATTTGGCCTTGCCCAAAGAAGTTATGAAATGCAACCCCTAGGCTTTGGCACAGCTCCTTCTTCCCCAGAGTGTGTTTCTCTGCTCATGTGAGAGAGTTGATAATTGTGAGCGCTCCCTAAGAGAATCTGTGGGGCCATGGGCTACAATAGGCAAGGTTTGAGGGTCTGTAACTGTAGACTTTAATAAAGCCACTGACAGCAAATAAGAGTCTGACATGTGACTCAGATTACCGACAACAAGGGCTGCTTTGTGGCTCCATCTGCACCCTGATCAGGTCCCATACAGCAGCTGAAAGAACAGAACAAGCTGCGGCTGCCTTTAGTAAATACAAGAGTGACACAAAGGCAACTAAACAGACCAACTCTGTGCGGCTCTGCTACAGCCTCCTGCCTTCCCTCACCCATCGATGTGCTCTGTCCTTCCTGGAGTCTTTTTTCCACTGGAAATAAGGTGCTGACCAAAGGCCGAGGGGGGCAGGGGAGCCTGTTTCTTTGCCCCAAATTTCCTCCTCCTTGCACTGGCTTTCTAAAGGAAAGATGGAGGCTCTTGGGCTTGTGGTTAGCTGCTGTAAGCTCTACTTTCCTAGATGGATCCAATATATGTTCAAATAGTCCTGGAACAATCTGTGATAATGTGAAATGAACTGTAGAGGTGTAAGAATGCTAGGAGTTCTACTTACCTTGTGGCCTGTAGCTGAAAACTCTAGTGCTACTTAGTTTTCTTCTCAGGTGGCTAAACCCCTCTGGAAGCACTAGCCAAAGCCTCTGACCTTGTGGCCTGATATAAGCAGGCCTCCTCCTCCTTTGTAGCAGCTTGGGCTTCCTAATGGCTAGCTGTTTTTCTTCCCTGGCTCTCAGTGCCTGTGTAGCTGACAAAAGGAGAGAGAATAGTGTGTTGTCAAGTCAGTTCTGACTCATGGGGACAGTTTTCAGTGTTTTCTAGGTAGAGAGTACTCAGAAGCGGTTTACTGTTCCCTTCTTATGGCGACTCATTGGGACTCTGCAGCTTGCTGAAAGCCACACAGGCTGACCCTTCTGGGAAGCACCCTGAGGGAATTGAACTCCCAACTTCTGGCTCTGCAGCCAGATTCCTAACTCACCAAGCTCTCCAGCCAGCTGTATAATCACAAGAATGAAAGTAATCCAAAAAACTCTGTGCCAAATATTCCATGAAGTGGACAAGGCACACGATCGTTCGGCATTTCAAGTCTTTCCGAATGATTTGTGGATGTTTCCCAGAGATGTCCTCCACCTCCTCTCCGGCTGATGGTTCAAAAATACCAAGATGAAAGGGTGCATCAATGAAAGGAGCACCACCGTCTTCTTACAGTGGGGTCTTGACTTGAGAACTTAATCCGTACTGGAAGGCGGTTCTCAAGTCAAAAAGTCTGTAGGTCAAGTCTCCATTGACCTACAGTGCGTTGAAAACCGATTAATCCCGTAATAGGCCGTTTTTGTTCCATTTTGGTTTTTTTCTGGTCTGCAAGTCAATTCTCAGTCTGCAAGTCAAACCTAAATTTTGCGGCCAGAGAAGTCTGTAACTCAAAAAGTCTGTAAGTCAAGCTGTCTGTAAGTCAAGGGTCCACTGTATTTCCTTCTTCCTTCCTCCGCCTCACCCTCCCGCCACCGTGGGAGCTTCTGCTGTGGGCTCAGCCGTGTCACCTGGACTGCACCCCCACCCCCGACTGCTGCGGCGGTGGCTTCAAAGCTGCTGTGGAAACTGCTGCTGTGGCTGCTCTGGCCTCCCTGGTAGCTTCTCCTCCTTTGAGAACTTCAGACATTCCCAAGGTGAGAAGCCCGCCTGAATTTGCTATTCCGTACATGGAAGACTATTGAGTGGATGATGCTTACTCACCTTGTGCTTTGGTTTCCATCTGGAGTGCTATGAGAAAATGAATTGCGCAAGGGCAATTAGTCCCTGTGGTATTATTAATGATGAATGAAAATAATCTCTCCCCATGTACATTTGATATTACACAATCCTTTGGCAGTGGTTTTGCAGCCCTTCCTTCTCTTGGCTGAGGGCTGGTGCTTTAAAAATGAGTACCTTTTAAGCCTCCACCTTCTGGCATCAGTGTCTCTCCGAGGCTTCCTTTTCTCCATACGGATCTGCCTAGCCCAACCTCACAGTCTTCCCTCAATGCCCTGCCCATTGTTCCTCATTCATTGCCAGTGAAAGCGCAAGGAGTGGGCACAATGGACGGGCCTTTTCCCATCATGGTGCCAAGACAATGGAACAGGCTGCCCAAAGGAGTTTGCCTGGCACCGTCGTGATTCTCCTTTTGGCAGGCAGCGAATGCCGGCCTCTTTCAGCAGTTATTTTTAGGCACAGAGTTTTGAAATGTTTTGGGTTTGTTTTGTTTTTTTTTATTATCACTGGTGCTGTTTTTACTCTGCTTTACTATAATTCAGTCTGATCAGCATTGTGTGCCATCAGTTATAAGCAGCTCAAGAACATTGTGTAATTTTTAGAGAAAAATGGATTTTAAATACTGTAAATAAATGAAATACCGTGTGGGATACTTTGGAGAGATTTTTTAAAATAAAAAAACACAACCTCTTTACTGACCTTGAACAGCCTTAGATGCCAAGAGTCTTCAGAATGTTAAAACAGGAAAAATGGAAAGGCTGGCAAGATAACCCTATTAAGTTGTGTCCTATTAAGTGCCCTATGAAGTTGTGAGTGATCTCTTTTTTTTTCTTTTGGTCCTTCTTACAATTTAGTTGTGTTCTTTGTCCTTCCCACCCCTCAACATGGGAAAGCATCTCTGCCCAATGTTTATCAAATTATTGAACCCCTTCCTGGTGACAGAACTAATGCTCGAAGGGTTTCAGTCCTATGTACAGGGGAAAATGTTGCTTTGTACACTTTACAGCTCGTGCCACTTAGTTGTGTTTGCTCTTGTGGCTTGGGAGACTTCAACAGACTAGGAGCTCTGGTGGTCTTTTTGCTCACTTTATACAACCCCCTCATTGCACTAAGCAGGCAAACAGCTGGACTACAGGAGATTTTAGAGCTGGAAGGGATAGGGAAAAATTAGACTTATTTCCCCTGGGCTAACTCCACCCGGTGTGATGTAGTGCAGTGTCTCCCAACTTTGGGTAACACAGATCATTTTGAATTGCAACTCCCAGAAACCCTAGGCAGCACAGCTGGTGGTGAAGGCTTCTAAGAATTGCAGTCCAAGAACATCTGGACTACCCATGGTTGGGAACCACTGGTGTAGTGGATAGAGCAGCAGATTAGGATTCAGGAGACCTAGGTCTGAATCTTTGATTGGCCATGGAAACTCACTTGGGGTATGGAACTGGTAAAACCACTCTGTAAATATCTCACTTACTTTGAAAGCAAAACCAGCAAAATCAGGGAGCTGGACAGGGGAGAGATTGTATTTGTATTCAGTGTGGAAGGGATTGTCACTCTTGAATTGGCCTTCTCAGCCACACTAGACGCTGTTCCAAGTCCTCTAGTCAGACCATGTTACCATAGTCAGGTTGGACTTGAAAATACAGAACAATAACAATTCTACCAGTTAGACCCAACTAGAAAAGGCTCTTTTGTTTCTGTTCATGGAGTTTTCTTGACAAGGATACTGGAGCGGCTTGCCAGTTCCTGCTCCAGATGGATCGCGTTTAGTCAGAACTCTCCACCATGACCTGTCCATCTTGGGTGTCCCTGCATGGCATCACGCATAGCTTCTCTGAATTACTCAAGCCCCTTTGCCACAACAAGGCAGTAATCCATGAAGGGGACTTCCGGGAGGTAGTGGAAGACAGGAGGGCCTGGCGTGCTCTGGTCCATGGGGCCATGAAGAGTCGGACATGACTTAACAACTAAACAACAAAGAAAAGGCCCACTGGATTGCTAGTGCTTACCTAAGCATTGACTTAGCAGTTGGGCCTGCTGTAGTTGGGATGGGGACCAACAACTGGATTTAGGGATCTGTTTCAAAGAGAAGAGGGGCCCTGTCCAGTTATGGGTCTCATTATCTTTTTTTTTTTTAAAAGACTCAGGCTTGTGGGTAGTTTTGGATTTAGGGGTGACCTTGAAATGAGTGTGAATCATTTCTAGTGGAGGAGGGTGGTCTCTCCATGAGGGTCTTCTGGCCTAGGAGAGCCCAGTGGGTGGCGGCGGTGGGAGAGGAAAGGTCTCCAATAAGAAGATGTTAGCATCTTTCAGGCACTGAGTGCAGGAAAAGAGAACCTGCCCCTGATAACACCAATCAAAAGCAATTTCCCTGCTGAAAGGTGGCCCTGCAAAGGAGAGGAGCCACCAGCAGCAGCTGCATGCCTCTGCTGTCAGAGTTGGCCAGATCTGTCAATTAAGAGAACACAGAGCAATCTGTGCGTGCTGAAAGGGATCCCTTCAGCCGGCTTGGCGGCTGAGAGACAGGCCTTTTGTCTGCCTGCATGTCTCAAATAGTTTCAAGGTCCTGATAAGACGGCATCCCATAAAAACTGGCCTTGGATGGCATACCTCAGCTGCGGCACAGGAGGTGAGTGGAAGAAAGAGGTAATCGTGCACTTTGGTGCACTAGGGGGCAAGTTAGTGACAGATGCCTGATTTGGTGGTCCTGATGTAAAACCTGCTGTCACAAACTCTTGCTGATGGATAGAGTAATTTACCTTTCTCCTCTCAATGGAGTTTCATAATGAGCTGAGGGGTTATGACAGCACTGAAGAGGGGGTGGGCCACCTACTCTCAACATGAAGCAATGCTGGTGCTGAAAGTCTCTTTTAGGGGTGAGCTGGGAGGACCACCAGTGTTCTTTGATTAATGAATGAGCCATGATTTGAACACAGGGCAGCCACAGGGTGACTGACAAGAACAGGGTTACTCAGCATGCTTTGTGGCTGAACTGGACGAAGTTGAAGATGAAGATATAAGGAGCAGAACCAGGTGAATGCCCCCATCTCTGCCATTTTCATTCACTAACTGTTAGATGTAATGGTATTCTAGCAAGTCACTAGGCATTCTGCATGTCTGGGTGTTATTTGGGTTAATAGTCACTCCTAAATAAATGTTTGTGCTTTTCTAGTCCTAGCTGGTTGTCATTACACGGTATCTGTGGAGGAAGAAGGGGGCTGTGCATGGCACACCTTTCCCCAACACATCCGCGGGGCATTGGGTCCAACCCCTGCACCTTTTTGACTTGAGTGCAGTCAGCTGAAGGGAGATTCTAAGAAGGTTTGGCTGTACACACTTAGAATCCTACTCGGAAACACACTTAGCATTCTATTTCCAACCTTCCTCTCTGAGATTGGGGCAGCACTTCCACATGCCAGGAAGCTGGGTGCAGGGGCAATATATGGGTCCCTGCTTCCCTTTCATGGAGGCAGTTCAATAGCGCTGGAATGGCGCTTCTGATGTATGTACCTCCTGTGTTCATGGTTTTCAGTGGCAAGGCCTCTGGCTCTGACTGCTTATCGCTCCTAATAGGATCATTCAGGAGTCTAAATTGGTTGATCTTTGTGAAGTACGGATCGTTGCAAAGATGTTGAACTACTGAAACAAAACGGTAGACAATACAACATTTAGATTCTGATCTAATGTTTGATTTTGAAATTTGTAATCCCATAGCATTTAATGCAGTGTGGTGGCTAGGTAGTCTCTTGATTGGACTCTTGTACAGTCAGGACACAGTTAAGTTGTGCTTAACTGGATATCACCCCCTTCCAGTAGATTAGATTATCTGAATGGCAATGCCTTTGAGGGAGGTAATGTTGCCGACAATTTTGTTTGAGGAGAATATGTAATAATTTCAAAACTTGGATTCAATCTAGTAAATAATATGTTTCCACAGAGCTATTCATGGCAAGGACCACCTCTCAGTAACCAATTTACCAGAGAGATATAACATCATCAAATTACAAACTGATGCCTTGCTCCAGAAGTGTACTAGTAGTTTAAAAAAAACCTAGTTCAAATGTACCCAGGATAATATAACTATTCTTGGTTTTTCCACTCCAATTAATGATCCACCTACCTCAAAAGCACGCACATAGGTGAAGATGGAATTGTGCCTCTCCCTTCCTCCCTCTCTCTTTTTTGCAGCTTTTAAAACTCTTTGCTGGCTTTAGTGTAGTACCTTTCATCTGTAATGCACCTAATCCAGAGAGGTAACTGAAAGCACCGCCCAGCCATTTGTGTCTCCAATATTTTTCCCAGTTGTCTCCCTCTGAGCAAGCAGCCTGATTTCATAAAAGAAAGAGAGATGAGAAAAAAGAAGGGACACCAGCAGAGGAAAAAAGAGGGGGGTGGGTGGGGACAGAGGCACTAAAAGCTCATTTTCCTGGTAATTTACTCTTCTCTTCAGCTGGGTCCTGCTGCTCGGAAGCCTATTCCTGTTACAATATTAGATATAAACAAGTAAACTGTGTAATGGATCACATTAAGCAGACCCTGCATCTTGAGGCAGGATTTAATTTGCATGGCAGATTATCTTGTCTGCAGAAGGAGAGACACCCTGGGGCACTGACTGCATTAATAGGATCTAGTGTCTTAAAATCCATTAAGTCAATTGAGTGGACCAGTCTATAATCTCATTTCAAATACAGCGTGAAAATGCTTAAACACTGGCCCTGTGACATTGACAGCAGCGAAGAAGTGGCTAAAGGGATGCTGGAGACCTCACTGTATGTACCATATTGCTTGCTTGCTTGCCTGAGGCAAGTGTGTGTGTGTGTGTGTGTGTGTGTGTGTGTGTGTGTGTGTGTGTGTGTGTGTGTTGAGGGGGAGGGGATGTTCTCTTTTTGTAAACTCAGTTTGAAAAGAGCATGACAGCAGGAAGGAGCAGGACCCAGAATAGGAGGCCAGGGTGGTGGAGGGAATGAAGCTGGAATGTCTTCCAAAGCCTGGAGAGCTGCTGGCTGTACTGAGGTCCCAGGCTTAGAAAAAGATATAAGAAGGCCAACTTTATTACGGACGCCGCTCACATTTATTTTTGTGTCCTGCTTCATTTACCATTTCAATGACTTTGATTTTCTTCAGGTCTACAGTATATCACGATTTTTCTCAAAACAAGGCCTTCCTAGTTTGCCAAGGCTTCATATATTTTTTGGGGGAACCTGCAGGTCACATTCCCATACTGGGAAAATGCTGCAAACAGCCAACAATTTTAAGTGAAATCTGTTGCATTCTTTCCTTGCCTGGTCCAAGTAATCATGCTTGTAAAACCTCTAAGTAAGATCAGAAAAAAAGGAAGGGATGCAGGAACCCTGTTGACAAAGGGTTCCCAACAAAAGGGTTAGAAAAACGAATCAGCATGTGCATCTCTAAAGGAGGGCATTTCATGGTCATGGCCAGACAGGGGCGATCCCATTTATGCATCCGTATTGTCATTTATTTATTTTAGGTACAGCAGACAATAATCCGTAATTACAATTATAGTATAAATAATCACAGACATATGGTAAACTAAAAGCTACAGAATAATAAAAGCAGTATAATATACAGAGCAGGATTTGAAGTGTATCTCAAAAGCTTTTGTGTCTGGTAAGTGGCAGGTGATTGTCTCTAGAAAGAGCATTCCACATCGGGGGCACCACCACTAAGAAGGTCCTGTCTCTGGCTAATACTCGCTTTGCCTCATACACTGGATGTGGGAGTACAGTAATTATGAAACAAGAATAAAGGAAGGATGTGGTCTCTTTGGAGACATGTGATAATGCCCTCCCTTGCCTTTCTACAAAATTTCTAGGAACTATTTGCACTTTGGTCCTTTCAAGACTTGACCCCTTTCCACATTCACATCTATTAATGGATTTTTGAGAAAGAGTTCTGAATATGTATGTAATATAGGTATAATTTCCAGTATAATGTGAGGAACAAATAAGCTCATTTTATGATGAAGATCTCCAACTTTTCTTAGCCTGTTGGAGTTTAGCCGGATTGGGCATGATCAGTGCTACAAGAGCTTCTTTGTTTGGAATGGACAGCTCGTGGAAAAAGAAACTTGGGTTAGGCTTGGGTTTCATGAGGGAAATGTTTTCTAATGGTTCCCTTACTTTCCATACTTCTGTTGTACTGAATCATGGCCATGTGGAACTGATTTATTTCCTCCTATTTGAATCATTATGGCCAGCCACACCATGGTACCAGTTTATTTTATTTCTTGCTTTGAGGGGCAAATTAGCCCCTTGAGGTATAGAATGATAGATCGATTAATCAATCAAGAGATAGAGATAAAATTATATTTATCAGTACATTGATATATCAGGAACAAGGTTCCCTCTAAGGTGCATGACTTTACAAGTGCCCATGATTCTGCCCCCCTCTGCACAATTTTCCTTTTCTCCTGTGCACCCACAGCAATAATTTTTTAAAGCCAAGTTGGGTTATGATGGGTTATGTACAGCACTGAAACACAGGCCAGTGGCCACTGTGGAGGCAGCTGGGCAGCAAGTAAAAGGGTGCTGGGCAAGACCAGATAGAATAAGTTTTACTAGCTAAAAAACTGAAAACCTCACACAAAAGGAGCAGATTTTGGCATTCAGATTTACAAATTTGAAAGACAAAGAGAAGATATGGCAAAAGGCTACAGGAGGCACATTAGCAGGATGAAGGTTGGGGTTGACTCAGATTAAGCTCAGATTAATCAACACCCCAGTATGCTCAGAGGAGGGTTTTCTTTTGTTTTTTAATTTGATGGCTACTCTTGTTGCTGAACCTGTATGAGACAATTGACTAAATAATTTTAGTGACCTTGCAGAATCCCTCACAATAAGCAAGGTGACTGTAGAGATTCAAATTCCATGCTACAGCTCTCAGTGAGCAAAAGCTATTTTTCTGACCATGCCATCTTGTAGGAGACACATATTCCCACTCATTTAGATATCCAGTCTCTGGATCAATGCAAAGTTCTCCGAACCTTTTTGCTTTACCTCAGAACTAAAGCTGGCTTTACAAATCAGTACAAATTTGAATCATTTGCCTTAGATTTTGGCATTTGGCTAAGGCGACGCACAATCCTAGTGGCAACTGAAAGACTTAACAGGTTTCATTTGGCACCAGGTTTCATGGACTGCATCCCACTTCATGTCCACCCCCTCAAAAAGTTTGCATTGGAATGGGCTTTGAATGTCTCCATATTCCCTGAGAAGACCTGAGTGGAAACTGCATCAGGTCGTTGAATCAGAGGAACCAGGGAAGAATAGCCAGTGGAGGAGGGTCAGAGAGTTTTGCCCTATCTCATAGTGTGTGTGTGTGTGTGTGTGTGTGTGTGTGTGTGTGTGTGTTTTATTTTTCCTCCAATTTTCTTTAACCTAATTTCCCAACTGGGTGTTAGGCAGAAGCTTTGGAGGACCTGCACCTTCCACTTGTAATTCTGCAAAGCCTCTGGGAGGATGCTGGCATCTTTGTCAGGGTGGGCCTCATTAACTCAATTTGTAGCAAATAAAGCATGAATTATGGCTGTCGTTCTTTTACCCTTATAACATTCTTGTGGGAAAGGTTAAGGTGTGAGAAGAAAGAGCCAAGACTCCCTATAGTTACTGCAACATTACATGGACACTCACTGTTTTTCCCTTCAGCACAACGTATTCTTTAGCATCAGTGACCTGAGAGCACTTGTGTCTTGGGAATATATTAGAAGGGAATAAATAGCTATGTTTCTCAGGAAAGATGCCAGTCCTTGAAGGTTCACTTCAGTCTGTTTTAGGAACAAGAAAGAAAGAACTATATGGAGAAAAGCAGAGAGTACTTCCATTTTATAAGAGACTTCAGGTTAGGTCCTGTTATTCCCATTCCACAGATAAGAAAAATGAGGCTGACACTTTAAAATATTACTGCGTTAAAGTCATGCTGTATCCCATAAGCATACATTTCTCCACCTCCCACTCCAAAGAGGCACCCTTGAAGGACTGGTGAGTATAACACTTGATAGGTCAGATTCTTGAACTGAAGTAAGGAAGGTGCCTCACCTCCACCTTTCAAGCCCCTGTCCCAATCTTGGACTGCCAAGGACAAGGAACATACTGCTATTACATTTGTGAGGACATATGGATCCAAAGACAGTATTCCTGCCTGAACCCTCTGGTCTACAACATTAGGTGTAAAACAGCTGATCAGACAGAGAGGTGCACATTTGTGTTTTCCAAGGAGATCTAAGTAAAATAGAGCCATTTGTCATTAAGAACAGCTGACAAAGTGAGGGCTGGAGGTTACTCTTCAAAACTCATATCTGTTTACAAAAGGTGTTAAGGGCAATCATGGGAATTAGAGGTCTCAGTGAGCTTCACACTCGGACCAGGAAAAATGGCTGAGTAAATCATGAAAGGCAGGGTTATAAATGTTGAGATGAGCAAGGATGATCGAAGCAGGGGAACCAGCTTTTCTTCCGATTGGTGGCGGTTTTTCTCAGTCTTGATTCTGAGAAGGGGGAAAAAGACACAAAAAAGTAGGCTACTAAGATATGGAGAAAATGCCTATAAGATGAGGTAGTTCAAACAGAGGACTCCTCTCCCTTGTGTATCCACCACCAGATTTAGACAGGGCTTGCTGTATTGAGGAATCCTTATAGGAATGTTTGGGAAGGATAAGTCTTTGATGTGGGACCCATAAGGTTTTTGGCAGGAAAAAATAAAGGGAATTCTGTTTTCCTGAGCAGAACGAAACATGCTTAGAGGACAACGAATATAAATGATATCAGGCAACAACAACAACAACAGCAGCAGACAAAATCATTGTGGGTGCTGTATTTTAATGTGAGCTTTTGTGGATCAAGTCCACTTTTTCAGACTCAAGAAATATGTCTCTCGTATTTATACATGGCCCCATATAGACTCAATCGGTTGTCGATGTTTAAGGAAGTAGACATAGAAGCTCACATTAAAATATAGCAGTTAGTCTTTAAGATACCACAATACAGTGGTGCCTCGCATAGCGAGGTTAATCCGGAACGGATTAACCTTCGCTATGTGAAAACATCGCTGTACGGATCAAAGAAAGCCATTGGAACGCATTAAATTGGCAGAAAACTCACCGTACAGTGATGTTTTCTGGGTCCGGCAGCCATTTTCGCGCCCTCAGTAAGCAAGGGGAGGGCGCGAAAATGCTGCGCGCGGCCATTTCGGCCGCAGCGAGACCGTGGATCAGCTGTTCAGCGGGTCAAAAATGGCCGCCGGAACACCCAAAATGGCCATGCACAGCGTTTTCGCGCCCTCCCCTCGCTTACCAAGGGCGCGAAAATGCTGCCCGCGGCCATTTCGGGTGTTCCGGTGGCCATTTTTAACCCGCTGAACAGCTGATCCGCGGGTCGCAAAATGAAGGTCGGTAAGCGAAACGCTTACTGCCCTTCGCTATGCGAATTTCGCCCATTGGGGCCGAGCGATGCCTTCGCATTAGCGATCCCAGAAGAGGGATCGCTATGCAAATTCATCGCTGTACGGGGTGCTCGTTAAGCGAGGCACCACTGTATTTGTATCTCTTGGGTTTGGTTTTTGTTTGTTTCTTTGTTTATCTGATAATCTTGCACAGGGTAACATGGCTATTGCATTAATTAATTAATTAAATTTGTGTCCCGCCCGTTTAGATAGCGTCTACTCTGGGCGGCTCACAATAAAATGGAATAAAAATAATATCAAATAATATCAATTTAACAACAGTAAGAAAATCATTCAAGATGGAAAAAAGGGATAAATCAGATGGTGACCGGAGGGAAGTTTTCCTGGAAAACTACAGATATTCATAAGAAAGTTGTGTGTACTGTACTGGTGCAGTATGTTTGCAGAGGAGTGGTGGAGGAACCTAACGTGACTTGTCAGGGAGATTGGCAAAAGTGGATCACAAAAGTTTTTGGTTTTGTAAATGTGTTGTATTCTGAACTGGTTTCAGATTCTGAGCCAGCACAGCTTAATGCTGCTCTCAGCTCCCTGTCTGCTGAACTTTATTTAAATAAAGGGATTATTTAAGAGGCACCATAAATCTCCTTCAGAAGAAACTGATATTATCTCCTCTTTGGGGGATAGGGTAAGGTGAAACCACAGTTAATAGGTTTCCTTTAGGTAATTAGCTAGAGACTCTGTAGTTCCTATGGCATAACTACAGGGTGCTTCCTCAGAGGGCCCCCTCCAGAGGGAGCCCCAATCACAGGGGCCTCTGCCTTTTGTCAGGACCCCCACTCTCTCTCTCTGGACTCCTCAATCATCCAGTACGTTAGGCTAAGAAGTTAGTGTTGGTATTTGCTGCTGTGCTCTGAGTCATGTGATCTGGCATGCAATAGGAAAGGCCTACGCAATCTTCAGAACTTGTGGCAGTTCATCAATGAGGTTTACACTACTTGTCCTACACTGGCAGCTGTTAAGGAATAGATTTTGACCTATGAGAGCAAAGCTACTAAAAAGATGATGAGAAAAGCAGTCCTTTAAAAACTTCTGGTCATGATCAAAGATTCATGCCTGAAGAGTTGTGAATAAAGCCAAATCTGTACAATCTCCATGATGATGATAAAAGTCATTAATATTTGACTAGGAGATGATCCATGTATTCTTAGTCAGTAAACACTGTGCTTTGGACATTTTTATTGAACTGTAGGATCACCACAACAAAATGAAGTTTGAATTGCAAAGCATGCAGAAAGAACACTTTGTGAGCAAAATTATTCTGCAGACACTCTGACAAAATGTGTGTTGATGATGAGAAACAAATGCTATTTGGTATGTTATACTTCTGGTTTGGCCAGTATCTGACATTTTGATTCTTGAATCCTAAACACTAAATGTTGAGTTCCAAATGTTATTTCAGGAACATGCTCTTGATACATACCCCATCCCATTTTAACTGTGAATACATAATCTGTTTTTATATTTTTCCCTGCAATTACATTGTAGATTTTCCTGGGTTATGAATTTGGGTGAATTACTTGCTGTAGCTCTATGAAGTCTAATGAATCTTCTAGAATTAAAGTGAAATAATAAACACACTATGTTTACCATTTTCTAGTCTATCTCATCAGCTTCCTTCTAACAAGGGTGATCTTTAATCAGCATTTAAGTGCAGGGAGGAGAAAGAAGACCTGGCTGTGTAGGAGGTGCTTCTCTTGAAATATCCCACCCGTTTTCCCCAATTCTGCTCGTGGTAAGGCTTTCTTCCTGCACCAGCATGTGCTTTGCTTGTTGGTAGGCAGGCAGACAGACAGGCAGATGGAAAAAGGGGGAAGGAAGGGCAAAAGGAGACGCCGAGAGTGAGGGGCTGACTGCTGTGCTGCGGGAGCTTTGTGTGTGGCAGAGATTTGTGTGTGTTTGTGTGGAACAGGCACTGTTTAGATAAACAGATGGCAACAAATGGCATAAAATTATATACCCATAATGTCAGTTCATAACATTTTGTTCGACATACTTGATTTAATCGCCTAGCTGACGATTTTGCTTTTGGGCCCATATGGTGGCAAATGGCAAATGAACACTTTTACACAGCAACTCCAATCTGGTACTTTTATCACGGAGACTTGGGGAAGAATCCAGGAAAGGAGATGCAGATGGAGGCTAGATGAACAAAATCTCTCTCTCTCTCTCTCTCTCTCTCTCTCTCTCTCTCTCTCTCTCTCTCTCTGTGTGTGTGTGTGTGTGTGTGTGTGTAGTAATGGTAGGTGGGGGCAGAGAAGGAACTCCAGAGACACACACAGAGAGAAAAGATCAGGAATACCTGATGAATTTCAGGGAGCAAATTACAGCAGTAACCTCCAAAGATGGGTCTGGCAAGGTTTTAATAATCCTAAGGAAAAAGAGAGAAGTCGGGGAAGTCAACTGGCAGCAGGGAAAAGTTGGAGGGATTTCAGGAATGAGGAGAGGGTGTACAGCAAGTAGCTGAGTGGATGGGCTGGAAAACCTCTGCTCCAGACAGGATAGTGAAGCAATTAGGGAGCAAATGAGTCACAAGAATCTTCGATAAAGGAAGGAGGCAATATGCTATTTCGATACTTGACAGAAGAATTAAATTTAAAAGCAAGATTGAAAAAAGACAGGGAGAGGCATGGTGAGATATTTCTTACTGTTCACAAATAAAACTTGTTAGTGTTTAAGGTGCTACAAGGTTCTTTATTGTTCATTCTACAAAGCACTCTTTAGGCCTTGACTACTTATAATTTGGCATGTTCTCCTCTTCCAAAGTGTGCTAGCTGACTATTCCTGAACAGGAGGCCAATATATCTGTGAAGCTTGTAAAAGGGGCAGTTGAAACTCAGCTCATGGTTTTGAATCTGTTTTCATAAATGTTTTGCTGTGCTGAATGCCAGTATCTTCTCACATGGAGGACATAGTTAGAGTCTCTCCTGTAAGAAATTCCTTGACTCTTTACAGTATTAACAGTTTGCTTTTCCTTGGAGAATCTGGCCATGTATGTGCTCAGATAACTTACGTCTGTACTCATTTACTCTGTACTCTTGCTGGTTATGCAGCTGCTCTTCATCAGTTTTCCAAATCACAAATACCCCAAGAGAAGTGTAACTATGACACAGCCCCTGCCCCTGAGTATCAAAGAGTTCTGCCAGTGCCATTTTGGGAGGAAGTGGAAGTGAAAAGTAACCAGGATGCTCCTGCCTGACAGAAAGAAGACCATAAACTAGGTTATTTTTGAGGCAAATGCTGAGAGTGAACTGACAGTAGTTGGGGAACAGACGGTTCAGGATCGATCGTCCTTTGATGCATGGACTTATGTGTACTTCCGAATGTGAACAACTAGAAGAAGGTTCCAATGGGGATGGGACTTGTGGGCTCAGTTTGACTTCAGTGGACTCTATGTATGTTTCCATCCATCTGAGTTAGCAGCCATTTTGAATCCAGGCATGGCAAAGGGAGGGTGCCATGTCATTTCCTAGATGTATGGCTGTACTCTAGAGTTTGAGTCATATTTTTCTTTTAGGTAGCTACAGCGAGGCTGTGACTACATGGGCAAATTTGCTTCCCTTATAAAATGGGTGAATTTGAAGTATGACACAAAGGCTGTTTTTAAACTTTTCAGACTTTTTTTTTTTTTTTGGCTTCTAAAGCAGTTTTTCTCTCTCTGCCACTGAGAACATCTAGTTTTTCATGCTGGAAGGATTCGAAAAGGTTTTTCCCCATGTGGTTAGTTGTGACAGTTCTTGTAAAGACAGGGGGCATGACTGTGATGTTTCAATGATGTAGGCAGTTTGGGAATGATTTTCAGGGGACCAGGAAAACACACACAGAGAGACACACACACACACACTGCATTCTTTCCTCTCTCTGGATTGAATCCTTTGTGGGTGTTTTTTTTTTTTGCTTTTTTAGAAATTTCTTGCATACTGTATATGAGATTAATGCACTGATCATCATACAACAACAGCAGATTGGGTGCTGGAGCAAATCAGAGCAAACACACACACACACAAACACACACACACACAAACACACACACGCGCGCGCGCACACACACACACACACACACACACACACACACCATGGGTACCAAGGTTTTTTGTCCCAGTTTCTGTTGACATTCGCCCCCCCCCCCCCAAATTGCCAGCAGTCCCAGTCCAGATCTCTGTCTGGTTCCTACTAATGGCACAATAGTAACAGCAATCTCTTCCTTGTCCCCCAACTGATGGCTGATCCGTAAAAGAGTTTGTAAAAGTCAAAGAGAGAACACACAAAACAGTGTGTCCTAAGTCATGTACCATGATGATGATGATGATTGCGTCAACTGGAAATTGGAAATAGTAATGCCCATTGAATTAAAAGACCTCAAAAACATGGGGGTGGATAAATGGAATGTGAAAGTGAAGAGAGTCAAAACCTCTACAGCACTTTGGGGGGGGGGTAATTAAAACCACAGTAATAAAAGCCCAGCTGGGATGTATATGAAAGTTCAGGAAAGGTGCTGTCAAGTCCAAGAGGATGCCTGTGTGCTTAACGAGCAGTGCCACAGAAGCTAATAGAGGCAAGAAAACGTCCTGAAGAAAATGGCACTTTTTCCCAAATGGGGATAACCAAATGGAATGTAAACCTGGGGAAAAGAAAAGTAAATTAACAAAAAGGAATGAGAAAGAAAGAATTGAAGGAGTAGATTGCTAGAAATGATAAGATTGACAGCCATCAGTTCTTTAAATGCAGCAAAAGCAGAGACAGATGAGGGAGAGAAACTGAATGAATTCCTGGCATGCTGTAGCTTTGTCTACACACCCATTTTGGAGTGGATTGGAGTGGGCTAAATAGGGTTGCCGGGAGGTCCAGTCTGCCATTTGGCAAGCTCTTTGCCCCCAAATGGCATATGGGGCTGGTCCCCACCAGCCTGCTGTGGGAGGAGACAGGAGGGAACAAAAAGGGGGATTTTTGTTTGCTTTCTTCTTAAAGAACCAGTCCAGAAAAGGAAACAGAAATCCCCCTCTATTTCTTTCTGCCCTCCCCCCCCCCGCTGCTGCTTTGCTTGCCTCTTTTAAAAAGCCAAGCCAAATCACACACACACACATGCACAGGGAGACACACCACATGCACATGGACACACACACACACACAGGGGCACACTTGCACACAGGAGGGTTCAACTTTCCAAAGGCAGCCTCCTTGCACAGCTTTTGGAAATTAAACATGGAGCCAAGGAAGTGTTTAATTTGCCTTTATCATGAAGCAGCTGTCTTATTAAGCCACTTTACGATATTGGCAAATTGAAAGAGGAAGGCTTTCTTTGTTCCATTCTCAGTGATCACACATGCTGAAGGCCAACCAAAACAGAGCGATCCTGCCCACACCAAAAAAAAAGTAGAAACCCCTTGATAGGGGCCAGAAAGATGCTGGTAGGAAACCTCGGGGGGGGGGGGGAGGCTGGTTTGCTCTAGCAAAGATGTTGTCTGATCATCATCTTTACGAGTACACCAGCCCAGTGGTCTAAACAGTGGACTAGATGCCCATCTGATCATGTGAGAGTTTGGACAGATACTGAGGCAGAAACTTATTTTGCAGGAAGTCAGTTGGAAGAACTCAGGCATATAACGTGTGGTGAGATATGGCAATCTGGTATACCATTGGAAGAATTACAGAAGAATTCTCAAGAGAAATCACTAATCTTATGACAGAATTACATAACTTGACTCCAAGACTGCCTTCCATAGCAGAACATGGGGGAGGAAGATAATGTAACCCCATATTTACAGGAAGGGATCTGGGAGAGACTGTGGAAATTTCAGGCCCCTTAGTTTATTCTGCTGTGTGCAAGTGGATGGAAGATGCGTTTACAGATAAAATGATGGACCATATTACAGATCATTTTGCAGTGTTAGAACTGAATTCCAATTTGGGAAAAGTCTTGGCAGCATTTCATCTGTAGGCATGAGGGGAGGGAAAGGGGGCAGAACCTGTGGAAGGGTGGGGGAAACTTTGCAGAATGGATTAAGACTTCCAGCACTGATACGGAAGAACAAGTCTTGCTGAAGAAAAGTTCACAGGGTTTTTGCAAAAAGTTTTTTCACTAACCCTTTAGACTTCTTCGACGAACACGTAACAGTTTTCAAAGCGACAGTAGTGTCTGTCTGGACAAAAGGATTATCATCAACCAATGATGAAATAAATCTATTATTCTTAAAGGCCCCACAACCCTCATTCCCTATTTTGGGAATGGTGTCCAGAAGACACTGGACTCAACCAAGTTGCTAGTCCAGTTTTGAGTAGACTGGCTGAATCAACTACTGAGTCAACACTTTTATAAAGACCATTGATAAAATAAGTCTAATTAAGACTAGCAATTCAATGAGGCACTGCATACTTGGAATTCTAGGACGTTTTTGACAAAGACTCCTGAGTAAACCTAGCAGTCTTGGGTAAGAGAAGAAGATATGTTACCACACAAAGATCAGAGCCAGAATAAATGGACCGTTTTCACAATCAAGGGACATAAGAAGTAGAGTCCCTTAAAGATCTGTATTATGGTTTTTGTGTGTGTGTGCTTTCAACACGTTCATAAATGATTTGGAATCAGGGAAAAGCAATAAGGCACCCAAATTTGCTGATGACAACACTTATTTAAGACAGTTTAAAAAAAAGGATTGAAAGAAGTTTCAAAAGTGCAAAAATGCATGTAGAGGCAATAAAAGGGCAATTGTTGTTCATTCAGTACAGTGCATACATTCAGCGGAGTGCATGCAAGTCAATATAAAGTGTAAGGTAACACATATATAGGACAAAAAAGTTTCCAGCATCACATATTCACTGATGGGGTCTGAGCAACGGGCCATGAAAGGGATCTTGGGCTCATGGTGGAAAGCACAATGAAATAATCAATCCAATGTGTGGCAGCTATGAAAAAGGCAAATCCATCATAAGGAGAGGAATCGAAAAGAGAACAGCCCATATCATAATGCCTTTATACAAATCCATGATGTGACCACACTTGTGGACAGTTCTGATTGTCATATTTCAAAAAGGACTGTCGATCTCAACAAGATGCAGGGAAAGCTATGGAAATAGTTAGCGATCTGAGACAAGAAGGAAGGGATTGGAATATGTTTGGCTTTTATTTTGCAAAGAAAGATGTGTAAGGGGATGCAATAGAAATATACGAAGTTACACACAGTGTGGAGAAAACTAATGTCAAGAGATGTTCTCAGTTTCACATAATAAATGAACATGGGATCGCCCAATGAAACTGAGCAGTGGGAGATTTGTGACAGACAGAGGAAGCACTTCTCCAGCCAGCAAAGAGGAATCCCATGCCAAATGAACAGGTTCTATTGGTGTCAGTTTTTGAGGATGGCAGCCCATTCCATCAGAACATAAGTGCCACAAGACTGTTGTTTTATGCAACAAAAGAGGATTGGGCAATTTAATGGAGGATAAAGTTTTCAATGGATGCCATCCATGATGACTACATCCCACCCCCAAGACCAGAGGTCCTGCCTGAGTACCAGTGACTGTAGAGCATTGGTGGACTTTTGCCCTCATGCTTTGCTTTTGGGAGCTGATGAGTTCAGAAGTATCTGAGACATCTGATGAGACACTATGGGAAAGAGGCTGTTGGACTAGATAGTCTTTGGTCAGATCCTGCCATGTACTTATGTTTACTGTTAGATAGATTAAATAAGACAGAAGGGAGGGGGGAGGTACTTTTGTTAAGCTGGCCAAGAGAAACAGAAACAGAATTAATAGCTAAAAATTGGATGTGAAGAAATGTAGCCTGGAATGAGATTTTTTTTTGTCTGAAATACAGTTAACAGTAGACAACTTCACTGGGGTGAATGCAGAACTGAATAACAAGATGAAAATTCCTTCCTTCCTTCCTTCCTTCCTTCCTTCCTTCCTTCCTTCCTTCCTTCCTTCCTTCCTTCCTTCCTTCCTTCCTTCCTTCCTTCCTTCCTTCCTTCCTTCCTTCCTTCCTTCCTTCCTTCCTTCCTTCCTTCCCCTTTTGGGCCTAAGATCTCAGCTCCATCTCCCTTTGGGTGGGGTATCAGTGGGTGATACTGCAGATCATAGGAGGGTGGCAGCATGGAGCTATGCAAAAAATCCGAGAGACACTGGGGATGGAATTTCTAAGACTCAAGGAAGCACTGTAATAGCTCTTTCCCATTCTCTGTGGTTTCCCTTTGCCTTAATGTGTTGTGTGCACAAATTTATTTCTTTTCTTTGTGCTCATCTTTAAAAAACAACAAAAATCAGTGTCACGGGGGGCGGTTGTCCATTTATAATGAAGAGGGGCTGAAGATGAATTACCCAGACAGTGTAGTCATTAGATTGTAATAGGACAGAGCATTTTGCAGATAGGGAGCACTCCTTTATGCAATGGGGTAGAAGGCATGTTTTTAATTGAAAGATTGTCCCGTGATCCAGCTCGTCTCTGTTCCTTGCCTGGAATGGCCAGTGAGGACCACGGGGGAAGTAGCGATGAGCCACTGCTGTGACATGGAGGAGTGGAATTGGGCTCTGGAGGTCTTGTACCAGGAGGCATTCCCTGCAGGTGCCTTTACAGGCACGAATCAAACTGGTGGCATCAGTATAAAAACGGTTCAGCCAGATCTTGAGAACGGCCTCCAAGTGTATATGCAGAGTGTGTTACGCATCTTTAAAAGGAGGGAGGGAGGGAAGGACCGGTCTCACTGCCTGGAGCCACACTAGACACAGGATGGAGAAGGAGGAAGGTCTTGAATGCAAGCATCCCCTCCTCTTGATATTTGGGGTCGTGGATATAAGGAGCCATCACCAGGTGGAAGACAAAGGCACTGACAGGTGGTTTGACTCATTCTGTTCCCCAAAGAATGCTCTCCTTGCATACTTGTTCTTGCCATATACTGTCCATAGTCACTTTGGAAGAGCATTCAGTTTCCTTCTTTGGTGACGTGGTGGTTCAGTCTCTAGGAGAATTTGTATTTTGAGACAGGGGGCTCTTTCAGGCACGCTGTTCCACTTTACCCCAGTGAATGATTTTTGGTACTGATGTCCTAGTTTCTTCCATGTAAATCGCAAGGCAATTCCCATGCTTTTTACTCCTCTAGAGATGTTAATGCTTTTTTCAAAAAAAAAATTTAAAAAAATCCTGGCACTTTTGTTTCCTAATTATTCCACTTATGTGGTGTGTATTTATGACCCATGTGTTCCGTCATGCTCACCGGTGTGTCTTCTCTGATGTATGCTGCTGTGTGTTCTCACATTGCTTTGTTCTGTTGTTCTTTCATTTTGATTTTTAATTGCACATGATCTCCTGTCTCCACATTGGCAAATTCTCCTTTGCTGTTTTCTCATTTGTTCTCTCATTTGTTTTTAACTTTTTTTAAAACTATGGTAGGTAGCACTATGACTGCCTTCAGCTCAATGGAAGAAGGGCAGGATACAAATGTAACAAGAAGATAACACTCCCTACCCAAGTCTAAGTGAAGGACCCTACTAAAAATTTAACACTATAATAATGTTTTCATGTGCTGTGGTTTTCACCAGTAAGGTGAAGTCTTCTATGCCATACCATATTTGCCAATATTGCAGCTTAGCATTAAATCATAGCACTTAACCATTATCATCATTTTTTAAAAAAATAATAGCTGAAATCCTGTTGTGTAGCAATGGCTATGTTATCAGCAGCATCAGCAGCTAATTGCTGCTGAGTAAAAGTTTCCTTTGGCATTCTCAGGATACCTACGACTTTGTTGCATTCTGTGCTAGTTGTATGCACCCCGAAATTACCCTTTGCCAGTGGCAATTTGGATGTCATCCTTGTTGCACACAGAGAGCTGGGCAACAGGATTTCAGCCACTTCATCGCTGCAGCAGCAGGCTCATTTGGCACGGCAGTGATGTGCTCTACTTAAGGAGGGGAATAACACCTGGCATTTACAAAAAGCCTATACTCTGGTTTTTATCAGTGATGTGGGGTACCCAGTTTTACATATTTTTTTTGGCAATATTGCAGTTTAGCCCTGAATCATTGCCATTATTTTTTAATTGCATTATTGCCATGTCACTTAGGGCACTGGGCTGTAGTTAGGAAGATAGTAGAGCTATTGGCTCTTGCCTTTCCATTGGACTATTTGAGCAACATGGAGAGGGGGGATTTGCTGCTTGGGTAACAACCTATCCTCCATATTATTTTACCCAGGCTTCGTGCCCTGGAGAGGACACTCCAGCTTCGCATACAACATCGAAACACTAGACGCTGTTCCAAGTCCTCCATACCGAGCATGTTACCATAGTCTCTCAAGACTGAAGGAAGCCTATGTATTAGGCAGGAGGATGGAGCAGATCCAGGTCCAGTGTGGATGGCGTGCACAAGGGCACACAGGGCTGCTAAAAGGGACAACCTGCCTTTGGCAGTTGCATGAGATGCCCTAGTGCCAGCCTTAATTCCTGGAATGAATTGGTTTGAGATCCTTCTGGTCTGATTCCCTCTTTTGCTGATGCAAAGGGAGCTGCCACTCAATGGTTGCAGCAGCCTAGATGATGCTGAATCAGCTGTCCCCTCTTGTGGCACTGTGCCCGTGCCTGCTCTCTGATTGCAAATGGATGACTCCAGCACAGCCATGAGAGGCAGTGCCGATGGGATCACAGCCTTCACCGATGATCCTTTTAATTCCTCTCCCACCTGCACTGTCCCAACCTAGGGAAGAAAGAGGAGAAGGGTGAAAAGACCATGAGAGGGAGCTTCTATGAGGGGCCTCGCCTCTCCGACTCTCTTCAGCCTCGCCTCTGTCCCTGGAAGCATCCCCCCTTTCTCTCATTTTGTACCATTTCTGGCAGTTGGCAACAGGGACTGCTGGAGACAAGAGAAGCTCCCTGGTGTCTCTTTTAATTGCCATTTAGTTAAATGAGAACAGAGACCTACAAATAAATGCACACACACCCTTCCCCACTCCCTACTGCCAGAAGCTCTGCATTTCAGTCAAGTGCTCACTGGAGAATTTGCCCATTTACTCTTGTTATTTGCATGATAAAGGCAGCAGCAGCTAAGCCATGCTCCCCTTGAAAACCTGCTGAAGTTGGAGTGAGCAAGCAAAAGGCCTGGAGGTTGCCTGGCTGACAGTTGTTTTTTTTCTTTTCGTAGAGTAGGGGAGGGGGTTATTTTCACTATCATCAAAAAGCACTTCCACAGGTCAGTGTGCTATTGACCCCACCTTTTCAAACTATTTTGATTCCTAGTCCTGGACCCCTCAAGAGGAAGAACATGCAAAAGCTCCACCTTTCCCTCCCTCCCCACAACACACTGTTGGGCTCATTTGGCACAAACAGAGGAACCTGACGCTCTTGAGCTCTGGGAAAACAGAGCTGCATAATCTTTATGGATGCTCCAGCCCAAAAGTATTATTTAATCCTTAGCTATACAATAGTTATGCCATTTTCCTCTAATGAGAGCAAGGCCACATAAATGGCTTGTTTCTTTTCCCAGCTTTATCCCACAACAACCCTGGGACGCAGGTCAGGCTGAGGGACACGTGCGCCGGCCCAAGGATACACAGTAGATTTCATGGCTCAAGAGGACTTGGGACCCGGGTCTCGAGTCACAGTCCAATGTGCTTAGCGCTGGCTAGGCAGAATCTCTTTAGGTTTTCCCTGCTCTCAGACATGCACCTTTTGAGCTGGAAATTGCAAATCACAAAAAAACAGAACTGCTGTACTGTTTTTTTTTTTTTTTTTTTGCTGTACACCGCCAAACAGCCCAGAAAACCTACAACAACCATACAGTATTTTTTTTATTTAGAGTATTTCTATTGTGACAGCCAAAAAAAGTCCTCTAGGTAGTATACAGAAAATGTATGTGCTATAAAATATAAAAATATGACTGGAACACCCTGTCAGTAAATCATAAAACAGCTTCAGTAATATAAAATAAAACCACCCATAAACCAGCATTAATTGAAAAAATTGCTTCTGACTTAAACCCCCTCCCCCATATTTCTATGTTGTTGTTGAGTCCATAAGTTCCAAGAATATATGGGGTGGACAACATGAATATTAACACTTGCGATGCCTGGGTTCCAGTGGATCAGTGCCTAAACCCTCCCTTTCGGAGGGTCTGAAAAGGGAAGATCTGTGTCTTCAGCTGAAATTGCTGCTTTCCCTGCATGACTGGGAACAAGGAGGGAAATTTTCCCCTCCAGATCTTCCAGCCAGTTTGAGAGATCTGGGTGGCTGGTGGCTCTGCCAGTGATGGGAATGTTGTGAGCTATAGATCCCCTTAATCAGTTCTTGGAATGTGGAAAAGGTAATTTGTGATGGTGGAATCATATGTGTTGTTTTCATGCTCCAGCCTAAGGTTTCCGACCAACATACTGTGGCTGCTCCCAACCAACCTGCATCATCATAAACTGTCAAGCCAGGAAATCCTAACCCTCCCCACCCCCAGCCTCTGCTTGACATGTTATATTAAACGACTCCCTTACAATACTGCACATAAACATTTATTGATTTCTTTTATAACTGAGAATTCTAAAAAAGTATCCACATAGAATTCTAATGACTGGGTGGCAGGATGTGGGGTGAAAAAGGCACCTGCTCTAGAACAAAAGTGGAATCTAGTCATTACATTACTCGTGTGTGGGCAACCCATCATTTTATAGTTTAGCGCCTTGGTGATCTTGGACTTATTTCTGTGTAGAATCAAGGGTGTTTTGTGTTGGGTTGGGGAGTGACAGTAATTGTGTATGCCACAAGGGTTCCTCAGCCATTCTGTGACAGGTAGCCCAAGAGACTTTAGTGCCTTAAGCAGCACATTCCAGTGGGCAGTCCTGTGGAGGTTAAATTTAGTGCTATAAATATTCACCGTGCAGACATATACTGTACATACTGACAAAAAATGAGGTTCATTGTGTTCAACTGGGATAATGTCCTAGTACCTGAGATTAAGATTAACACATGAGCAAGTTCATGCCTCATCAAAAACTAGCAAACCTCATGCCAGCACACTTGTCTAATACCAAGCCAGCCTGTGCAGATTAGAAGGATTGGTGCAGCTTTTTTCCTAAATTCTCTGGGAATGGAAGGGATGCTTGATAGCTGTGCAGAAAGATTGTCTTGGTCTCCTGATATTTGTTTGTTTCTTCAAAAAGTTATAGCCTGCCTTTCTATCCTGCCTATAAGACCCTCAAGGCGATAACAAATCTCAGTGAAATGTTCACAGCATTAAAATACAATAGGACCAGATAAAAATCAGAGAATACTACAGGCCTCTTTCTTCTACTGAGTCCTCTAGATTAGAAAACAGCTGTGCCTCCACAGCACAGCAGAAGGTCAAAGAGAAGACTCCTCCTAGGCCCCATGGCAGGGCTTGAACCTTCATTTCTCAATCCAGGAGATACTCGAAGTTGTTGTTAGAGACTTTCTGTGTGGCCTGTTCAGGTTTTGCATTGCCTCTGTCATGCAAAATATTCCTCCTTACCTCCCCTCTGCCCCTGACCAAACTGGGCTTGGGTTAAAATCTTGTCCCAAGGTGGTTTGCGTTTTTATTTATTTATTTATTTATTTATTGGATTTCTATCCCACCCATCTAGACCAAAGGTCTAGATGCTGCCTTGAAAACAGGGGAGGTGTTGGTGTGAAGCCTCCCTGAGTTTACCCCACCCTTCCTGCCTTCCCTTTACGATGTGCAATCAGAACAATGCTTCTGAGAAGTGTATCAGGATGAGCAATGTAAACAGCAGTATAGTGCAATACGTTAGGCCACTTGACATCATGTATGCAGGATGCAATGTTCTGTCATTTTTAATAGAACCTGCGCACCGGCAGGAGTTGGGTGCAAAGTACACCAGGAGCCATGTTACTGTAATTAGGGGAACAAAAGGTGTTCCCCTAATTACAGTAATTAGACAGGGTTGATTTGAACCTGATTCAGGTTGATTTGAAGTTTCCTTCTATTGGGATGTGCTCCATGCATACCTCATACCTATGCTATCGACTTCTCTTATATGTAAATATGAGGTAGATAAGTTTGGCTTTATTATTTTCTTGTGTGGGGTCTTGACTTCCTTAAATTTGTCTCTTATGAGTTATGTTAAGTTATGTCTTTTTGCTTTTTGATGCTTTTAAGATACATTTGGTCTTTCTGCATTTTTATTTGACTTTAAGACAACATGAAATCTTCTCCGCCCAATGGCCTGGCCATTTGGTGAAGGCTCACTGGTGCTGAATCTACTCTTACCCCTTGCCTACCTACCAGGAGTTTGGTTTTGTTTCCCTTTTGTGGGTGCGGTGACAGAACTATCTTGCAAAGTGGGTTTGCTAGTGCAAGGTACCCAGCCTTGTGGATTTTTGTCTTCCTGGAAGCACAGCCACAGGTGGGAACAATGCGGTAAGGAGGGTCCCATAGTCATCGCCCCAACTCACCAATCTGGGTTTCACCCACTTCCAGAGACAACAGGCTAATGTGGCTTAGTGTCTAAAGAGGGGACCCCCAGGCATTTGCCAAAAAATCCTGGTTTCCTCTGCCATCGCATTATCTTCTTCTGTTGTAGAGCCCCATTGTTGAATAGTGCAAAAATGATGGCAAGTGGAATGGGGAATATATTCTAAGAATTAAGGGGAAAGAATGACTTTCAGCACATGCTCAGGCAAGAAATTTGCTTTCAATAGCAGAAATTCATCGTCATTTAGTCGTTTAGTCATGTCCGACTCTTCGTGACCCCATGGACCAGAGCACGCCAGGCCCTCCTGTCTGCCACTGCCTCCCGGATTTGTGTCAAATTCATGTTGGTTGCTTCAAAGCAGTGGTTCCCCAATGTTGAATTACCAGATGTTTTTGGACTACAACTCCCAGAAATCCTGGCCACCACAGCTAGCGGTGAATGCTTCTGGGAGTTTTAGTCCAAGAACATCTGAGGACCCAGGGTTGGGAACCACTACAAAGAGAGGCACTCTACCCCTACAGCAGCCCTCCTTACTAAAGCTTTCTTCTGTCTCATCAGCTTCCTCTAGAGGGGCAAAAATAAGTGTTTGCGCTTTGGCAATGAAACACTTGGAAGCTAGACACCTCACTGATTCACTGAAATAAATCAGACATTCTCCCAGAGGTGCTGATCTACTTCCTGCCCAAGATTTTGAAACACTTGGATCTATTTTAATGCCTTGATAGTGACATTATCTGTCAGTACCCTCACCACTTCTTTTTGGAGAGTATTATCCTAGCAACAATGTATTGTTGTCTAGTGACTTGGATTTGACACAGCAATTTTATAGTAATAATAAGATACAAATCTCAAAAAATTAGGAGTGTTACATCTTCCTTATTTGAGGCTATATTGTACAGCTAATCAAATGAGACATACTGGATGTTGTATCTCAGCCTAATAATTTAATATGGCTAATGTTGAAATTGCAGGAAGTTGGTTGTTATTATTAATTATTATTAAAAATATTTCTACTACACCTTTTTCCTAAAAAGGACTCAAGGCGGCTTACCTCATTAAAAGACAGTATTTAATGTTAACAATGGTAAGTATACAAATATAAAAGGATCAAACAATTGCCATATGAAAAAAACGTTAGCAACACCAAAACACATTCCAAGTAGTAATGTACAGTGGTGCCTCACTTAACGATTACCTCGTTAAATGACGAAACCGCTTGACGATGAAGTTTTTGTGATCGCTTTTGCGATCGCAAAACGATGTTTAGATAGGGAAATTTCGCTTGACGATGATTGGTTCCCTGCTTCGGGAACTGATTTTTTGCTAGATGATGATTTTTAAACAGCTGATCAGCAGTTCTAAAATGGCTGCCCACTGTGCAAAATGGCTCCCCGCTGTGTTTTAGGATGGATTCCTCGCTTTACAGGCACAGAAAATGGCTGCCCCTATGGAGGATCTTTGCTGGACGCTGAGGTATTTAGCCCATTGGAACGCATTGAACCAGTTTCAATGCATTTCAATGGCTTTTTTGTTTCGCTTGACGAGGATTTCGCTTAACAGCGATTTCAATGGAACGAATTATCCTCGTCAAGCGAGACACCACTGTACAAGAATCCATTTAAATCCACACTCAGGCAGCCAGTCAGTGAGGGAAAGCTTGCCTGAAGAGAAAGGTCTTCGCCTGCTTGCAAGAGGTTAGCAAAGATGGGGCCAGGCCAGCCTCCTGTGGGAGAGAGTTCCAAAGCCTGGGAGCAGCAACAGAGATGGCCCTGTCCTGTGTCCTCACCAAATGCACCTGTGAAGGTGATGGAACCAAGAGAAAGGTCACTCCTGATTATCTTGACAGCCAAGCAGGTGGTCCTTGAGATAGCTTGGGCCCAAGCTATTTAGGGCTTTATAGGTTTGAACCAGCAATTTGAATTCAGCTTGAAAATAAATCGGCAGCCAGTGGAGCTGCTGTAACAAGGGGATTGTGTGATCTCTGTGGCCAACTCCAGTTAGCAATCCGGCTGCAAATGTGCTTTGTGGCCACTGAGGTTTTCTCACACTTTCTACAGGCAGCCGCACACAGAAGGCATTGCAGTAATTCAGCAAAGAAGTAACTAGGGTATCTGTCACTGTGGCCAAATCAGACCTCTCAAGGAATGGGTGCAAAATGGCACACTAGTTTTAATTGCGCAAAAGAATTCCTGGCTACTGCCGATACCTGGGCATCCAGGCTCAGAGATGAATCCAGGAGTCCTATGCACCTTTGCTTTCAGTGGAAGTGCAATCCCATCTAGCACAGGCTGCCTGATTCGCCTTTCAACAGACCAGAAGCACCTCTGTCTTGTCTGGATTAAGTTTCAGTCTATTCCCCTTCATCCAGTCCATTACTGATAGCAGATACTGATCTAGAGCTGAAACAGTTTTCTTGAATTTAGATGGAAGGGAGAGATAGAGTTGGGTATCATCCGCATACTGGTGACATCGATCCTCCAAAGTCCAGATAATCTCTCTCAGTGGTTTTTTTTTAAATAAATAAATTTTATTTTCCAACATATAGTTCAAAAGCATATAAATATAACACCATATATCTTTAAAGGATAAACATAAATTGTAAGCTACAAGCTACAAGCATTCTTATTTATTGGTATGATTTTTCTGGTGAGATCCTATCCCATACTCCCCCCCCTTATAATTCATTTTTAGTTTCTTTATTGCGGGACTTTTGCTTTCCACCAATATAAATTCCAGCTTAAGTAAAAAGTTGACTTTTCTTGTCCTTTTAATCTTTTGGTTAATCTATCCATTTTTGCACTTTCTAGTATTTTCTTAGTACAGTGGTGCCTCGCTTAACGAGCGCCTCGCTGAGCGATGAAATCGCTTAACGAGGCGCTCTGGGCCATCGCTGGAGCATTCACTCAGCGATGGCCCCTATGGCGATTTTTCGCTTTGCGATATTCGCTAAGCGATTCGCTTAGCGAATATCGCATAACGAAGCCGGGGAGAACAGCTGATCGGCGGTTCCAAAATGGCCGCCGGAAGGTCTGCGCCGCATTTTCGCGCCCTGCCCTTGCTTACCAAGGGCGCGAAAATGGCGGCGCTATGGACGAGCCTTGCACAGCGGTGAGTTTTCAAGTTCAATGCGTTTCTATGGCTTTTTTATTCCCGCACAGCGATGTTTCGCTATAGCGAAGGTTAATCCGGAACGGATTAACCTCGCTATGCGAGGCACCACTGTAATCATATCATCCTTTGGTGGATTTTCCTCGTTCCATACCTGTGCCCATACTAACCTGGCTGCTGTCAGAACATGTATTACCAAGTAATAGATTTGTGTATTTATATTGTTTGGCAATAATCCTAATAAAAATATTTCTGGTTTAAATTCTATTTCCTGTTTTGACATTTGTTTAATCCACATATGAAGTTTAATCCAATAATTTCTTGCTTTATCACATGTCCACCATGCATGGTAATAAGTTCCTTCATGATTCTTGCATTTCCAACACTTATTTGACATACTTGGAAACATTTTTGCAAGCCTGCCTGGTGGCAGATGCCATCTATGGAACATGTTATATAAATTTTCTTTATAGGGGGTTGCTAATGTCAATTTATGGTTTTTTGTCCACAGTTGTTGCCATTTTCCTAAATCTGTACTATATCCAAAATTTTTAGACCATTTTAGCATTGTCTCTTTAACTTCTTCATCTTGTGTGTCCCAGTGCAGTAGAAATTTATACAGTTTTGAATTTCTTGTTCTTCTGTGGTAATATTTTGTCAAATATTATATATTCTTTATAGAATCCTTGTGCCTTCTTATCTTGATTATAGATTGATTGTAATTGCATTTGGGGCCACCATGACGAGATCAATCCTTGGTTCTCTAGTTGTCTTTAGAAGTCCCTCCGAGTTCAAGAGCTCATTTTACAGTTATTTTTTTTCAAAATTTAACAAATTTGGGTGTGTAAATGCTTCCATGGGTGAGATCCATCTAGGTGTTTTCACATATATTTTAAGATTATTTTCCCCCAGACCTTTAAAAAAGAATTCCTTATTACAGTGGTGCCCCGCTTAACGATTACCCCGCTCCACGATGAACCTGCTGCATGACAATGTTTTTGCAATCCCTTTTGCTATTGCAAAATGATGTTTTAATAGGAAAAAAATCTCTTGACGATGATCGGTTCCCTGCTTCGGGAACCGATTTTTTGCTTTACGATGATCTAAAAACAGCTGGTTGTCGGGTTTCAAAATGGCCACCCGCTGTGCAAAATGACTCTCCACTGTTTTCAGGACTGCTTTTTTGCTTTACAGGCACCGGAAAATGGCCACCCTATGGAGGATCTTCGCTGGACAATCAGGTATTTCGCCCATTAGAACTCATTAACCGGTTTCTAATGCATTCTAATTGGCTTTTTATTTTCGCTTGACAACGATTTCGTTCTACAGCGATTTTGCTGGAATGGATTATCGTCATCAAGGGGGCACCACTGTATATTTCTTTCAAAGTACTTGTGGGTTTTAGTTCTTCCATACCATAGTATTCCTTTATTCTATCTAATTTCTCTATTTAATGTTTCTAATGTCTCTTGGTGGTTTTATGTAGAAGCTAAATAACACAGGAGACAAAACAGAAGCATGAGAATAATTTTTAAACAAAATAGTAAGAATATTACTAAAAGAATTGAAAACCTTTAAAAAATATATGTTAAAAATAGAAAAATATTTATTCCATTAGTTTCTCCATTACATCTAGTTGTAAAAATTTCCAGGAAACTGGAAAAGGAATTTGAAAAATGTATTAAGGAAGAAATAGTTAGTTAGGCATCCTTCAGTCTTGAAAGACTATGGTACCGTCCTCTGTATGGAGGACTTGGAACAGCATCTAGTGTGGCTGAGAAGGCCAATTCGAGAGTGACAATCCCTTCCACACTGAAGACAAATGCAATCTGTCCCCTGCCCAGCTCCCTGATGTTGTTGCTTTCGTGAATGCCTCTTTGCCTCGGCCTGCTGGACAAGGGTCTCTTCAAATTGGGAGAGGCCATGATGCAGCGCCTGCCTCCAGGAATAAATAAGTTATTAGGTTAAAATACTAGTTGAAAAAGATAATAGCAGTATTATGATTGGAAAGAATATCTTGTTTAATCTTATTCAGTTAGAGCAATGGACTAATGACTGGGGAAAAAGAAATGGAAAATGCAGGGATCTTACAACATTTGAAGAAATGGTAATAATAAAGGTAGATGAAAATAAAAACGTAAAAGGAATAACAATTAGAATTTATTAGGTATTAATAGAAGCAGAGGACCAATAAGGTTTTCTTAAAGCAACATGGGAATATAATTTGGGATAAGAGATAAGTACCAAGGTATGGAAGAATATATGAGATAAAAGAATATTAAAGTGTATGTCTATAAGGATAAAGAAAAATCTTTATAAATTAGTTTGAGGATGGTATTTAATTTATGTTGGAAAGAATGTGAGGAAGTAGGTACTTATTTCCATATCTGGTGGGAATGTGTGAGAGAATATATTCAAATTCTAGAAGTTGGTCTTCAAGGAAATAAATGAAATAATTAAGTTAAATATAAAGGTTTGCCCTAAAATAACTCTTCTCAATATTTGATAAGAGGCAATGGAGCTGGGCAATGAAATAATTAATTTCAAATTTATTAACAACAGCAAGATTAATGATAGGAAGAAACTGAAAAATTATTCATGATTTTCAAATAGATGAATGGTATAAAGAAGTTTGGAATATATCTATTAATGATAAATTAATATGCAATAAGAACATTAAAAATGGATTGTTACATAAGAAAATCTTTGTTGCTATAAAGGGAGAATTTCTTGAATTTATGTTAAAAAGAAGGAAGGGCTATATTCCTGCACAAGAATCAATGAGGTTTTGGAATAAAACACCATAATGAAACAAAAATTGGTTATATCTCTAGATGGTCCTGAGCGGAGGAAGCACTGTTTTGTATTATTCTTTTATTATTGTGTTATTAAGTTGTTTTTGGTTAGCTGTGTCTCATTTTATTTTTTATGCTGGTTGTTAAAAAAAGCAGTTTTACTCTGTTCCTTTTCCTACAATCATGTACAATGTATATAAATATTTGACCTTGCTATTGACATTTTAGAAGCAATAGCCATGTAAGACTGTATAAGCATATCAGGCAAAAAATAAAAAATAAAAAAATTAAAACGACAAAAACATTGTGGCACCTTAAAGACTAATTGTTTTAGAGTAGGTCCCCCATATTTGCTGAGGATTGGTTCCAACCCCCACAGATACTGAAACCCGTAGGTAGGTAAGTAGGTAGGTAGGTAGGTAGGTAGGTAGGTACTGTAGGTAGAGAAAGAGAGAGAAAGAGACCAGAAAACAATATTTTCATGTGCATTACCAGAACTAAGCACTAGAGGATGCAAGGGATGATACTATGTATTCTTCACTAACTAGTATTCATATGTTGGTCTCTGGCTTCCTCTAGTGGCCAGTTCTAGTAATACATGTCAAAATAGTTTTTTCTGGATATTTTTCTTTTAATATTTTTAATATTTTCAGACCATGGATAAGTGAATCAGTGGATAAGAAAGTCCTACTGTATTTTAATGTAAGCTTTCATGGACCTTCTTTGCCCACTTCTTTAGACAAATGAGGTGGAATACACAGATCACACAGTAAAACATTTGTGCCAGATACTGTACTCCATGTGTCTCAGGAAATGGGTTGCAACCCGTGAAAGCCCTCACTGCAGCAATAAATATGCACATCTTAAAGGTGCCACAGTACTTTTTTTTTTAGTGACACAAATTTGGTTTGTTATAGCAAATACCTGCTCTTTGAAGAGCTGAAAAAACCTGTTTGTTTGGCCCTTTTTGTTGTTGTTGTTAAATGTTTTTCCCTGGCAACAGACAAATAAATTCTTCAAGAATTTTGAACTGCTGGCCTTGCACTGTTCAGAAACCTCCTCTATTCTGGTCTTTCCCCATGCCCTCTTTCATCCCCTTCTCTCCCCTTTGGAGTTAATAAGATAGCCCTTGCGCCCCTCTGTGTGCCAGTCGATCCCTCTCGCACCTGTTTGGATTGCACTATCTGAAGATACTTGCTCTCCTGCTTTGCTTCATCTACTTATACTTCTTACTGAAAAAAAATCACACACCTGGTTAATACAGTTTGCTTGTAGTACAATTTTATGTACACCCCCACAAAAGGTAGTGCCACTGAATTACTTTTACGAAACTGTGCACAGGCTTCAAGGCTGAGTCAGGTCATATCCATAATAATTAGCAGTTCACTAGTAAATATGAACACTTTGGTAGGCATCATAGGAGATGACAAAGAACCATATTTTCCCCAAGGAAAAAAAGTATTGTTTAAATGCAGCTGCATGACGCTTCTTGGCTCAAAAAAAATGTATGCATTTTAGATATTGCCTGCTTGAAATAAAGAATTTGCATTTTGCATTCAAAATTTCCGCAGACTAATGTAATAAAGCTACTCGAAGGAAGATTTCCCCCTGCCCCCCTGGTATCATAGAAAATGCTTCTTCTATGCATTTAAACTTCAGAGGTTGGTAACGTGTTAACTAAATGTGGAGTGGAAGGGAACCACCTAGGAGTCCCTTCTGCTTTTGCAGGCTCTCCATTGGGCAACTAGTAGCATGAGCAGTCATGCATTTAGTACAAGAAAGTGCATGCAACAGCGAGCATGATCGGTTGGAGGGAACATGTGTGTGACTTCCCTTCTGCTTTGCGTTTAGGCAACAGGATACTATCCTGTGTAGATACTTTGTATGCATCTATGATGTTTAAGACTACACACTCCAGGAAAACATGATCAATTCTGCGGTTACTCAACACCAAGACCTACTGTTATTTCAGCCAGAATCCAATCTAACTCTTTTCTGCTCTGGTTTTTACAGATACGTTGCCTGAGTCTCAAGTGATACAGAGCTACCCCTCCCCTGTGCCAGTTGTCTGCCTGTCCTTCCCCACCTCCACCATTCACCAACCACCTCACCCCTCCTTTGACCATTGTCATGTCTTTGATTTTTTCCTTCTTTGCACCCCCATTCACGCATGCAGTGTGCAATAATTCCTTTTTCTCTAAGTGTAATTAAAATTGCACATCTAAAGATACATATGCATACCTTTTCTTTAAAAGGGGGAGAAAGGAAGGGTTGCAGGGGGGGCATGATGTTCTTATCATGTAACATCATATCCAGCCCCTGACACTCCCATGGTGACAGTGTGCACACTGAATGAAAACAAGGAGAAAAGTGCTGCAATTTTGGCTTGTGTTACAAACTGGGTTGCTTTAGAAAGAAAGAAAGAAAGAAAGAAAGAAAGAAAGAAAGAAAGAAAGAAAGAAAGAAAGAAAGAAAGAAAGAAAGAAAGAAAGAAAGAAAGAAAGAAAGAAAGAAAGAAAGAAACCACTTTGGTTGATGACACTTTTGTCTTCCAGATGCAGCCTTGCTGAGAAAGTGTTTTGGTTGAGCTACAGCATCAATAGGAGAGGTTCGAAGGATGGTGGGGTCTCGTATTTGGGGTACGGACCACAGAAAAATGAACAATGACTGGACATGAGCCGTGAAATTATTGGCAGACAATCAGCACACAATCCTAGCAGCAGTTTTCAAATGCCAAAAATACATAATACAACCTTGAGAAGAAGAATATGATTTTTTTGATTTTTTTTTAAATGGAGTTATCTGCAATGATATGGATTGTGTGTCACCAGGAATAGTGAGGCTAAAATAAAGCTAATGGTCCTGATGGTGAGGTTATATGGTTGGATCAAGTTAGACGTGATGGCGAGCATTCTGAGCCATCCCTTTGTGGATGAAAAAAGAAAGCTTAAAATAGTCAGGGAGGGAACTGGATTCTAGCAAGCCTTTCTTGGCACATCTCAGAGATAGAGATGAGTTGCAGAGTTGGCTCTGTAGCCTAGATCCAGAGTTAGGGACACCTGATACAGTTGCGTGGAGAATGATGTTTTCTGCTTCTTTGGTTGAGGTCATCTAACGGTGTGTTGCTTGTTTCTTACTGGATCCACTGGAAACTTGTGCTTTCTCTCCCTCCCTGCTGAAGTTCTCAGCAACATAAAACAGAGGTAGGGGGGAGCAGCTGGTCTAACGACCCCCGCCACCCACTTGCTTGATGGGGTCAGAGATCAGGCTGGGCAGCTTGCACCAAGCTCTCCTCTCCAAGGGGAGTTCTGTTTTTATGGCTGTCTTGGATTAAGATTGATTTTCCTGGGATTTTGTCACCTCTTCTCCTGGGCCTAAGCACTAAATATCAAGTGACACAGAGGGTGCTCATTAACAACACCATTTTATCAGTGTTTAAACACAGAACACTTGCATTCTTGCTTCAGATTTTTTTTTTAAATGACTGAGGAAAACTCACCTCTTGGGTGTAGTTGCTGTTAGGGTCTGCCCTGCCCCTCAGTGCAAATGGCAGCTTTATGGCATTTCAGCTGGCATGGATTTACCTTCCCCACAACCAATCCTTGGCTGAGCAGGGAAAGTAGAGGTTGCTAAATGTATCTGATCAGCTTTCTCTTATTTTTTTAAAATAAAATAATTCAAGAGGGGGGCCATTTGGTAAGAAAAGAAGCAAAAAAACACTGTTTATGGATGCATGACACATCCGTATGCTTGATGATCTTCTCTCTTTCCTTCATAGCTGCCTTTCCAGGTCTCCCACTCTTCTCATTTCTTAGCTACAGTCTCCCTTTGAATTGAGGATTGAACCAAAATCTTCAACAATTTCGATTTCTTCATTGTCATCACTGAAGTCATGAAGCTTATCTATAAGTCATGGTTTTGTTTTCTTAATGCTGAGCAGCTTTGCACTTTCTTCTTTCACCTTCAGGAGTTGTTTTTAGTGTCTTCTGCTTTTTGCCAGCATGACAATGTCATCTCGGTATCTTAATGTTTCTTACACTAATTTTCACTTTGCCTTCATCTGTATCTAATCCAGCTCTCTGTATGATATACAGTGGTGCCTCGCTTAACGAGTGCACCATTTAACAATGAATCCGCATAGCGATCTATTTTTTAGATCACTAATGCAATCGCATTGCGATGTTCTGAATAGGCAAAACATTGCATTGCGATGATCGGTAAGCGTTTCACTTACTGATCTTCGCATTGCGATGTTTTTGTAAACAGCTGATCAGCGGTTCCAAAATGGCCGCCGGGTGCCCAAAATGGCCACCACAAGTGTTTTCGTGCCCTTGCTTACCGAGGGCGCGAAAATGGTAGTCCTATGGAGGAACTTTGCTGAACGGTGAGTTTGGGAGCCATAGGAATGCATTAAACAAAGTTTAATGTGTTCCTATGGCTTTTTCCATTCTGTTTAGCAATTTTTCTGCATAGCGACGATTAATCTGGAATGGATTAACGTCGCTATGCGGGGCACCACTGTATTCTGCATATGGACTGAAAACACAAGAGATAAAATACAATTCGTCTGACACCTTTATCTATGTGAAGCCATTCTCCATATTTTGTCCTAACTGTATCTTCTTGTCCATAGTGTAGGACATCAGGACAATCAACTGTTGAGGCACATTCATTTCTTTTAGAGCAATCTATAACTTATCACAATGCAAATATTCAAAGGGTGTGCTCTAATCTATAAAGAAGAGACTGGTCTTCTTCTGAAATTCTGTCATACTGTCTTGTAACCAACATGTATGTGTGGTATGATCCCTAGTGCCTCTTCCTTTTCAGAATCCATCTTTGAACGGCAAGCATTTCTTGTTCCATATAGGGTAAAGGTCTTGTTGCAACACATGGACATTACTTTGTTTATATTGGAAACTGATGAAATAGTTCTATAGTTACTGCACTTCTAGGCATTTCCTTTCTTGGGAACTCAAAAGTATATTGAATGCTTCTGATCTATTGTTTTTTCCCCCATATTGGTGGCATATTTTGAAAGACGAAGTCTCTGTGCCTTGGAATAGTTCTATTGGTTTCCCATCTACTCCTTGTGATTGATTTCTTCCAAGTGCTTTGAGAGCAGCTTTTGCTTCACTTTCTGAAATTGCAGGTTCTTCATTGTATAATTCCTCTTCAGAGGAATCTGTCATCCTTGCATCTCTTCTGTATAGTTCTTTAGGATATTGTTTCCACTTTATCTTTTAACCTGTTTCCCCTGTTGGTCTCTCAGCACCCGTAATCTAGGTTTATACTTCCTTTTGCTTTCCAGCTTCAGTGGATGATCCTGGATTCCAGTATTTTGAGAGAAGGGAAAGAACTTCTCCATAGCAACTTTTTCTGCACCATGCAATCTTTTATACACTTCTGCTATGTCTCCCCTTCCTTCTGCTTTTGTCCTAAGCTAAACAATCCGAAATGTTGCAGCCTTTTCTCACATAGAAGTTGTGCTAGCCCTGTGATGACACTTTGTTGTGGTTGCTCTTTTCCAGCACTGCACACAGCATCACGATTGTGATGGCACCATACACTTGCGTGAGAGTGGTAACATATTGACAATTTGCTTCCTTTCCTAATTATGCCCAATGTGGAGTTCGTCATTGTCACAGCTGCTGAACACTGACTTGACACGTTCATCACATTATCCATCACAACCCTGAGATCTCTTTCCCAGTCAGTCACTGCCAGTTCAGGTCCCATCAGCATATATATGAAGTTTGGGGATATTTTTTTTTGTCCTGGCTTGCATCACTGAACACTTGCTTACACGGAATCTCATTTGCCATTTTAATGTCTGTTCCCTCCACAATTCCTTTCAGTAAGCCTAGTGCAGCAGGCACTTGCTCACATGTGACTCCTTCCCACTATTGTTGTTGGAGGTAGGATTAAGTTTTGGATGGATGCATGTATGAAATGGATTGGCACTGTGTTTCTCAGTTTGCCGCCTCCATCTGCGGCACAATAGCTCATCCCAAAATGTACAGACTTTCTGAACATTACTGCACAGCAGGCTCCAGGAGGAAAATATGTGTGTGCAGAGCCTTCTCCTTTATCATTACACCAGTTTTACAAAACTTTGTCTGTTTTCCTAGTTAGTGTAATTATTCAAAACTTTTGAGATGGCACCGTCTCAGCTATTTTTCATTTTCCTTCCAAACTAATGCTTCCAACAAGCATCACTCCCTTGGCATGCCTTTGAACTGGAGAGCAGGGAACACTTGGTTTTCCATTGGGAAGCCTCGTTTCTCCAAGTATTTGCATTATTCTTTGCAGAAATGTCCCCCACAAGAGTTCATGCACAACAATCATATATAATCGTATCTACATAATGTTAAAGATGCAGAGCTAGAAGAGACCCTATGGATCATCAAGTTGAGCCCCTGTCAAGGAGGTTCAGTGGGGAATTGAACTCCCAACCATACCTTAGCCACTGAGCTGTCCAGCAGTTCAATAATAACCTATCACACTTCCCATGTGGAAACCATCAATAAGCAGAAGAAAGTCACAGGCTGGTGCTAAGGGAGAAGTAATCCATCTCTTCCAAAGACTTGTGCAGCTAGAGCGGAAAGGGGTGCATTTTCTTCTTTACAAATGTCCCAGCTGAGTGAGGTTTTTGGTTTTGTACTAAGAGAAACGATCTCCCATTGCACAGAATGGGAGGAGAAATTCTTAGACCAACTCAAATCTGGTTGAGGTGAGGTGTCTCTCAGGGGTTCTGGATCCAAGACCACCCCAACCTGCCCCAGCAGCCATCAGTTTCCGGGCTTACCATTCTCAGATACACTCTTGGTGGTACTCATACGTACCTCAGTGGGTTTTTTTGCGGCTATACTAGGTGCTCCTGAGACGGATGGACTGCCCACCAGAAGGACTTTCCTCTGCTGGGGGAGGGGCCCTTTGGCTTCATTCTGTTCCCCTCCTCCTCCTTAGCGAAACCTCAGCAGCAGCTAAGATTGCCTTGCCCATGGCTAAAGCAAAATTAATGTAACTATGTTTCTTAGCTGTACAACAGAAGGGAGAGAAATGAATCAGGTGAAAGAAAGAAATGTTTAATGGTATTCGCAAAAAACATCCAATCCCGCATGTTCATGCCTCATCACAACAACCCCTTTAGCCCTATTCAGGTGTTCAGAAAAGGGTTAATCTGAACATAAGAAAAATGGCAGAGTTCTAGCCCAATTGGTGTGGAGTGACAGTCTTCAGACCGAGCCTTTGGCTGTGTGTGGGGCCTGTCCATACAATCTGGAATTATGCTCTTTTGGGTCCTCAGCCTGACAGATGTACTCCCCGAAGGCATCTGCTTCAGAAAGTTCCTCTCCACACATGGAAAGTGACGACGGAGGGCTCAGGGCTAGGACTTGGCCCATCCTCATGTGTTTAAATTAACTCCTACTTTTGGAATACCTGATTAGGGCCCGTGCCTCTCATATGCAACATCAATGATGACGACATGTGTCCTCCAGGCTTTTTGGGAGCAGGATTCTCTCTGGAAGTGCATTGGCTGTCTAACAGAAGGAAAGCAATGAGGGAGAGGGTAGGTAAGGGAAAGGGTTAAGCACTCCTCCCTTCTGCCTGCAACTTACCTGCTGCAAAGCAATTAATGGCCACTCAAGTTCTCAAATCCTGATACTGAACATCTCATTCCACCCTCGGCCTCTCTATGTAGTAGACTAACGATATAAATTTATTAATACAATAAATAAAAAGAGATTGTGTGACCTTCCTCTCTCCTCTGGATCTTATTTATTTGTTTATAGTGCCTTTGTTGTCACTGATTTCAGCTGAACGGTATTATAGTAAAACGTATAGGCAATATAAGAAAAGAACCCAAGTCTCATAGAACAGCCACACTCTTCCACAAGATAATTAACATCACTTTTTAAAAACAGTCAAATATATCCATCACCTTTTTTAAAAGTCAGGTGTTGAAAATGGACAGTGAGGAAAGCTGACAGGGAAAAAACCTGATTCATTTGAAATGTGGTTCTGGAAGAGAGTTTAATGGATGCCCTGGACTGCTAGAAAGACAAAGAAGTGGGTCCTACAGCAAATCAAACCTGAACTATCTTAGGAAGCAAACTGAGGCTGCCTTACTTTGGGCACATCATGAGAAGACAGGATTCTCTGGGGAAGAGCATAATGGCAGGAAAGGTAGCCGAAAAGGAGGAGGTCCAAATACAAGATTGATTCCCTAAAGCAGTGGTCCCCAACCTTGGGCCTCCAGATGTTCTTGGATTACAACTCCCAGAAGCCTTCACCACCACCTCTGCTGGCCAGGATTTCTAGGAGTTGAAGTCCAAGAACATCTGGAGGCCCAAGGTTGGGGACCACTGCCCTAAAGGAACCCAACAGGACATGATGGAGATCGGTCACTCATAGGACCACAATAAGTTGGAGGCTACTTGACATCACATAACAGCAAGAAGTCAAATATGGCTTTGGAGTTAAAGCAATGTAAACAGAAATATATTCAATCTTAGTGCTAACTTCAACATAGTTATGCAACCTGTTGCAATACCCTATGTGGTGCAGGGTGATGGATTCATAAGATTTGGGTTTGAATCCACACTTAGCCATGGAAACTTAGTTGACATTGATGGAACTGGTAAAAACCACTCCTTAAATATCTTATTTACCTCAAAATCCCTGTTAGGGTCACTATACATTGGTTTTGACTTGACAACACATGACATATATGAGTGTACCCTAACCATATGCAAATATTAACTGGGCTAATTTGGCTAATTTGGTGCCATAGCTTGCTTGCAGCATAGTGACATGAGAAACTGCTGATAATCTCTCACTGAATTTATGAGAAAGGAGAAATTGAGTCTTAATTAATGAATTAAGGCAATCTGTGCAAACACAATTTCTTGGCCCAGCTCACACCTGGAACATGGATTTCCTCCCAAAGAGATCTCATACCCCTATCACATACATACAATATCTTGTGTCATGACAGAAATATTTCTCTTTCACTTTTGAATTTACATTATCAGCACTTCTGAAATTATACCACCCATGGTCCATGATCTGACTAGATCAAATGGAAAGCTCTTTAATCGCTCTAGATTGAGAGCAAAGACCAAAGTCCAACTGAAATGCATGCGGGACTTCCTGTTCGCCGATAATGCAGCCATTGTTGCCCACTCTGCTGAAGACCTCCAACAACTCATGAATAGTTTTAACAAGGCCTGCCAAGACTTTGGATTAACAATCAGCCTGAAGAAAACGCAAGTTATGAGCCAAAGTGTGGACTCACCTCCCTCTATTACCATCTCCACACAAGAATTGGAGGTTGTTCATGACTTTGTGTACCATGGCTCAACGATCTCTGACACTCTTTCCCTAGACGTCGAGCTGGATAGACGCGTTGGCAAAGCAGCTACCATGTTCTCAAGACTCGCAAAGAGAGTATGGCTCAATAAGAAGCTGACGGCATACACCAAGATCCAGGTCTACAGAGCCTGTGTCCTGAGCACACTTGTACTGCAGTGAGTCCTGGACCCTTTGTGCATGGCAGGAGAGGAAGCCGAACATGTTCCATATGCCTTGTCTCTGGCACATTTTTTGTATCACCTGGCAGGACAAAGTTCCAAATAGAGTAATCCTAGATCTACCTGGAATTTTCAGCATGTATACATTGCTGACACAGTGACGTCTACGTTAACTTGGGCATGATGTGAGAATGGCTGATGGTCAGATTCCAAAAGATCTCCTATATGGAGAATTAGTGCAGGGAAATCGCCTCAGAGGGGGACCACAGCTGTGATACAAGGATGACTGCAAGCGGGATCTGAAGGCCTTAGGAATGGACCTCAACAGATGGGAAACTCTGACATCTGAGCGTTCAGCCTGGAGCCAGACGGTCCATCACGGCCTCTTCCAATTTGAAGAGACCCTTGTCCAGCAGGCCGAGGCAAAGAGGCAGTCATGAAAGCAGCAAAATCAGGGAGCTGGAAGGGGTACAGATTGGATTTGTCTTCAGTGTGGAAGGGACTGTCACTTTCTAATTGGCTTTCTCAGCCACACTAGATGCTGTTCAAAGACCTCTATTCAGAGCACATTACCATAGTCTCTCGAGACTGAAGGATGCCTAATGTGCTAATGGTCCACCCTGAGACTTTTCTACTACATCTCCAAACACTTCCCACTTTTTTGCAATGTTCCTTTCACATAATATAAGTCTGAAGAAGAGACCCATGAGGCTCATTGGCTATTTTGTAACTTTTTGGTTGGTCCTGATAATCAGCTGGCTGGACAGCTCAGTGACTTAGGTTTCTGGCTGTGGACCCAGAGGTTGAGAGTTCACTTCCCTACAGTGCATCCCAGAAAAGCCAGCCTGTGTGGCCTTGGACAAGCTCCACAGTCCCAGAATGCACTGGGAAAACAGGGATGGGAAGCCACTTCTGTCTATTCTCTACCTGGAAAACTTTGGAAAGAATCACCATGTCAGAATTGACTGGACAGAACACAATTATTAATAATGCTAGCTCTTAATGCCAACTCTTCATGAGTTTTTGGTGGACCAGCACAGCTTAAAAACGTTCTTGTCCCGGCCTTTTCCATTGGCAAATAATGGATTTATTTTTTACAAAGTCAGTTTATCTTGCAAGCATTCTCATTACTTCCCCCTGCCCCTGGTTGGTTTATGACTATTGTGTGTGTCTAGTGATCTACTTTTTCACTCATACCTTCCCAAATAGCTATGCAGATAGCACTGGAAACTTGTAAGACCTAATCCACTTCTCCCCAAGCTATGCTCATAAGAAAAATCCCAACATCCACCATCATTTGCTAGGATCAGCCAAAAATGCACACAGTTATCAGTATCCCTTCTTTCTCCCCAGGCTAGGTGTTACCCAAAGCAATAGGGAAGGGAAAGGAGGAGGGAAAGAGCTGAGTTGATGTTACAGTCATGAGCCTAAATCCAGTGTTATTTCTGCCCAAAACAGACCTTTTGAAATGAACAGGTAAAGGTTCCCCTTGACATTTAGTCCAGTCATGTCGGATTCTAGGGCACGGTGCTCGTCCCCGTCTCCAAGCCATAGAGTCAGCATTTGTCTGAAGACAGTTTCCATGGTCACCTGGCCAGTGCGACTAGACACGGAATGCCGGTGCCTTCCCACCGTGGTGGTACCTATTTATCTACTTGCATTTTTACATGCTTTCGAACTGCTAGGTTGGCGGGAGCTGGGACAAGTGATGGGAGCTCACTCCGTCACATGGATTCAATCTTACAATGGCTGGTCTTCTGACCTTGCCGCACAGAGGCTTCTGTGGTTTAACCCTTAGCGCCACCACATCCCTTTGAAATGAATAGGTAAAGGTAAAGGTTCCCCTTGACAATTTTTGTCCAGTCATGTTCGATTCTAGGGGGCAGTGCTCATCCCCGTTTCCAAGCCATAGAGCCAGTGTTTTGTCTGAAGACAATCTTCCGTGGTCACATGGCCAGTGCGACTTAGACACGGAACACTGTTACCTTCCCACCGAGGTGGTCCCTATTGATCTACTTGCATTTGCTTGCTTTCGAACCGCTAGGTTGAAATGAATAGGACTTGTTAAATCCCATCTATTTCTAAAAGTCTGGTCTCAGTGCAATTAATGTTGGACTTAGGCCACAGATGTCCTGAATGGGATACAAGCAACCTTTCAAAATGGAATGGAGCTGAAGAACCCCAATTCCATTCGGAAGTTCTTCAGTGTTCCAGATTTCCGTCTCACGTGCCTGATCTCCATGTACAGTATTGATATGGGAGATCTACGGCAGGCTTCTAGCTCAAATGCAGAATTTGCATTACGTATTTGGAACCTTGGTGAAATGGTGTTCCCTGCTGTGTGGAGGCATCTTCATATATCTGTGTAAACCTGAGTGGAGTTTTCCTCCAAATGTTCAAATGCCATGCAGTTCCTCACAGAAGCGAAATCAAACATAACAGCTTTTCTATTAGTGAGGCTCAAGGTTAATTCTGGATGATGCAGGAAATAACTGGAGATTTCTCTTGAGTGGAGGCTATCAAAACGTGAGTGGTGATACGCCATTCACACTACCACTAAGAAGAAAGATTGATTTAAGGTATACATGAATGAAGGAACAAAAGTCGCAAATTTAGAACGGAGAGAGGAAGAGAGCAAGTCTTGTCCTTCAGAAATTGTTGGCATTGAGAGCTGACTGAAGCAAGAGCAGGGAAGCTTCGCTTTCGCCTCCCTTGCTGCCAGTTGTAGCTTGAATTGGGAAAACTCACCACCAGTTTGCACAGGGAAGGGAATTTCATGGGATTGTTTATTATGCAAATTGCAAATGCAGCCCCTCCCCCATCCAGACCTGAGCGAAAGCAGGGGCCAAAAGACTAACAAAAATAAAAATAAAAATCTCCGGTCATGCTATGGCCCCAGTCCAGATAGGAACCCAGTTTATGGAGGGAAAAACAACAACACTATGCTCAATGGTAAGCTATGTGATTACTGTTACATAAGGCTTGGTCTTTAGCAGAAGACAGATGCCATTTTGGTGATCAATACCTGGTGCCTCTTGCTTGACATCTAAAGTGGCGATAGGAAGTGTAATGCCTGATTGGAGGGCCTTTGCTGCTTGTCACTAGATAAATACAACAAACATCACAAAACACGGTGAGTGATGAGGGCCCCTTTCTCCAAAGAAGCCAGGCAGAGCTGACCCTGGAATGTCCTATGCTCAGAGATGTGAAGTGTATGGAACTATCTCACCATGCACACACACACAACCTGTCCCTTTCTGTGTGATGAAAAGGCTGCCAAAAGACTCCAAGTGCAGTTCTAATTAACTAAAGGCCAGCTGAGCTGACGTTAAACGAGCTGAAGCTGTGTTGAATCCAAACCTCCTCCAGCCTAGTGGGGTTGAAAATTAGTTAGAACTACTCTGGCCTAAATTTGTGCTGGCAATGCGGCTGAAACTGTAGGCTGGAGGAAGTCTGCATCTAGCCTCACCCACCTCCTGCCTGGCCTGTTTCTCCTCCCTACATTTTTCACTCTTGGCAGAGCTTAACCTGTTGAGCAGTTGTGCCCGCAGATCCCTCTGTGAAGAAAACAGCTGAGAAAAATAGTTCTGTTTGTGAAAGAGAAGGTCTGCTGGGAAAAGGACATTTCTGTCAGGAGGAACTCATGTGGCTATATCATAGATAGCACATCTTTGAGTTAGGACTGCATGGAAACCTCTCTCTCTCTCTCTCTCTCTCTCTCTCTCTCTCTCTCTCTTTCCCTTTTCTTTTTCTGCAAGGGGACATGCAAGTCTATCCATCACATGCACATCTGTAACTCTGAACATACAAAAAACTCTGCCTATATGGGTTTGGTGGGAGAAAATCTCATTGTCACGTTGTTCTAGTTTCCAATGGCTGTATTGCTTATATTTTTCTTAAACATGTTTGTTACCTGCCTTGAACTCTATTTTTAAATAGGATGTTTAATAATGAAAATATATACAACAAGAAAGAGAATGAAGGAGGCACTATGGAGGGGAGTATCTCAGGGAGGTTCATGGCTGGCTGGGTAGGTAGGTTCCTGAATGCTGACTATATTTCTCCACACTATGGCATTTTGTTATAGGTTGCTGTTGGTTCCGTTCTTCACAGAAAATCATACAATTCCAGAGAAGTAAATTTTTGAAATAGAGGTATACAAGAATGTTTTTTGTCATCATCATTAATCATCATCAAGCAAATGAACATGCTGCCTGAAACACTTGAGAGTATGTTTTTTTAAAAAAATGTAATGTAAAATAATTAAGGGGAGACATGAAAATATACCATTAATATCTGAATTACTGTCTAGAATTATTGTCTACAATTACATGTTTATTGATACGTAATTCCCACTTAGTTCAAAGGTACTTACTCTTAGGATTGTACCACTTTGGGAAAACAGCTGAGATTATGAGGCATGTGATACTTTTCTGTGTCTGAACTGAGCCAGGTTTTCTTTAAATTTCTTGGAGAGGAAACCTCCCTATTTATTACTATTCATCACCATCAAGTGATGAATAGTAATAAATACTTTGGAATACTAGAAGCAGATAACATCCTGTACATAATAGTTAAAGAACTGACAGAAAGGGAATACATCAAAAAATTATGGAAAATCTTAAATTCAAAATTAAATGATGGAAATACAATCAAAGTCATAAACATGTGGGCAGTTCCAATAATACCCAGCTGGAATAATTAGACCCAAAATGAATTAAAAGAATTGGATCGAAAAACACAGAAACTAATGAACAAGCATCATTCACTACATCCAAAAAGTAATGTAAACAGATTATATTTATCATGAATAACTGAAGGTTGTGGATTACTGCAAATACAGCAGGTAGTAGAGGAGGGAAAAGAAAGTCTAAATAATTATATTAGTACAAGGAGAGAAGAATTACTTAAGTCAGTGAAAATGGAAAATGTTTTGAAAACAGAAACAAAGGATCAATGTAAGAAACAACAATTTGAAAATCAATTAAGCAGTTGGAAAAATAACTCATTTCACAGAGAACACTTGAGAAATATTGGTGGAATGATAATAATTCAACATGGGCATGGCTAAAATTTGGTTCAAAATTGGGAAAGGAGTACGACAAGGCTGTATATTGTCCCCCAGCTTATTCAACTTATATGCAGAATACATCATGCGGAAGGCTGGACTGGAGGAATCCCAAGCCGGAATTAAGATTGCTGGAAGAAATATCAACAACCTCCGATATGCAGATGACACCACTCTGATGGCAGAAAGTGAGGAGGAATTAAAGAACCTTGTAATGAGGGTGAAAGAAGAGAGTGCAAAAAACGGTCTGAAACTCAACATCAAAAAAACTAAGATCATGGCCACTGGTCCCATCACCTCCTGGGAAATAGAAGGGGAAGATATGGAGGCAGTGACAGATTTTATTTTCCTGGGCTCCATGATCACTGCAGATGGAGACAGCAGCCACGAAATTAAAAGACGCCTGCTTCTTGGGAGGAAAGCGATGACAAATCTTGACAGCATCTTAAAAAGCAGAGACATCACCTTGCCAACAAAAGTCCGAATAGTCAAAGCTATGGTTTTTCCTGTCGTGATGTATGGAAGTGAGAGCTGGACCATAAAGAAAGCAGACCGCAGACGAATTGATGCCTTTGAATTGTGGTGCTGGAGGAGACTCTTGAGAATCCCCTGGACTGCAAGGAGAACAAACCTATCAGTTCTAAAGGAAATCAACCCTGAATGCTCACTTGAAGGACAGATCCTGAAGCTGAGGCTCCAGTACTTTGGCCATCTCATGAGAAGAAAAGAGTCCTTGGAAAAAACCTTGATGTTAGGAAGGTGTGATGGCAAGAGGAGAAGGGGACGACCGAGGATGAGATGGCTGGACAGTGTCTGCGAAGCAACCAACATGAATTTGACACAACTCCGGGAGGCAGTAGAAGACAGGAGGGCCTGGCGTGCTCTGGTCCATGGGGTCACGAAGAGTCGGACACGACTAAACGACTAAACGAAACGAATGGCTAAAATTGGGGACCACTAAAAAAGAAACCAGGAATATGGTGGCACTGTGGGTTAAACTACTGAAGCCTCTGTGCTGCAAGGTCAGAAGACCTGCAGTTGTAAGTTCGAATCCATGCGACGGAGTGAGCTCCCGTCACTTGTCCCAGCTCCTGCCAACCTAGTGGTTTGAAAGCATGCAAAATGCAAAAGTGCGAGTAGATAAATAGGTACCACCTCGGTGGGAAGGTAAACGGCATTCTGTGTCTAGTCACGCTGGCCATGTGACCACGGAGGATTGTCTGCGGACAAATGCTAGCTCTATGGGTTGGAAATGGAGATGAGCACCGCCGCCCAGAGTTGGACACGACTGGACAAAATTGTCAAGGGGAACTTTTACCTTTTTACCTAAAAAAGAAACCAAAGGCTTGATTTTTGCTGTCCAAGAATAAGCATTCCAAACCAATATGATGACAACTAAGATTCAAGGAATTAGTGCTAACAGCAAATGTTAACTCTACCAACAAAAAGACGAAACTGTGTCACACCTCATCTATGAATATCCAAAGACAGCACAAACAGATTAAAAGATTAGACATGATAGAATGACAAAAATTAGTGCAATTGTCATTATGTAAAAAAATATAACTTGCAAGCCTCCAAAAACCCATGAGAATATCAGGTAGAGAAGGTGTCAGAAAATGAGGAACTCAAGATCTTGTGGGTTTTCCAGATCCAAACTGATTAGGCATCTTGAACATAACACATCAGACATAATAGTAACAGAATGAAGAATTGTCTGGATCACTGACATTGCAATTCCAGGACATACCAGAGTTGAAAATAAATAATTGGGAAAAACTAACGAAATACAGAGATCTGGCAATCGAAATATCTCACTTGTAGATGAAACATTCTGCATTGGTCCATTTAACCTTCACTTTTCTGAATGTTGACAAAAATTGCCCCTCTGCATGGAAAAAGTTTCGCGCTGGAACTAAACACATGGCTCATTTCCTTCCTTTGTCTTGGCAATATTTTTAATGGTTTCTATGTAAGAATGAAGAATCTCGAAATGTACAGCTGAATCAGTCTTCCACTCCTTGGGGTCTCCACCACACTGACTGTGGTGTCCCCCAGCTGGGATTAGCACCAACCAAACACGTTGCTTGTAACTGCCCTGAAAAGATAGGTTGAGAGAGATATCACAGTGAGCTTCACTCCACAACCCTATCCAATATATTCATATTGCTAGTGATTTTAGAATGCATGGTATTACTGTCACCTGGGTTTTGAGATCAATATCAAGAAATTTCACACAGAATAACAAGCAGTTGCAGATTCCAGAAATAACATAAACAGAGCTACAAAATGACAATATTAAAAACGGCATCTCCCCAACCCCCCATCTGCAGCCCGGTGACGGTCCGTGGGCTTCCTGGAACTGGGCCATGGAGATGGATCTTTGCCCCCCGCACTCATGGTGGGCGTGTTGCGCTCGTGCACATGCACACAAGCGCAACACGCCCCTCCACAAGCATAACACGCCCCTCTGCAAGTGTAACATGCCCACCCGTGAGCGTGGCACACCCATCTGCAAGTGCGGGGGTGCCCCTGCCCTCCCACACATGGACCCTGCACCCCCCAACTGGTCCATGGTCCTGAAAAGGTTGGGGACCACTGTGTTATGTAATATCAGTCAATGTTTGTATAATTTTGATTGACTGAGGCTTTTTAAAAAAAAAAACACATCATCATTGTTGTTGTCATCATCATCATCATCCCATCAAGGAGGCACAGTGTGGAATTGAACTCCAAACGTCTGGCTCCATACCCAAACCGCTGAGCTATCCAGCGTAAGTGTGTAGCATAGCACTACAGAAGGAATTCAATATGTCCAATGCATAAGAAAAGCAAAAGTACTGTGGCACTAAGGAATGAACAGATCTACTTCAGTTAAAAGTACCACAATACTTCTCTTCCTATGTTGTTTTTGTTATACATGCTGAAACAGACTAACATGACTACCCCATAAATACAATGATGGTTACCACCCATCGTTGGTTTTCTGACCAATATTTCTTTTCTCTGATATAGTATGTAGGAAACTGTAACTGTGAATGACTTGTACCTTCATATGGTAACATTTGATTAAAATATTGAGGGGGAAAATTAATAAATAATGTGAAATTTGGCAAAGAAAAAGGTACAGTATATGAAGAACTAATGTTCTTGGATGTATTATTATTTAACTTTGGACATATTATTACAAAACATTGTCCTCTCCCCACTCCCACACACTTTTCCAAGAAAATCATCCCCTGTGCTGATTTTGCTCTGTAAGAGTGCTTGTGTCATTGCCACTCCCAATTACATGTTGGGGGGGGAGAGTTTTGCCCCACCCTATAAAAAGCTATGTGTATGCCCTAGTAGACACATTTATTTTTTAATAGTGAAATCAACAGGCTTCCTCATTTTCCTTTTGCAGTAGCTGCCAGTGGTATTTTCAGGGTAAAAAGAGGGACAACTTGCTCATGAAAACAATAGTAGTGGGACTTGCTGCAGTTTCAGCTTCAGGAAACCCAGAGCAGAAGACATAGATAATGGTGAGGGGGAGCCAGGTAATGGGGACAGGTGGAATTATGCACAATTTCTGAATAGAAAAAAACTCTAAGATGGGTAAAATTCAGCAAGTTCAAAAGTGAAGATGTGATGAGACATATTTCAAAAAAATAGATGATGCATTCATTTGCAAGAAATCAAAATTGAGAAATATTATTATTATGTCTCCCAGAATCCAACAGCCAACATGGGCATCGTTGGCATGCTGCCTGAGCTGTTGTTTATGAGGGTTGTTGTTAATGGACTTCTCTGAGAAATGTTTCAAATACTTCCACTATCGAACAAATCATCTAAATACTAAAGAGATTGAAAAGCCAAATGTGGAAGCTCTTCAGAAAGCAGATCTTTAGCTTTTGGTGTAATCATAAGTACGTGCACCCTTACCTCATCACACCATGTTGGGTCATACCAGAAGCCGTGTAATCTAGCATGGAATCCTCTCCCTCAAATGACCACCGGCCAGAAGTTCCAAGAGGCCTAAAAATGGGGCATGAAGGCAACTGGCATCATCTGCTATTTGTCCCCTAGCAAGTGGTATTCATTGGAAAGGTGACTTACCAAGGAAGCTGGGTGTTCAAGCTGGCTGTCGTGGCTCATCATCACTGCTCCTCAGAAACCTCTTCTACTCCGTGGTTCAATTGGTTCCCCCTTAAAGACATAAAAGTTGATGCCTATTAGTACATTTTGAGGCAGTGAATTCCTCACTGAGGTTATAAGATGTAATGCTTTCTTCAATTTATCTTGAATATCTCCTGATCAATCATTTTCACTGAAAAAACTCCCAAGAGACTAGCTACGTTGAGACAGAGACAAGGAAGAGCTTGGTGACCTCTTAAATGCTGGCATGTTTCATTCCTCACTCCCTCTGGGCGCTCCATCCCCAACACAAGAAAGGGAGAGAAAAGTCTACCTTCTTCCTCTTCAGCACAGTGACCTGGTAAGCTTTCCCAGCAGAGCTATGCAGAAGGCCTCTGGTCCCTTGGGCAGGTGAAGCTGGAAGCTCTCCAAAGAGGACCGGCATCTTGGAAATCTCGGAGCTCGGGAACCTTGGGGACACACTAGCTTGGGATCAGCTTCTACGTCCATGCCTCCTGTGGAAGCCATACTAGACACTGTGTGATCAGCACTTCCAAGGCACGGACGCAGTTTGCTTGAAAGGTGGCCAGGTGCTTCTCAGCTGAGTGCATTTGCTCCACAGTATTACAGCCGGCTGTTTCTCTTCTCGTGCTTTCCAAAGCTGCTGCAACAGAAGGCTGAGGCAGGCTCTTGGGTTGGGTCCAAGATCTCATGCAGTTCTGCCTCTTCTCTTCTCGGAGTCTCACTGTGCATGGAGCTGGCACCCCTGCTGTTCTGTTTCCAGCTTTTACAGCCACCCTGCCTGTCAAAACAAATGGCACAACTCAGAAAATAAACTTATCTCATTTGTATGAAAACACAGCCCCTCCGGTTAGAGTGCTGCGCTGCTGCTTTTAACAAGGCTTTAAGTTCCCCTGATTCAGAACATATAGGCAGGCCTGATGATACTAAAAAGCCTACCCTATCTACATTTTCTTCTCAACCCCTTCCGTGTTGGTGTCATCTCTTACAAACCAGGAAGTTAATGATTGTGCCTGGTGTTACATAACAGCACTGATGTTACCTGTCTGTCATGGGTTTGGAGGGAAAGTTCCATCCTATGGGGAGTGGAAGGCGGGACATCAGGAGGAGGGGCTGTACTGTATAAATATGTGATGCCTGTGTGGTGAAAGGAGATGCTGAGACAGACTGTGAGACACTGGGAGGGACGAAGCAGCAGCTGGGGAAGAAGAAGCTGTTGTGGGAGTCTGTGTGTCTGACAGGGTACTACTGTGTGTCAGAGTACCAACCTGAAAGGTTCAGGGGTCTGTTGGTTAGCCAGAACTGATGGGTTCAGGGTCTGCGCTTTAAGTTAAAGGTTCTAGGTGAACCAAACTGTATGCTTGTGTGTGTGAGAATAAGCCACGTTACTTTATTTTATTCACCTGATTGTTTTATTTACCCTGTTTGTATTTAAAATAAACCTTATTCTTTTATTTGTTTAAAAATCCATCCCTGGTCTGTGTGACTTATTATAGGGAATGGTTGGTGGCAGCTTAGTAACTGTGTGATAGATCCCAGTAGGTCTGGGTTTGTCACATTGATTGGTGTCCAGCGTGTGGGATACGACTGGTCCAGTTGTCCAGCGGTCCAGCAAAGCCTTGGCAAGTGTGCCCAGAGCAAGGGGGGTCTAGTCAGGGACAGTCTGAGGCGCGTAGGTAATCTTCTAGGTGTACCTCACGGGGAGGTGCACTAGTAGAAGAACGTGCCAACTGGGGAGACTTAGATTAAGGTGCTCTGAGGCAGCCTAGTTTTGGCGGGAAAACGCTGAGGCAAAACTGCGTAGCAACAGCGAGCTAGCTTGCCAGCTGAGAGGCCCAGCAGAGGGGGGTAGGCTCTGACTCGATACTGTTGCGATTTAAGTGCTGAAGAACAGCAGCAATCTCTAGGGAGAGCTGGTTCTGAGGCAAGAAGGAAAAAAAAAAGTGGTCGTTTTATTCTGAGGCTTGACTTTTAAAGCAGCCTGTTCTGAGGGGGGGTTATGCCCTTGACTCGAAGCCAAGTAGCAGAAATGAGTGAAGTGAAAGACCCCCAGATTGACCAAGGTTCTGAGGATGAATTTGGCTCAGTGCAGGGTGACAGCACAGGAGAACAGAACCCAGAGCTCAGAAAATTGCTCATAGCCCAACAGCATGAATTGAGGATGAGGCAATTGGAAAAAGAAGAAAGATTAGAGAGAGAGAGAATGGAAATGGAGAGGGAATTGCAGAGGGAGAAAATGGCGTTTGAATTAAAAAAACTGGAACTGATGAACCAGAACAATAATAATAATAGGGATTCTGAGGGAGGCCAATTGTCTAAGGCTGACCTGAAGAAATTCCCTGTGTACCACAAGGGAGATTGCCCTGAGGTGTTCTTTTCCTTAGTGGAAAGAGCGTTTGTGGACTTCTCAGTGAGGGAAACTGAGAAGATGACCATCATGCGATCTTTAATCAGTGGTAGCCTGGCTGAGGTTTATGCCGAGATGCCTGAGGAATTGATGAAAGATTTTGCAGAGTTTAAAAAACTGGTGTTTGCCAGACATGGGATAAATGCAGAGCAGCTGAGACAAAGATTCAGGTCCCTCACCAAAAAGCCAGAACAGACTTTTACCCAAGTGGGGGCCCAATTGGTGAGGCTGCTTGAGAAATGGCTATCGCAGGAAGGAACAGAGACCTATGAACAGCTTAAAGACTTGATAGCACTGGAACAGTTCTATTCAGTCCTGCAGGGGGAATTGAAATTCCAGGTGAGGGAAAGGAAACCGAAATCTGTGGCAGCAGCCGCAGAGATCGCAGATTTTATTTCCCAAATAAGAAAGCCCTTGGGTGAGGGGAAATCTGTAGGTAAACCCAAAGAAACCTACAGCAAGTACTCTCAGGGACCAGGGAAAAGCCAGCAAGGGGGAGGGGCCCATGGTGAAGGGAAGCCCTCAGGCATGAAACCAAGCCCTCAGAATTTGGAGGGAAAACCAAAACAAGAGGAGAGAGAATCAAAATACACCAGAAAATGCTATTTCTGTCAGGGAAAGGGTCATCTGATCTCAGAATGTGAGAAATTGAAGCAGCTAAAAGGAATGGTGCCTCAGAATTCTAGTGGGACCAAGCCAAAAGCTGTGTTCTGTGTCCAGAAAGAGCAAGGCTCAGTGTCACAGAGGGAGCCTGTTGCCATAGCTACTCAGTCTGGAACAGCTACCTCTGCTGATCAGGCTGAGGAAAATGGTCCTCTGGTGGAGGTAAAGCGCTGCTTGCTGATAAAAACAGATTCTCAGTTGTTTGAGACAGCAGGGGTGGACGTAGGAATACTTGACCGTCAGTATAGGGGGCTGCGGGACACTTGTTCCCAGGTAACCCTGTGCCATCCAGATATCATCCCTCGGGAGTTTATAATCCCAAATGAGAGCATGAAGGTGGCAGGTATTGAGGGGCAGGTAATCTCTCTGCCAGTAGCAGAGGTACCTGTCAACTTTCAAGGCTGGAGGGGAGCTTGGCGCCTAGCAATTTCATCGACTCTGCCAGCAGCCGTGCTCGTGGGAAATGACCTGGCTGAACATGTGAAACGGGTGCTAGTGATTACACGCTCACAAGCCACCACAGGGACAGTTCAGGGGGGTAATGATGAGCCAGAGACGGAAGCAGAGGGGAGTTCAGAAGCTGTGGTGGAAACCTTAACCACAGACAGCAGATTTGGACAGGAGCAGAAGGCAGACGCCACTCTCCAAAAGTGTTTTGAACAGGTGACTGACGCCCAGCTAACACCTGAAACCCCAGTGAGATTTCTGGAGAAAAAGGGGATTCTGTATAGAGAGACCCTGAGGAATATCTCAAAAGGGGGAGATGGGATCAGGAGTCAGCTAGTGGTACCTGAAAAGTATCGCCCCATGATCTTACAAAGGGGTCACTCTGACATGTTTGCTGCACACTTAGGAGTGAACAAAACACAGCAGAGAATCACACAGAATTTCTACTGGCCTGACATAGGGAAGCAGATCAGGGAGTTCTGTAAACAATGTGATGTGTGTCAAAGGCAGGGGAATAACCGCGACAGGACCAAAGCAAAGTTGTGCCCTTTGCCTGTGATTGACACTCCGTTCAAATGCATAGGGGTGGATATTGTGGGACCTTTGCCCAAGGCCACAAAGAGGGGGAATAGGTTCATACTAACAATTGTGGACCATGCCACAAGGTATCCTGAAGCCATACCCTTGACAAACATCGAAACTAACACAGTGGCCGATGCTTTGGTGGGGTACATGTCCAGGATGGGATTTGCCTCAGAGATAATCACAGATTTGGGCACATCGTTCACGTCAAAGCTCATGAAACGCTTATGGCAAATCTGTGGAATTAAGCACAAGGAAACCACTGCCTATCATCCGGAAAGTAATGGGTTAACTGAGAAGTTCAATGGGACTCTGATGCGCATGATAAGGGCTTACTTGGCAGAGAATCCAAACAATTGGGACCAGAAGCTGCAATCCCTTTTGTTTGCTTATCGATCAGTGCCACAAGCCAGTACCGGGTTCAGTCCATTCGAACTTTTATTTGGGAGAAGGGTGAAAGGGCCCCTTGATTTGATCAAACAAAATTGGGAGCAGATCACCCAGGATGACCCACAAGACGTTGTGACATATATAGACTCTTTAAGGAAGGACCTAAAGAGAAACCTAGAGCTAGCAGCAGAGACCCTGCAAGCTCAAAAGGTCAGAAAGAAAGCATGGTATGACCACAAAGCTAGAGAGAGGCACTTTGACCCAGGGGAGGAAGTGCTTTGGCCTAGGCCTTGCAAAAAGAACAAACTGCAGCTGGGTAGCCCAGAAGTAAAGTGCTTGGGTCACATGGTAGGGGGAGGAGTGATAAAACCCCTGGAGGCCAAAATAGAAGCTGTTCGTGATTGGCCTAGACCCAACACCAAGAAAAAAGTCAAATCATTTCTTGGGTTGGTGGGCTACTACAGAAAGTTCATCCCGAGGTTTAGCGAGATTGCGGCTCCGCTGACCGATCTGACGAGGAAGAAGGCTGATGACCGCATCCCGTGGACCAGCGACTGTGAGGCGGCGTTCCAGAGGTTGAAGGAGGCGTTAATCAACTATCCTGTCCTGCGTGCTCCAGACTTCGACCGGGAGTTCATCATCTACACCGATGCGTCTAACAGCGGGGTAGGAGCAGTTCTGTGCCAAGAGGATGAGAATGGTGACCAGCATCCAGTGTCCTACCTGAGTAGGAAACTTCAAAAAGGTGAGAGACATTTGGCAACCGTGGAGAAGGAGTGTTTGGCCATAGTCTACGCGATCCAGAAGGCCAAGCCTTACATCTGGGGAAGACATTTTATTCTGTGTACTGACCATTCACCATTGCAATGGTTAAAGACGATGAAAACCCACAATAGCAAACTTATGAGGTGGGCTTTGAACTTACAGGACTATGACTTTGAAGTGAAGGTGGTCAGAGGGTCAGTGAACTGTGTTGCTGACGCCTTATCAAGAAGACCTGAAGACTGAAGACGGCGAAAGAACATGGACTATATGTATATAATGAAAACAAAAAGTTAAAATGTACCTGGTTTTAAATTGGTTTGTATTAATAAAGGTAAAATTGATGTAATGCATATGGTAAATGTTTGAAATGCCTATTTGCTATGTTTAACTTGGAGTGTAAGTATATGTAAGTATTATATGGTATGTATAACTGTTGTTGTATGTTTTATACAGGTTGTTTTTTTGGTGAAAAGCACCTTAGCTTTCCCCCTACAAAACAACTTATAAAGAGGGGAGGTGTTACATAACAGCACTGATGTTACCTGTCTGTCATGGGTTTGGAGGGAAAGTTCCATCCTATGGGGAGTGGAAGGCGGGACATCAGGAGGAGGGGCTGTACTGTATAAATATGTGATGCCTGTGTGGTGAAAGGAGATGCTGAGACAGACTGTGAGACACTGGGAGGGACGAAGCAGCAGCTGGGGAAGAAGAAGCTGTTGTGGGAGTCTGTGTGTCTGACAGGGTACTACTGTGTGTCAGAGTACCAACCTGAAAGGTTCAGGGGTCTGTTGGTTAGCCAGAACTGATGGGTTCAGGGTCTGCGCTTTAAGTTAAAGGTTCTAGGTGAACCAAACTGTATGCTTGTGTGTGTGAGAATAAGCCACGTTACTTTATTTTATTCACCTGATTGTTTTATTTACCCTGTTTGTATTTAAAATAAACCTTATTCTTTTATTTGTTTAAAAATCCATCCCTGGTCTGTGTGACTTATTATAGGGAATGGTTGGTGGCAGCTTAGTAACTGTGTGATAGATCCCAGTAGGTCTGGGTTTGTCACACCTGGAACCCGCTGGGTCCTGTAAATCTTCACACACCTACAGATTAAGGAAGGGGCCAAAGAACTAAGGAAGAGACAGGACAGTACCAGCAACAGGGAGGGAAAGCAGCTCCTTTTCTTTTCTTTGTCTTTGTCTGCCCTTTTCATCAATGCAGAAGGAATATTTTGAATAAAAGCCAGTGTGTGAAAACAGTCCCAGGAAGCAGAGGGAGAACCTGGCAGGCTCCAGAGGTCTCCTGAGCTGGATGATGTCTTCATTCAGCCAACCTTCTAGCGGCCCCTCTTCTCATAAAGCAGCAGTGGTTGGTGATCAGGAATCCTGTTTTTTAGATCTGAAACTATGAGAGAGGGGGCAACAGGACGAACGGAGACCATTTAACCTGAGAGTAATTTGATCTCTGTGTCCATCCCATAAAAGGAGGGGGGATGCCTTTTAAATCCTGCAAAATGTTGGCAGACATGTTATTCACTTGCTGTGTATTTGTTCTTCCAAAACGCTCAAGACAATGACTTCCTTGGTCCTTCAACAGTTTGCTCTGAGGGTGATGGCAGAAAATGACTCACCAATGGAATTACATTTATTTATTTATTTATTTATTTATTTATTTATTTATTTATTTATTTATTTATTCAATTTATATGCCGCCCAAACTACCCAGAGGTCTCTGGGCGGCTTACAATAATTAAAATTCAATACAGCAAAAGATAAAATAATTACAATTAAAATACAATTAAAATTGCCATCAGACCCACAGCTAATATTATTTCAGTTAAAAGCCTTCTGGAACAGGAAGGTTTTGACCTGGCGCCGAAATGTCATCAGTGTCGGCGCCAGACGAATCTCAGTCGGGAGGGCATTCCATAGTCTGGGGGCAGCTGCCGAAAAGGCCCTTTGTCTACAAGCCGTCCCTCTTACCTCCTTGAGGGACGGCTCTTTCAAAAGGGCCCCCTGGCTAGATCTTAACTGCCGGGTAGGTTCATATGGAAGGAGGCGGTCCTTCAGGTATCCAGGGCCCAAGCCGTTTAGGGCTTTATATGTCAAAACAAGCACTTTGAATTGGGCCCGGGCAGCAACTGGTAGCCAATGTAACTTATACAGAATCGGCTTGATATGTTCCGTGGCAGCTGCACCACTCACCAGCCGCGCAGCTCGATTCTGGACCAGTTGCAATCGCCGGACCGTCTTCAAAGGCAGCCCCACGTAAAGCGCATTGCAGTAATCTATGCGGGATGTTACCAGTGCATGTGTGACTGTCATGAGACTCCGCTCGTCCAGGTAGGGCCATAGCTGGTATAATTTCCGCAGCTGAAGGAAGGCGCCCCTGGCCACCGAGTCCACCTGGGCTTCCAGTGTTAGACTGGGGTCCAGGAGCACCCCCAAGCTGTGGACCCTGTCCCTTAGGGGGAGTGTAACCCCATTCAGGGCGGGGAAATGGCCCTCCAGCCTGTCCGGCAAAGCACCCACTAACAGCACTTCCGTCTTGTCTGGATTGAGTTTCAATTTATTAACCCTCATCCAGTCCATTATCAGGTCCAGACACGAGTTCAGCACAGAAACTGCCTCACCTGGATTGGTGGAAAACGAGAGGTAGAGCTGAGTATCGTCAGCATATTGCTGACTCCTCAGCCCAAACCTCCTGATGACCTCTCCCAGCGGTTTCATGTAGATGTTGAACAGCATGGGGGACAGTATTGAGCCCTGAGGAACCCCATGACATAACTGCCATGGGGCAGAGCAACTGTCCCCCAGCACCACCCTCTGGACACGGTCAGCCAGGAAGGAGCGGAACCACTGTAAAACAGTGCCCCCAACTCCCAACCCAGCCAGCCTATCCAGAAGGACACCATGGTCGATGGTGTCGAAAGCCGCTGAGAGGTCCAGGAGTATCAACAGGGTCACACTCCCCCTGTCTCTCTCCCGGCAAAGGTCATCATACAGGGCGACCAAGGCAGTCTCTGTACCAAAACCCGGCCTGAAACCCGATTGAAATGGATCCAGAAAATCCGTTTCATCCAGCAGCGCCTGGAGTTGCCCGGCCACAACCCGCTCCAACACCTTGCCCAAATAAGGGAGGTTCGCCACTGGTCGGTAGTTGACCACCAGCCTTGGGTCCAGGTTAGGCTTTTTAAGGAGTGGTCGAATCACCGCCTCTTTCAAGGCGGTAGGGACCACTCCCTCTCTCAGAGAGGCATTCACGGCCTCCTGGACCCAGGTGTGAACCCCCCTGGCTGATCTTCCAATTAGCCAGGATGGGCAAGGGTCGAGCGGAGTGGTGGTAGAACGGACAGATCCAAGCACCCTGTCCACATCATCAGGTCTCAACAATTGAAACTCATCCATTAATACTGGACCTAAGCACGGCGCACTGGACACATCCTCTGATTCTGCAGTAACTGTGGAGTCCAACCCACTGCGAATCTGAGCGATTTTTCCCTCAAAATGTATGGCAAACTCATCACAGCGAGCTGATGAGCAGTCCGGGACCTCCACTGGATTTCCCGGTTGAAGAAGATCCCGGACCACCCGAAACAGCTCTGCTGGACGACATTCTGAGGAAGCAATACGGCTGGAGAAATATTGCCGTTTCGCCAGCCGTATTGCCACGAAATAGGCCCGATAATGGGCTCTAAGTCGTGTTCGATCGGACTCCCAGCGGGATTTCCTCCACCTGCGCTCCAGCCGTCTCCCCTCTCGCTTCATCGCCCGCAGTTCAGAAGTATACCAAGGAGCTGTCTGGGCTCGGTGAGCAGGGAGAGGACGCTTAGGCGCAATCGTGTCAACTGCCCGGGTCATCTCCCTATTCCATAGGGTGACCTGAGCTTCGACAGGAGCGCCGACCATATCAGACGGATAATCCCCCAGAGCATTCAGGAATCCATCTGGATCCATTAGTCTCCGAGGGCGGATCATCTTAATAGATCCCCCACCCTTGCAGAGGGAAGAAGACGCTAATAGACTGAACTTGACCAGGAAGTGGTCTGACCATGACAATGGGGTCACGACCAGCCCCTCCACATCCAAACCACCATCTTCCAGTCCCGTTGAGAAAACCAGGTCCAAGGTGTGGCCCTTCTCATGCGTCGGACCGATGACACATTGAGACAGCCCCATGGTTGTCATGGTGGCCATGAAGTCCTGAGCCGCCCCAGTCAAGGCAGCCTCGGCATGGATGTTGAAGTCCCCCAGCACCAACAGCCTGGGAGTCCTCAACATCAGGTCCGAGACTACCTCTGTCAGCTCAGGCAGGGAGACTGTTGGTACGCAGCAGGGTGGGCGGTACACCAACAGAATCCCTAACCTGTCTCGCGAGCCCAACACACAATACAGGCCCTCGAGACCTCCTCTCAAAGGGACAGGAAGCCTGGTCAAGGAGATAGAACTCCTATAGACTATAGCAACTCCCCCTCCCCGACCCTCCGAGCGACCCTGGTGCTGGACTGAGTACCCAGGCGGACATAGCTGGGAGAGGGGAACACCACCCTCCTCTCCCACCCAGGTCTCAGTAATGCACGCCAGGTCAGACCCCTCATCCAGAATTACATCATGGATGAGGGCAGTTTTATTTTGTACTGACCTGGCGTTCATCAACAGCACCGTGTGGCTCGAGGGTTTGCTGATATGGTCGCCTGATACCATCTGGTTGGGGGTAGAACTAGAAGAAGGGATAGATGTAAGATATCTAACCTCTCTTCTCCTACGCGGGCATGTCCTACCCCCACCGCCATTCCTTCCCCTACCCAGCACCACCTCAATGGCTGCCCCCTCCAACACCCTCCCCCCTTCCTGTTCCATTAGATCCACTGTGGGTCTCTTCTTCATTGATGGCAATTAATAACAATTTAAAAACATTTAAAACATATATAAAATAAAACTTTTCTAAAGCCCCTTCTCTCCCTCCCAGCCATGTAGCTCATGTTGAGAGGGGGATGAGGCAGCCAGGAGCAGCAGGGCCTGATCCTGCAGGCACAGGGGAAGGTTGAGCCAGCTCCCTTGAGAAAGGGCTGGCATCCAACAGGGGCCCGACCACAGTTCCACTGCCTCTCACCCAGTGGGCTGTGGCCGGCAGATGGTCTCTTGTTCCCTCTGTCAGCAGGCACGCTCGTCCGGTCAGGTCCCAAAGGAAGCTCCGGTTAAAACCTTTCTCTCCCCCTGGGCCAGGTGGCCGGTGTTGGTAGGGGATGAGGCAGCCAGGAGCAGCAGGGCCTGATCCTGCAGGCACAGGGGAAGGTTGAGCCAGCTCCCTTGAGAAAGGGCTGGCATCCAACAGGAGCCCGACCACAGTTCCACTGCCTCTCACCCAGTGGGCTGTGGCCGGCAGATGGTCTCTTGTTCCCTCTGTCAGCAGGCACGCTCGTCCGGTCAGGTCCCAAAGGAAGCTCCGGTTAAAACCTTTCTCTCCCCCTGGGCCAGGTGGCCGGTGTTGGTAGGGGATGAGGCAGCCGGGAGCAGCAGGGCCTGATCCTGCCAGCACAGGGGAAGGTTGAGCCAGCTCCCTTGAGAAAGGGCTGGCATCCAACAGGGGCCCGACCACAGTTCCACTGCCTCTCACATATGTCTGCTTATGGGTTACCACCAATATAGTCACCACCAATAAGGATGTGACCATTTGATTTCAATGCACTAACTGGTATCTCCCATGGTGGATGTTTTGTAGCCTCTAAGGTACTTTGTTTTTCTGAGTCAGCCAGAGTCAAGGTCTGTCTTTCCTAACAGGAGAAATGGGCCACAGTGGGGTCTTATCTGGATGGGAGCCACAGCAGGATCAGATACAAAGAAATGGAAGCACAATGTTTTGCTGGATCCTCTGCCTATCAAACCCGACAGATCAGCATGTTTAACCTTGCAAGCATCTGCTTCTGTTGCTGCTTCAGGAGCTATTGCTTCCGCTAGAGAATATTAGAGGAGTCTTCTCTCCCTGCCCCAAACTGGTGTTTTTGCAGAGTCTTCTCATAGAAGCCACAGACAAGGCAATCATGGAGCATCTCCAAATTTGGATAATTGCAATACTGTGCCAGATATCTAAACTTAGCAGCACACAATGAAATACTCTTGGCTATGTTTATAAAAAGAATTATTTCAGATGATTTGGGGCAGAAATGCCCTTGTAAGATGGCCAAAAGAACCTCATGTGATTTATTAACAAGTTGTGCTGAAGCCAAAGAAATCTGCCCCACAGACACTGCGTCTCTTCTCTGGAGTAGTTATACTATTTGTGACCAAAAGACAACTCCAGGCTTTCTGGATATAACCCACCCATTGGCTAGGATCCACGGGGCCGAATCCTTTAGCTTGCTCTTGTGTAGTTCAGATTCTATCATATGTGCTGAGCTGGAGTGTTTTGTAGTGATCTGAGTCACTACAAAAGATGAAGCCTGGCTTCAGCAGGAGTATTTGTGTCCCTTCTCCTCCATGTGAGAAAATACTGTGTGTAGCTCAGTACACATCCATCTTCACTAGAGGAGCTGATGATGAAGGGAAGACGAGGCAGCGGAAGCAAATTCAAGGATAACTTTAGTGATCAATGTTTACTAAGAAACGTTTACTGTAGACAAGATGGAAAGGTAACATGGAATCAGAGTGTTGAGTGGCTGACTCAGGCCATTACAGAAGGACCCGCCTTATCCATGGGATCAGTATCCATGGTTTTACTTATCCATGGCCTGAAAATATTAAAAATATTAAAAGAAAAAATCCAGAAAAAACCTATATTCACATTACCAGAATAGGCCACTGGATGGACCCAAAGTCCAAGCTATGAATACTTGTTGGCAAAGAATACAAAGCATGGCCTCTGTCACCCTCTCGTGGCTAGTTCTGGTAATTCATGTAATTTTTCCTTGGTTTTTTCCTTTTACCTACACATGCACACGCACACGCACACGTATACACACACACACACACACACACACACACACACACACACACACACACACACACACACACACACACAATGGGGCGGGCTTGGGTCCAATCCCCAGAAGATATGGGCGTCCTACTGTACTAGATATGATAAGTGTGGAGAGTAGATATAATCTGTTTGGTTATTTTTGACAATTCCTTTTCTGATATTAAATTAACCTGATGGAATTCCCTATTACGAAATGAAAATACACATTGTTGCAGTTTACAGATTCCACTGGTGGTTGTTATTATTATTACTGCAGTTTACAGACTTCACTGCCTCTTCAGTGGAGGAGAGTGTATATTGCCCCTCTTCATATGTGTTGCATGCTATATAGTGTTGCATCTTTTGGCTGTAAAGTTCTTCTAGGACAGTGGTGCTCAAACCTGAATCCCCGGATGTTGTTAGATGACAACTCAAACAATCCCTGATTATTGGCCATGCTGGCTGGAGCCTCTGGAAGCTGAAGATTGACCATCTTTGAGGATCCACTGCTGGGAACTCTTGCCCTCGGAAGCGAACCATGGATGGGAGTGAAGGAAGCAATCAGGCAATCAGGATGACTGATGACAGGGGCTCAGGTATCCACAGGAGCATGCTGAAGCCTGTTTTCTATGTGTATTCCCTGGTAAACCATGAAAGGCAGTATAATGCCACAAATATTTATAAAAGTTGGTATGTTTGGGTCTTTCTTCTTATATTTGTCACCTCAACATCTCCCTCCTTCCTCGGGCAGTGCAAGGCCACCACCAAAAAAAACAAGGAGAAAAGAAAGCCTAAAAGGGTGAAGAAGGATTTTCATTATGAAGTTAATTAGCTTCTGAGCCAAGCTGCACCTTTTCAAGAGGAGGAATTAGAGAGATTTAATTGCTTTATCAGCCTTCTCTTTGATTTTCAGCAATCAGGCTGATTCCATTTAATTTAACTGCCACAGATGAGAAGGAAATTGATGCACTCACCTGCCTTGGAGCAGAAAAGAGAAAGAAAGATGGGGGGGAGGGAGGGAAGGGAAGGCAAGAAATTGGCAGATTAATGAAAACCAACAGCATTTGCTCCCAATTGGAAATGATGTGCCTTGCCCCGAGGTGTTGGGATCTGTATGTCTCCTGCTGCAGTGAGGTGCACAGTGATGCGAGACCCATCTTAATGGTAGCAGTGGGGAGAAACGGGGTTTCTCTGCCCTTGTGAAGCAGGGAAAGGTATTCTCATGAAGGTCAGGGACCAATTAATGAACATACATGGGTGGTGATGAAGAACAGCAGTGCTTCTTGCAGTCACATGAACTGCAATGCCTCGGTTGAGTCTTAGCTGGTCCCCTCCTGGGTTGTCTCCCCAACCCTTCAAACATCAACCACACTCAACTTTCTGTGATTGAACCTGAGCTCAGAGGCCATCTGTTGGAGGACAGCTGTCATCGATATTCTCCTATTATAACCTGCTTACTTTGATTTATGTCTACCCTGTTGCATGGGTTCATAAATTTCCATCCAGAGTGTCATTATGCTAGGAGGGATCAAATGCCACTTAGCCCCAACTTCTGTGCCAAGGCAGATCTATCCATCACTAGCCTTCTCTCCTTTTCCATCTAAAGTGAATCATTAGGGACATTGTGGTAGGTGGCACAGGTCTTCTGACCAAAGTGCATTTAACTTTATAAGCCAGGGGAAAAGATGTAAGAGCAATAAGAGAATGGTGTCAGCCTCCTTGTTCACCTCCCATCCAGATCTTCGCTATCTCATCCAATCAATAGGAGAGTGTCTTGATCTGTTATTAGAAATCTCAGTTAGAAACACAAGAGCACACCCTCCTAATTAAAGAGACAAATTATCTGTTGTAAATAACATAAACTAGGCATGTCAATTAAGGGTTGTAAAAGTATTATTCATACATTTTATGATCTTTGCTACTCACCAGCATTGTTCTGTGAGACTGAATCACAGAATCATAGAATAACGTAATTGAAAGGGGCCTATAAGGCCATCAAGCCCAACCCCTTGCTAAATGCAGGAATCCAAATCAAAGTAGATCTCACAGATGGTTGCTCAACAGGCAACATTCACATTCCTTGACAATGAAACTGGAGATCTGAAGACATCCCTCTAGATGTAGAAACATCTTACTCAAATATACTTCCCCCTGAATTCAAATGTTAATCAATTCTCAGATTTTTTTTTAAATGCCAAGGTTTTATATAAAGGAACAACAGAAGGACCAAGTTTCAAGTATGTTTAAAAGTGTTTCTACCTGGTACTTTTGTTGGACTGGTTAACTGCACATGAATTGAATAAACACATTCTTTATTTAAACCTTAGAACCGGAAGGTCATTGTCATTTGACGTCCAGGTTACCCCCACGCAGATGAGTCCATAGAAGATGGGTGCAAGCTTTCTCAGGATTATGGGGAGCAGATGCTGGTGTGGGGTCAAGGAATTCAACTGCCCAACCTAAATCAGCCTTAACTAAACTGATATGAGAAAATTACAGCCACTTGTTAGGGAATTTTAACAAGTGTTATTAAGCTATATCTGCAGAGTTCCTTACATTTGTAAATATCATTAAAAAAACATACTTTGAACTTGAAGCTACAATAAGCCACTGAAAACAATTGTTGGGAGTAGACTATATAATTATTATCTCACATTTATTTTCTATGCCAGAAGTACAAGGGATTTCAGGAAGTATTAAGATTCAGTAGTCTTAGTCTTAGTCTTAGTCTCAGCCTTAGTCTTCAGGGATACCTGGCTGATTTTTTGAAGAAGCAGCTGTGTTAGTCTTGCAAACATAATATAAAAAACAAAACAAAACCAGCAAAAAAAAGGCATTGTGGCACCTGAAAGATTAACTGCTATATATTCATGTGAGATTTTGTGGATTAAATCCACTTGCCTGATGAAGCAGCCTTGATCCACAAAAGCTGACATTAAAATATAGCAATAAGTCTATACGGTATCCTACTGTTTTCGTCCTTTATCTTTTCCTGTTTTGTTTTTTAAGAATCTGGCTGATTCTTATGGAACACTTCCTGTCGTGTTGTTTTACCTGAATGGAAGGAAACAAGCTGCCGGATAGGGCTGGTGTTCAAAGTTGTACCTGCTGGGCATGCATGTGGAATTAGCACTCTTTAGTTCTATAGGCAAGAATCCCTCAGTAAAAAGATTTTGAAAGGGCAGGGGTTTTTTGGTACTTTGTAACTATTATTATAATTGATTCCTTTAAGAATGACTTCTCCAGCTCTGTGTTGATGGAACAAAAAAAACAAAAAACAAAAAAAACCCACTACCCACTTCATGTTGCCATACCGTCCATATCTGATATCACATGCTTGAAATAAAGACTCATTTCAGCATGCCAAAATATTTCCATTATCAGTATTAAATATTTTGTACAAAACCTAGGTCAGTTGTCCTCTCACCACACACACACAAACAACAATCAGTACTAAGTCCCAACAAAAGTAGGCCCATTGAAACAATTGCGGTTTGGTGAGTCAACTCCTCTGTAAGCTCCATTGTTTCAATGAACCTACTCTAGTTGGAACTTACTACTGGATTTCAGCCACTGAATCATCTAGGGATCTAGGTGTGAAAAGAGGTAACAACTCAAGAAGCATCTCCTGAAATAGCTGATAATAAACAGTACAGCACAAATTTATTCGCGAAGGCTTTCACGGCCGGGATCTAATAGTTGTTGTCGGTTTTTCGGGCTCTTTGGCTGTGTTCTGAAGGTTGTTCTTCCTAATGTTTTGCCAGTCTCTGTGGCCGGCATCTTCTGAAGATGCCGGCCACAGAGACTGGTGAAACGTTAGGAAGAACAGCCTTCAAAGAACACGGCCAAAGAGCCCGAAAAACCGACAAAAACCACAGCACAAATTATTTCAAATTTTTTCCTTTCAGCTGTTATTGATTGAATGAAATACTTTCCTCTCTGTTTTTGAAGTCACACGCAATATTCAAACATACGGACTCAAACATATGGACTCAATGGGCAACACAAGTGCCAGTTGGGCAGAATGGTAGAAGCAGGGCTGTTGCTTGGCTGTCTGGAATGGGAGAGTATGGAAAAGCATCCACTATCAATTTGACCAAGGAACTGGAATTAAGGAACATTATAGCCAGAGAAAGTAACTCTTCTTCTCTTTTCCCCTTGGTGTAGGGGTTAATTAGGAATTATTTCCCCACAGGAGTTTCAATTATAAGTCTCCTCACTGCCAGCCTGCCACCCTCTACTGAGCTCAGGGAATCAAAGGCTGGTTATTGTGAATATTGAGCTACTATAACCTCTGTCCCCTTTTATTAAAGTGGTATTGCCGTGAGTTTCTCAGTTAATCACATTTTGGCTTGCAGAGGTCAAGGAACTACAGCAGAGAGAGAGATGGGTAAAACAGTATTATGCAAATAGATTCTGAGAGAGTTCACATTTCCACTTGGTAACAAGCTAGAGCAGATAGCAACTCCAGCCACAAGCATTTCCAGTTTGTTTCTCTTTAGGAGGAGGCAAATCAGATGGTGTTGTAGTTGAAGGGGAAGGGTGATATCCCCTAGCAGCGGTGTCCTTCCTATTTGGCAGAAGAGAACAGCATGAAAAGCTGTCCTGAGGCTACAACATCCCAGAATATCTGGTGGGTGAAGGATAGAGAGGCCCCATCCATTGTTTCTGGGGCTGTGCTTGATGGGTGGCAAATAAAGCCTTGGAAACTATGCTAGCAGCAGCTTTCATACAGTAATCTTTATTTGTGCCAGAAGCATCACAGTACAATTAATAAATGCATCAGATAATTTCCCCTCATAATGGGCAACTTCAAGAGCATTTCAAGCAGCTAACATCAGGTCTTCAGCACATGATGAGGACCACAGACTACACTGACATGGGTGTGGAGCTACTTGTTCTTCTCCCCACTTTGTTGATGCAAAAACAAACAAACAAACAAACCAAAATGCCCTCCAAAACCCTAAACCAAACCAAAACAAAACCCTCCTTTCAAAAACCACCCCATTTCCTTAGGTTCACTTTGGTTCTGCCAACTTCACTCTGTAATTTATTAATTGACTTTCAAGTAGCTTGGTTCACTAGTGATCAGGGGCTGGACTTCCCTGGAGCGACATCCAGTTCTTTCTTTCCACATTCTAGTCCAGGCATGCTCTGCTGTCCTTCAAGATTCACTGATGTTCTCAAAAAGATCTTCCTTGATTTTAATTTGGGAGGGGTGAGATGGTAGCCAAGGAGAGGATGCTCTTTTGATGTAGATGCTTTCAGTCTTTCACTAGCAGCTGCTACCTCTCTCCGTATGTCACCTTGTGCAGTGCCTACCAGGTAACTGATATTATCAACAGGGGTTGACTTCAGGCATCCAGTAATAATTTTATGGCTTTCATTGAATGCTATGTCTACCTGTTTTCCATGGGCCTGAACTATACCAAACTGGGTGGCGTGTTCACTTGTAGAGTAGCATGGGGGAAACCAAGGCTGTAGTTCTTAGTATCAGAGGTGCCTGAACTGATTCCCAATAGCTTCAGCAAAATATTGTTCCATGCAGAGACCTTTTGCTTTGTATTTTGGTAATGTTTCTTATAGGTCACAGTACAATCCAAAGTAACAGCTAGGTATCTGGGGCAAAACAACAATGTAGTTGCCCTTCCAGGGTTTCTGAGGTTTCTGAGATGCCTAATTGTTTCTCAGGTAGAATGCACATATTTCAGTCTTAGAAAGGTTGGTTTTAGGTTGTATTCTATCATAATATGCACCATGTTCTTCTAATGCATCTGTTAGAAGAGTGGTCCCCAACCCCCGGTCCACGGCCCAGTGCTGGTCCATGGCCTGAGCCGGACCGGGCAGCTATGACAGACCTACCACCCACCCACCCCCACACTCATCCCCGCAGCCTGTTTGTGGCTGTGCGCGTGCTCCAGCATGCCCGTGCGAGTGCCACGCCGCCATTTGCACATGTACAAACAGCGACACGGCACTCGCATGGGTGCGCGCGTGCATGCGTGTGAGAGAGCATGGGGGTGTCCCACCTTTCCCAGCCGGTCCGAAAAGGTTGGGGACCGCTGTGTTAGAAGACGTTCCACCATCTGAAAGCTGTCCAACTGATCAGCAAGTGTGAGATTGTCAGCAAAAATAAAAGTTTTGGTGTCTTGAGGCAGTGGTTGGCCATTGGCATTGATGTTAAACAAAACAGAAGTCAGTACATTGCCCTTAGATGGCTATTCTTTGAGTCATTTTTGCCCTTGAAAGTTAATGAAAAATCTATGATTTTGCAAAAGGGATATTTTTTTATATTAATTAGTTTATAATCCTTGGTTAGGTTATAAAATTTTTGCAATAGCATTGACGATGAGCCTTCTTATAGGTAGCCAAGATGTCGAAAGAGGCTATCTCTATGTTCTTCTTAGTTTCAAAAGCCTCTTCACTATGTTATATTAGATGTAAGATTTGTGGTCTACAATTCTTCCCAGGTATAAAGACAGTTTGTTTTGGGGTGAGGAGTGTTTCCACTCCCTCTATTATAAGCATACAAGCTATTCTTTCCAGGACTTTATAAAGATAATAAAGTAGTGAGATCAGCCTGAAGATTTTTGGGCCTGTGAATTCTTTACCAGTTTTCAAAACAGCCTTTCTCTAAATTTTTGGAATCCTGAGAGGGTCAAGACAATTGCTAAATAAATTAAGGATTACAGTTTTTGTTACTGTGTCAAAATGTTCTACTTGTTCCATGTGGATGTCATAAAGGCCTGCTGCCTTATAGTTTTTGCAGGTGCACTACAAATAGCTTTTTCTAATATGCTTAAGCTGAATGGTCCTGTAAGGTCATTTATCTCCAGTTGCTTATTTCTTTCAAGTGTAATTCCTGATTTAATCATCATGATCACCATCATCTTAGGACTGCAAAGCTGGAAGGAAGCCTATGGATCATGAAGTCCAGCCTTTGTCAAGGAGTCACACTGAGGAGTTAAACTCCCAACCTCTGGCTCAGCAGCCAGATATCTAAACCACTGAGTTATCTCACTGTTCCTATGGCAATGTTCAGACCTGCCAGTAATGAGAAGTTGATGGGTTATCTGATTTGCTGAAATGTTTGTATGACTAGGGCTTTTACAGTGGTGCCTCGCTTAACGATTGCCTTGTTAAACGACAAAACCACTATATGATGACTGTTTTGTGATCGCTTTTGCGATCACAAAATGATGTTTTAATAGGCAAAATTCACTTCCCAACGATCGGTTCCCTGTTTCGGGAACTGATTTTTCGCTAGACGATGTTTCTAAAACAGCTGATTGGTGGCTTCAAAATGGCCACCCGCTGTGTAAAATGGCTCCCCAATGTGTTTTTGGACAGATTCCTCGCTTTACAGGCACCGAAAATGGCTGTCCCTATGGAGGATCTTCACTGGATGGTGAGTTTTCAGCCCATTGGAATGCATTGAACGGGTTTTCAATGCGTTTGAATGGGATTTTTTATTTCGCTTAACGAGGATTTCGCTCTACAGCGATTTCACTGGAACGGATTATCCTTGTTAAGTGAGGCACCACTGTACTTGTGTTATTGAGTGCCACAATGTTTTTGATTTCTTTTTTGTTTTTTGCTTTGTTTCGCCTGGCTTGCTAGCACAGACTAACACAGCTACCTCTTTGAAAACTACAAGTTTTCCAACAGTTGCAACAGATGCCCATAGTCCATTAGCTAATCACACAGAAGGGCTTGTTTCTGACTAGCATAAATCAATAACTAAATGAAACTTGTCCCAAATAGCAACTGTTTCTTTTGTCTTATTCCTCCTGTTCTATAAGGTGTAGGATGTACCACGCAGAGGTTTATCCCTGGGTGATGCGAATGTCTCTACATTGCACCTTGCCATTTAGATCACTGCTGTTCTTCACACAGAAATACTGTTGTCCACGGATCACGCAGCCCCTCTTTCCCCTTCTCTGCCTCTATCACCACCCTCTTGCTCACTCCTTCAATGCCATTCAGACATCTTATTTAAAAAAATCGTCTAGCAGTTGAAATAGTGCCGAACAGACAGGTAAGCATCTAAATGAGTATTTTTATCTGTTTAGCACTATGACGCTGAAAATAGGAGAAAAATATATTTTTAAAATACAATTTACAAATTGCATAGCAGTTGTTTTCCTTATCTGTACAAGCAGAACGCAGGCAAAAGGAGTGGGGTTCCCTCCCACATCTCACCCTACTCTGCCCTTCATCGATGGTGTCATATGGATATGCCCGACAATCACCATAAAGGACCATCAGAGATGCTCATGCAAGCTAAAAACAAGATGAATGAATGCAAATAGAAATGCTACAAAAAAAAACAAACCCAAACAACCCACCAGCTCTGCTGGTGAAACAAAATACATCTCATACTCATGCCAAAAGATTGGATCTACTTGTGATTCATCCTACTGTCGTGTGGTCAACAGAACAAATATTTAAAAACCATTGAGAAACACAGTACTAACAGTGGGACAAATGCCTGTCTAGTCAATCGCTTACTCTTTTGTAAAATGAATGTTTAGCATCCAGGCCAGATGGTGGGCCAAATGGATACCAGGTGGCTAAAATCTGGGTAAACGGGATGATATGGTAATCCTAGCAATTTTAACCCTGCCTCAATTAGGGATGCAAAGAATAGTCACTGAATTCTTCATTCAAATCCATTTTGTTTCTCATGACATGACAATGAATTGCTGGTTGAGACAGATTCATTGGAAATATCATTCCCTGCAAGATTCCTCTTTGCCAAGAACAAGCACTTTCTTTTTCAAGGTTTCTGCAACTTGGGCAAAGGGTCTCTGTGCAGAACTGGCACCTTCTCCCTTTGGGAAGCAGAGTACACCCCCTCAAAACAGGCACAGAAGGGCAAGCTGGTTGATCCACCCCAAAGATCAGTGAGAGCCAGCAATTCATCCAATGCCATTTAAAAGCCAGGACAACAAAGCAGCAGCTGTTGCAATTTTGGGGAGTTTGTGTTATTTGCACACACCCACATCCAAACGCAAATATGATTCAGGCCCAGTCCAGCCTGCTCCAGATCCTAAATCCAGTGGTGACTCTGCCTTTTTGACTTCATTAGCTGACTCATTAGCCAAATTACAGTTTCATTTGTCAAATGACAATCTGGCCCTCGTACTCAATCATTAGTGCAATGGCCAAAGCCAAACTCTAATTGTTAAGATAGAAATCCAATAGCATTTTGCTAAAAATGATGTCAGCAGGGTGGACCAGCCTGCAATCCAGAGGTCCCAATCTTCACATTTGGCCACAGCTTTTGTTTTTGTTTTGCTTTGTCATGCAGGTTCCATAGAATCCATAGAATCTTAGAATAATGGAGCTAGAAGGCAACTATAAGGCCGTTGAGTCAAACTCTCTAAATGCAAGAAGCAAAATTAAAACATATCTGACAGAGGGTTGTGCATGGTGTTTGAGGATGTGATAGTCTTCTCAGACCAGATGTCTACCAAACTGAAGGTGAGGTCAGTGAGTGCGCACGCGCACGTGCATGCATGTACATGCACGTGCAAATCACGTTTATAAAATTTCCAGAAAACTGCAGTTCCATTTTTAAAAAGTGTGTACAATCAGTTGAGTGCTCAGTCTTTCCAGTTCATGCTGCTCTTGTCCCTGCTGCCGGGAGTACCATGCTGGAATGCCTATGACTGTCTATTGGTTTGAAATACTGCACTGACAGTGCAATTAAAATAGAACATTATAATGGTGAGAGTTGAGGTTCAGCAGTGAACAGTGCAGATATAATGTAAAGTAAGCATTGATAAATCACTTTTCTTAAAATATGTGCTGATTTTCTGCATTTGTATTGCATTGGCCGAAATCCTCTTGCCCAGTTACACTGGCTTGATGTAAGCAGTGTAACCTTGGGAGGCAAACTGTCTTAAGTTAAGAAATTACTGTAGACTTTACTTGAGACATTATCACATCCTGAGTTATGTGATTCAGCATTTAACTCATAAGGGCTAGAGTGATTTCTTAACTTGGGGCAAATTTCCTCCCAAAGTTACATTGTTTACATAGCTTTGCAAGAGGATTTTGGCCATTCTCCTCTTGTGTGCTGCTTCTGTCAACTGATACTTACTCTCTCTGTATAGTTTACATGCTGACAGTAGATAGACAGGAGTGAAATATCGCTACCAGAAGTCTTGCCACTGGATCAGGGTCACCTGTGGCAATTCAATGGTGATCTCCCATTATTAAAGGCTCCACCCATTCCAAGAATCCCAAAGGTTTCCCAAGGGCAAGAGTGATCCCTAGGTAGTCTTGGAACCTGAAGGAGGGGAGGATAGGAAGTCATCTGGCTTGCATGGCAAAAATTTACACAAACAGGATTTCAGCATATGACTGAGAAGCCCTCGTAAGCACAGCAAAGTTTGGATCCAACTGGTAGCAAGAACTGCTCACTTATTTCTGGTTTGTGCTTCCTCTTCTTTAATTAGTTGTTGTTCCATAAGAGATCTGGTCTTAACCTGGTAAGTTTACTCATGAATTTTGAGAGACAGACTTCTGAAAATTCAGTAACAGTGTCTTTCAAATTATTAGTGTTCAGATATGCTTGTATTCCCGCACTGAAATATTAAATCCCCCAGTTTCTCAAAAACCTGGACCTTTTTGTTCACACAAAGCCTACAGCACTCTGTGTCTAAATCTTGGCTTCAAAGCAACTTCTTTGAAGTCCCTCCTTGCCAGGATAGCCTGTTCGTTGTTTAGCAGTTTCCATGTTTGCTTATTCTATTATTTTCATTTATAAGTGCAAAACACAAAAGCAATATATATAACAGTAACATTTGTTCATCATAGCCCCTGTGCTCTTTAACATTTTTATTATTGACCTGGATCAGGGGGTGCAGGGAATGTTAATCAAATTTGCAGATGACACAAAATTGGATGGACTAGCTAATACTTTGGAAGACAGAAACAAAATTCAAAATGATCTGGATAGGCTAGCACTGGGCTGAAAAAAAAACCCAGAATAATATTTAAAAGGGATAAGTACAAAGTACTGCCTCGAGGAAAAAGAAACCAAACACACAGTTACAAGGTTGGCTCAGCAAAACTACAAGTGGGAAGGATCTTGGAGTCATTGTAGATCACAAGCTGAATATGAGCCAACCTTGTGATGTGGCTACAAAAATGCAAATGCTATTTTAGTCTGCATTAACAGAAGTATAGTCTCCAAATCCCGTGAAGTACAGTAGTACTTCCCCTCTATTCAGCACTGGCTAGGCCTCACCTTGAGTACTGTGTCCAGAAGGAAGCTGACAAATTGGGACAAGTTCAGAGGAGGGCCACAAGGATGACCAGGGGGCTGGAAACCAAGCCCTGTGAGGAAAGACTGAAAGAACTGGGCATGTTTAGCCTTGAGAAAAGAAGACAGGGCGGTGATATGATAACAGTTTTCGAATACTTGAAAGGCTGTCATACAGAGGAGGGGCAGGATCTGTTCTTGATCATTCCAGAGCGCAGGACACAAAACAATGGGCTGAAGGTATAGAAAGCCAGATTTCGGTTGAATATCAGGAAAAAAAATCCTGTTAGAGCAGTATGGCAATGGAACCAGTTACCTCGAGAGGTGGTCAGTTCTCCAACTCTGGAGGCATTCAAGAGAAATTCAGACAACCACCTGGCAGATATCCTTTGATTTGTATTCCTGCATTGAGCAGCGGGTTGGACTCACTGGCCTTCCTTCCAACTTCATGATTCTATGGAAATGCCCCCATATAAATGATAAAGTACAACAAAAAGTGGCAACAATATAAACATGAACATATAAAAATGTGTGCCATGTAAGTGGTGGGCTAGCAATTCCTAGAAGCAGAAAGCCCAGTCAAAATAACTCCCGATTTACATTCCCTCCTGAATCCCTGCAAGGATGCCATCCTTTGCAGGAATTGTGGAAGATAATTTCAGAGCATGGACGCAACAATATGGAAGTTCTTCTGAGAATATACGCAAGCCACGCTGCTTCCTTTTGTTGTTCTTGGCTCTCAAAACCAGGTGCATCTGGGTGGTGGTGCTGGGAATTGAGAGTGTATCACAACAGCAGCATTGACGATCCCTCTCAAGTGTTGCCCGAGACGTCTGCCTACATTTGGTGACTGATGAGGCCAGATATTACTGCTACTTAGCATTTATATAGCACCTTTAACTTGCTTTGTGCTTCTCCACCTTTATTGAGTTACAGTTGCTCCCAACTCTTGGCCCTGAGGAAGCAGAAAAAGTAATGCAGAGACCTTTGCAAAGAGTATAGAAAAAGAAATGAGAAGCCAGTATGGTGCGCAACCAGGTGGTCTGGTGACATGCGGAAGAAGGAATGAGCACAGCAGGGCACTGCAGAACAGGCCATCTAATTAACTGCTTGCTCTCATTTTATTTCCTTCAGCCTTTCCACTCTTGCATCATTTGTTTCCTTGTTTAAGTGAAACAGCAAGATACTTACAATACGTCTTCTATATTTGCAGCACCCTTCTGAAGGGGGCTGCCACTGAGTCTTTTGGGGTGGGCTGTCCTGTGGCTTTGTTTCTGACTGTGCTGAGATAGCTAATGATTTTGGGATTAGCAGAACACAGCCCGTTTAAGAATGGTGCCAGGATCCCTGAGTATCATAATTAAGAATGGCCTTTGTCACCAGTAGCCTTGATGTCTCCTTTCTCCTGTCCCTGAAACTTTTATTTTAGCCAATAATCCGTCAGTGCTTGTTATAGGCTCTAAGTATCTCCTTCACAACAAGAGTTTTGCATCACAAGCAGAATAAAAACAGGGATAACTTTTTCTTATAAGAAAAACCAGGCAGGAGTAGTCCTTGTCAGATAGAAGGTAGATTTGGAGATATGGATTAAACCTTTGTTAGGAGAAGTCTCCTAGAGCCATAGCTTGAGAGTCCAACAAAATATTCAGGACATTTTGTATCCTTGAAATATTCTTATATTTTATAAGAGTATTTATGTATAGTAGAGACGATGGTAACATGCTCTGAACAGAGGTCTTGGAACAGCATCTAGTTTGGTTGAGAAGGCCAATTCGAGAGTGACAATCCCTTCCACACTGAAGACAAATACAATCTCTCCCCTGTCCATCTCCCTGATTTTGTTGTTTTTGGAAATGACTCTTTGCCTCAGCCTGCTGGACAAATGTCTCCTCAAGATGGGAGAGGCCATGATGCACCGCCTGCCTCCAGACTGAACGCTCAGATGTCAAGGTTTCCCATCTGTTGAGGTCCATTCCTAAGGCCTTCAGATCCCGCTTGCGGATATCCTTGTATCGCAGCTGTGGTCTCCCTCTGGGGTGATTTCCCTGCACTAATTCTCCATACAGGAGATCTTTTGGAAGACTCTCTGATTAAACCAATGTTTACCTTTTAATGACCAATTACACATCTCTCCCCCACACTAAAAGCATGCTCAAATGTAAAATGCAGATACGAGAAAAAATTATGCTAAGACAAACAGATACTTTAAATTATTTAAAGCACTTCTAGATATGGGCTAAACAAATTGTCTGATTTGACACTGGGTGGCCTTGAGAGACTGAATAATCTGCCTAGGGATTGGTGATGGTCACAAGTACACTTGCTCAGGTAAGGCTAATTTGCCAAATACAGTTATTTTGGTAAAGTGAAACACAACTGTAGTGACATTTGAAACCAAGTTCTACAACTGTAGAAACATTTGAAGCCAGTCCAAAATGCTTATGGCTGCTTACATGGAACATGTGACTTCCATGTCACAACAACTTTGCTGGCTACCCGCCTGTTCCCATCTATATTTGAAAGTGTTGGCTGTAACTTCAGCTTGAGATCAAGATCTTTGAAAGGCTGTATTCTCCCTTTTTAGGAGTTTTCAACAACATTCTCATGTTTGTCTGTTTCAATTTGTATAACAAATGTAAATGCAAAAGGATTGTGGCACTTCAGTGCATTTGTTTCACTGGATAATAATCCACTTCCTCAGAAACATAGACTGAAATCCTATTGCTTAGTGCAGTAAATCACAACTACAGTAGGCCTAATGAATCAATGGTACTTGCAGGGATTCAATCATCAAGTCCCCATAGATGTAATGGCCCTTCTCTGCTTGCCATTTACTACAGTGGACCCTCGACTTATGGAATTAATCCGTATTGGAATGATGGCTGCAGGTCAAAAAGTCTGTAGGTCGAGGCTCCTTTGACCTACAATGCATTGAAAACTGATTAATCCGTAACCAGCTGTTTTTGTTCCATTTTGTTTTGTTTTCCCGGTCTGTAGGTCGATTCTCCGGCTGCAAGTCGAACCTAAATTTTGCAGCCAGAGAAGTCTGTAACTCAAAAAGTCTGTCAGTGGAGCCATCTGTAAGTCAAGGGTCCACTGTATAGCAAGCAACAGGATTTCCACCGCAATTGCCCTTATGAACCTGCCTGAATTTTTCAAGAAGACCTTTTTGATCTGCTGCATATTTTGAGAATGTGAGAGAGGACTTCCTTGGGAGTCCAATCCTAGGCTATAGCTCAAGGAAACTTTTTTTTTAAATAATAAATATTTTTGTTTGTTTATTGCTAGTGTTTTAATTATGTTTGTGTTTATTTGACTTTTACTATTGTTAACCACTTCATTGAACTTTTTGGTAGAAATAAATTATATAGATGTGATTAAACATTTTTTAAAAAGGGAGGATGAAATAACAGGAAAATGGTCCATATTGGAGTTTCGCTTACAGCTATGTCAGACTCAGATTCACCATATTTATTTGGGAGGTGGGGGGGATATGTAAGAAAGTATTTAAGTTTTAATCTCTTAGATTTATATTATGTATTCATTATGTTAGGAAATTGTAGCTCTGTGCAAAGAAAGATATGTAGGGGTTGCACCCGGAGACTTCCCAAAGCCTAAGTTTAAGCATCCAATTTATTTATGCAACTTGAAGATTTATAAATCTGAGTTGTCAAGGCAGGGCTGGCACAAACCAGCTAAAAAATTCACTTTACATAGGAATGTGAACTTTTTCATTACAGTAATCAGTGCTTTCAAGAAAGAGAGAGAGAGAGAGAGAGAGAAAGAAAGAAAGAAGGAAAGAAAGAAAGAAAGAAAGAAAGAAAGAAAGAAAGAAAGAAAGAAAGAAAGAAAGAAAGAAAGAAAGAAAGAAAGAAAGAAAGAAAGAAAGAAAGAAAGAAAGAATTTTCAGTAGGTATGCCTCCTGAGAAATCTATATGTGGGACAGGAAGCAACAGTTAGAATTGAATATGGAACAACTGATTGGTTCAAAATTGGGAAAGGAGTAGGACAAGGCTGTATATTGTCCCCCTGCTTATTTAACTTATATGCAGAATACATCATGCGAAAGGCAGGATTGGAGGAATCCCAAACCGGAATTAAGATTTCAGATGATACCACTCTGATAGCAGAAAGTGAGGAGGAATTAAAGAACCTCTTAATGAGAGTGAAAGAGGAGAGTGCAAAAAATGGTCTGAAGCTCAACATCAAAAAAACTAAGATCATGGCCACTGGTCCCATCATCTCCTGGCAAATAGAAGGGGATATGGAGGAATTGACAGATTTTACTTTCTTGGGCTCCATGATCACTGCAGATGGTGACAGCAGCCATGAAATTAAAAGATGCCTGCTTCTTGGGAGGAAAGTGATGACAAACCTAGACAGCATCTTAAAAAGCAGAGACATCACCTTGCCGACAAAGGTTCGCATAGTCAAAGCTATGGTTTTTCCAGTAGCGATGTATGGAAGTGAGAGCTGGACCATAAAGAAGGCTGACTGCCGAAGAATTGTTACTTTTGAATTGTGGTGCTGGAGGAGGCTTTTGAGAGTCCCCTGGACTGCAAGGAGAACAAACCTATCAATTCTGAAGGAAATCAACCCTGAGTGCTCACTAGAAGGACAGATTCTGAAGCTGAGGCTCCAATATTTTGGCCATCTCATGAGAAGAGAAGACTCCTTGGAAAAGACCTTGATGTTAGGAAAGTGTGAAGGCAAGAGGAGAAGGGGATGACAGAGGACGAGATGGTTGGACAGTGTCATCGAAGCAACCGACATGAATTTGCCACAACTCCGGGAGGCAGTGGAAGACAGGAGGGCCTGGCGTGCTCTGGTCCATGGGGTTACAAAGAGTCGGACACAACTTAATGACTAAACAACAACTACAATGCTTGTCTATGTAAACATAATATTGGGAATGCTGGCAGCAACATGGCAGCAGTCCGAACATTTTCCAATATCCAAGGCTCCCAAAAGTTTTTCTAGCTCAAACGGGATCCCTGGGTCAAAATCGGATGGGTGGGATATGAAGTTTTCAAATAAATGAAATTAAAAAGCAACTCCATGGGTTCATGACATAATTGCCATTTACATTCATGCACTTGCACCCACAGAATTTCAGCTGCTGCATAGTAAGCTCATGATGTTCATGATGATTACTATGTAAATGTAAAGCAAGGAATGTACGATGCATGAAGACTTTGTGCATCACTGTTTTTTGGAAATGCAAACTTTGAAGGTGGAGTTGGAAATAAAAGTAGACGTTTGGGGGCTGACCTGCAATTTTATTGTTCTCTGGGGTGCTTAGAATGATGCTACTTCTGTACCACTTTCTCCTTATTTCAACTTCTTCATTCTACTCTTTAAACTTTGCCTGCCTTCCCTCTCTTCTCCTCTGTCTTCTCCTCTTCTGTCTGAGTTTGCTGCTTCTTGATTAAAATGTTGACTTTAACTTAGAATTAACCTGATTAATGTAATTGAAAGTAAAAGTCCACTGCTCAGCACTTTGGGTGATGAGTAGAGATGGATTGAGAAAGAAAGCTTTCAGATTGAATATACTTCTCTCCCTTGGCTGTTAATTGCTCCGTTTACTGGGACCTGCCTCACTGACCGTCACTGTTTAGTCCAGTTAATGATGATACACAGTCCATACTTTCCAGAGATAATTAAAAAACATTTCAACACCTAGGGTAGCGCAGCAAGTTTTCCTCTCAGTCACCGCCAGAATGCCTCAGGGGAGAAGAGGGCGCTGGGGGTGGGGTGGGGTGGATTAAGAAATATGTGTAGTTGTTTCTGTGGTGCTTTGCTAAGCATAAAGATGCCGTGTGGCCAAGCTCTTTGGTGGATTCAGGCAGCTATAGTCCAAAAAAGAAACTTTTTTCATCCCTGGGAGAACGAATTAAAAACAACAACAACGGTGTCAGAAGGATTAATGCAAGAGGGGGCACTCCTCACACTCATCCCACAGTTCTGGGGAAGATCACCTCTCTTCTCAGCTCTCTTGTGGCCAAGGGTATGAGCCTTGCTAATAGGGTGTACATAAGACATCCTGGATTAAAATTTTAATTAAAACAGCTGTAGTCTCCAACGGCTCAGTTTACAAGGCACCAGGCAGGGAAGGAGAAGGGAGTTTAAACAAGGGGATGGGAAAGAATAAATAAATGAAAGGGAGATTTAAACATGAGACAAAATGAAAGCTGACAATATAGTTAGACGTAGCTACTAAGATATGAGATATATGGTGATCTACAGCTCTTGATAGTATCTTTCTGATCCCATCAGCTCACAGGAACTAGATGATGGACACAATACCGGATCATTCAAATTAAACATTCAGCCCTGAAATCTCAGCTAATGGGATGCTGCTGACTGGTTGCCCAGTCAGCAGCGTCCCATTACTGGAGATTTCAGGGCTGAAACCTGAGTCAAGGGAGTAGCGGACCCTTCTAACCCTGCATGTGCAGGCCCTTGTGATGTCACGGAGGCAAGGCAAGCAAGGAAATGGAAGGAGGTCACAACTGCTTCTGGGCCGGCTGAATGCAGAGACAGGGAAAAGAAGAATCAAGAGAAATGGTCCCCAACCCATGTAAATTCAAGCTAAGAAGAGAAGATGACAAGCCTGAGATGGGGGGGGGAGCTCCACTATTTTGGGGAGCCAGCTGGGTGACAAAATGTAGTGAGAAGCTGCAATGTTTACTGGTGGGCACTTGCCTCCTGTGCTGCCTTCCTCAAAGCACACAATCACATGGGAGGTTTTTTTTCGCTCTCGGCACCCTTGCTTGTCCACAGGAAAACTTCCGTTTTTGGATGACAAAAACACTGCGAATCTACCAAACAACATGGCTGGTGGATTCTGATAGATGTACTTGAAAATGAACAACATTTCCCATTTCTGATGCAGTAGTCACACACACACACACACACACACACACACACACACACACACACACACACACACACACACACACACACACACACACACACACACACACACACACACACACACACACACACACACACACACACACAGAGGCGTGCAGTGGGAACAGAAACTTACAAATTCACCAGCAGACAATTGAGCAGCTCAGGGTTTGTGTTAGGTGAGTTAGCCCAGTGGGCTGAAGAGACAATCTCACTGAGCAAAAATCTCAACTTCTGTCACAAATAACTACATCACGCTGAGGGTCCGGCCCATTGACTTTTAATACACCCACAGTGCAGAATTGCAAGCTGAATTTGGTTCTGCCTCATACATTCTTACCAAATCCATGGGTTGAGTTCTAGCAGTAAAGCCTTCATTGCCGATGATAATGGACAAAGTGTAAAGAAGCCAGCTGGAGCTACTCATTTCAGGTGCACTGTTTTGTAACACTGCGAGTCTGTGGGAGGTAGTAAGGGAATTGTCTTTCCTGCTGATGACTGAATAACTCCATGGGAAGAGTTCTTGAACACACAGGATAGAAATCAACCCTGGGCCCAGCCTTCTCCAAGCTTGGCACCCATATTTATTGGCCATCATAGTATTCTACAGATGAGTTTTGTAGGAGATGGGTTTTCTCATGGAGCATCCTCAGGTCTTTGAACCATAAACTTCACCAGCCCTTAGTGTCAGTGAAGAGGAATTTGTCTTCTGGTTTAATAAATTCAAAACATGTTCTGACTTAACACTCATTTCAATTTAGTTATTTGTTTAGATATTTGAGTCTTATCTTCTAAATGAACTATGTTCATATTTGATAACCAGTTATTACTGGTAATGCAGAAGAAATTTTAGGTTAATTCCCCTAACAGGGAATTGACACATTGGTCTGCTGCCAGGAAAACTGATTTTGCAGAATATTTGTCCTTAATTCGAATGTTCTTTAATGAGCTATATACGGTCAAAGCAGCAGTACTTATTCTTTTTCATTGGTTAAGATTTTGAAAGCTGGTTCTTGATAAGAAGTCAAGCTATACAGAGTATCTGGTGGAGAAAATGAAAATGTAGAGGGGAGAGGTTTCAAGCTGACCACTGTATCTAAAAATAGTAGAGCAAAAGGAATCTGGGGATTTGAAAAATAAATGGGGTGGGGGGTTCCTGAACCCAAAGTGGATGGTGTTGCTGCTATGCCTGATGAGAAGGAAGATAGGATGCAGTTGATAACAGAGGAAATAAGGAAGCAAGTGGCACAAACAAACCAAAATAAAGATTTTTAAAATGTTTGGGTATTTAAAACTTAAAGCCAGAAGAAGATAAGATAAGGGAGAGTGTGACCCTATTGGTTAACTCTTGGGCCACTCGGCAGCTTTCAGTATAACTGACCAAGGTAGCTTTCCCATTAAATAGTTTGACCTGGAAGCCCTGCATGGGTGGCTGATTCCTCTCCATCTACTTTTCACTGACTACGGTAGAGGCAGTTAGCTTTCTGAAACAGTGTCTATGACAAAATGTAAAGTACACTCCCTCAAAGGATCAGGTTTGTGGTTTTGGGAGTGCTCTTGGATCCATCATCATCATCAGGAACAAACATGGTCTCTGTGGTTCAGAGAGCTTTTAACCAAGTCAGAGTTGTTGTTTTCAGCATACAGTTGGACACAAAATGTACAACTGGTGTGTGTGTGGGGGGAAAAGTTTGTTAGTAAAGCGATAGGTAAATCCTGATGCCCCACTGTTAAACCAGCCCATTTATTTTGAATTGACCTCTATTAGTTTCCAAATGATATTCCAATTTCTTTTCCACTTGCACAGTTTGTGCCCGAGTGCACGCTAGAAAGTAAAATTGTGCCAGATACTGATCCTTCCTAGACAGAGAGAGGCTTTCAACAGCATTTCAGTCTGGTATCTGCCCATTCGGATTACTGCAATGTATAGTGCAGGCTTTAGAAAACAGCCCTGATATTTTTCCATACTGGAGTAAATGAACTGTTAACTCAGACTGTCAGGGATGGTCATTTGGTGTAGTACTTTGCTATTTGCACTAGCTACTGATCTATTTCTGGGCCCAGTTCAAATTGCTGGTTTAAACTGTTAAAAGTATTAAATCATTAGGGCAAGGTTACATGAAAGAGAATCTCCTTCCATCTTGACCTACCCAGTCGTCATTTGAGGGCTTCATCTAGATACTCTTGTCAAAAGAGATGAAAAGGCCTTCTCAGTGGTGGTGGTACCATTTGCAGAAGGTCCTCCTCAGAGAGGCCCACCTGGCACCTTCATGAGGATTTGTTTGTTACTAGGTAAGGACTTTATTTTCTTAGTAATTTGGGGAATATTTCAGAGGTTTCAATCTTCTACATGGCTCTGGCTTGGGTAGTTGTTTTACTGTGGTTTTATTGTCTGCTGCAGTGTTTTTACCCTGTTGGTGCTTTGACTTTATGTTATTTTAACGTGTACTCTTCAACTTTAATTAAAATCATTTTTTTTATAAATGTAAACCATCCAGATAATATTTATTCTTGGGTCATCCTCAACTGAAACAAATATCCATCCATCCATCCATCCGTCCGTCCGTCCGTCCGTCCGTCCGGCCGTCCGTCCGTCCGTCCGTCCGTCCGTCCGTCCATCCATCCATCCATCCATCCATCCATCCATCCATCCATCCATCCATCCAGCCAGCCAGCCAGCCAGCCATCCATCCATCCATCCATCCAGCCAGCCAGCCAGCCAGCCAGCCTTTTGGGGCTCCCAATTACATAGGTTTCTAAATTTGCTCTCCCCATAACTCCTATCTATATCTACGAAGAAGAATGAATGTGTGTGTTTGCCTTTACAATCGCTTGAAGTCTGTCAGATCTAGACAAGTGAGACTTGACATGCAGAGGACCCTAGGAGTGTGCAAGTTTGGGTTACCTGTTTTTTTAATGGATTAAATTTTAGTTAATATGAATATGTGCTTTGGATGACAAGACCATTTTCAGCCATCAGATCATTTCCTTACTAGTAGTGAGGAAGTTCACGCCACCTGGACACGTCCATTTCTTAATGGGGCATCTTGATAACTCCGTATACGGCAGAGGCACAATAGAGAAAACAAAATGTCAGATGTGATGGCTGCTTCCTTCTGCAGGGATCCAAATTCTTCATAATGCAGAGGTGGGGGTGGAGAGAGAGAGAGAGAGAGTTCTGCAGCCTTGTAAAGGAATGAGAGGATACAGAAAGGTCATATGCACACCAGGTTGGATTGAGAGAAAGATAGTAAAAGAGAAAAAGAATGGAATAGGCAGAGAAGTAAAAGAGCAAAGATGAACTGCAGCAGCTTGGGGAATGATAAAGAACACCTGGCTAGAGAAAGAACTAGGAAGTCCAATGGAAGGAAAAAGTACAGAGGTGGAGTTAGAGGTTAGGAGACTGCCAAGGCTGGTCGGTTGAGGTGGGGAGATTAAGTACTGTAGTTGCTAATATTTGCAAAGCTGGGAACTTTGGCTAGTATTTCACACAATCACCTTCCAGACAGCAAGAGTCCTTAAAACTTGCTCACTCGCTCGCTTAGTCTTATATTCAACTGAAATAAACTTCTGTAGCCAAACTATATGCTTCACAAGTTATGGCTTCAACTCCTTCATATACTGTCTGAAAGTATGTTTCAGGGATGACTGGATGCTTGCTGAAGTTTTCCATGGTATACATTACTTGGGAGCCATATCACCTGGCAATTGGTGGTGGCTCTGCTGTTCAATTCCCCAGCCTGGAGATGATGAAAGGCAGACCAACAATACAGAGGTGCCATGAAGGCAAGGGTGACTGAGCACAAAGCTACCAATGAGCAGCAACTAGCAAGCTAGCAGGAAGACAGGAAAGAGAGCAGAGCAGGTAGAAAAACAGGTGGCAGCCTCACTGCTTCTCTGTTACTGACACAGAGCACGAAGCCTGCATAAAATAATATGGAGGAAAATCCCCTCTCTCCATGCTGCTGAAATAGTCCAATGGAAAGGCAAGAGCCAATACAACTGGTTCCAGCAACATCGCAGGAGTTGGCAGAATGACACAAACTGCTTCTGGGACTCCGGCTCTGGATTTTGCCTCAAGGTTAACCCCTGAAGGCTTTTCCATGAGTGGATATAGCCACAAGGCAGTGGAGGTTTTAAATCAGAGTTTTCCTTCTCCTAGATGGGCTGCCTTCCAAGGCTGACAAGCCCCATCTACCCGGCCTGCTCCCTGATAGTGTGGAGATTAGAATACAAGCCTCCAGCTGCCAGACCTTGTCTTCCACCAGCTGACAGAGCATTTCTACCCAGGCACCTCCTGCCTCAGCTCCTCTTCAGGAAAAGCCAAGATCCAGGTCTATAGAGCCTGTGTCCTGAGTACACTCCTGTACTGCAGTGAGTCCTGGACCCTTTGTGCACGGCAAGAGAGGAAGCTGAACATGTACCATATGCGTTGTCTCCAACACATTTTTTGTATCACTTGGCAGGACAAAGGTCCAAACAGAGTAATCCTAGAAAGAGCTGGAATTTTTAGCATGTATACATTACTGAAACAGCGATGTCTATGTTGGCTTGGGCATGTCATGAGAATGGCTGATGGTCAGATTCCAAAAGATCTCCTGTACGGAGAATTAGTGCAGGGAAATTGCCCCAGAGGGAGACCACAGCTGCGATACAAGGATATCTGCAAGCGAGATCTGAAGGCTTTAGGAATGGTCCTCAACAGGTGGGAAACCTTGACATCTGAGTGTTCAGCCCAGAGGCAAAATGGTGCTTCATGGCCTCTCCCAATTTGAAGAGACCCTTGTCCAGCAGGCCGAGGCAAAGAGGCAGACCCAAAATCAGCAAAATCAGGGAGCTGGACAGGGGACAGATTGTATTTGTTTCAGTGTGGAAGGGATTATCACTCTCGAATTGGCCTTCTCAGCCACATTAAATGCTGTCCCAAGTCCTCCATATACAGCATGTTACCATAGTCTCTCAAGACTAAAGGATGCCTAATCTAATTACTGACCAAGGGCTCCCAAGAGTCCTCAGTTGTTTGAGAGCAGCCAAAGCAGAATTTAATTCTGAGACTGTGACTACACTGAAAATATTTTGGGATTAATGCACGTGAATTCAAAGTATTTTTGAATGATCATGTCACACAAAGGCCAATGCAAATCAGCCTGGACCTTTTTTGCTTCTGATTCAAGAGTCCACCCCCTTGCAGCTTGGTGCTTCTACTTTCTAAAAAGCCAAAACAATGTTTCCCTGGATGATTGTTTGTTTTGGATGGGGGGGACCATGATACTGGGTGGTGTTATGGTGACATATGAAACTGGGGCATGATGTCTTGGGACAGTAGGAACACCCATTTTCCCATCTTTCTCCCTAGTCCTCTTGAAGTATTTTTTTAACAACTACTATGTTTAGCACTAGATCAACTTATCACTTGCATTGATACATTAGTTTAGCACTGGATCATCTCTGCACCAAAGGAAGGAAGGAAGGAGGAAGGAAGGAAGGAAGGAAGGAAGGAAGGAAGGAAGGAAGGAAGGAAGGAAGGAAGGAAGGAAGGAAGGAAGGAAGGAAGGAAGGAAGGAAGGAAGGAGGAAGGAAGGAAGGAAGGAAGGAAGGAAGGAAGGAAGGAAGGAAGGAAGGAAGGAAGGAAGGAAGGAAGGAAGGAAGGAAGGAAGGAAGGAAGGAAGGAAGGAAGGAAGCAGGAAGGAAGGAAGGAAGGGAAGGAAGGAAGGAAGGAAGGAAGGAAGGAAGGAAGGAAGGAAGGAAGGAAGGAAGGAAGGAAGGAAGGAAGGAAGGAAGGAAGGAAGGAAGGAAGGAAGGAAGGAAGGAAGGAAGGAAGGAAGGAAGGAAGGAAGGAAGGAAGGAAGGAAGGAAGGAAGGAAGGAAGGAAGGAAGGAAGGAAGGAAGGAAGGAAGGAAGGAAGGAAGGAAGGAAGGAAGGAAGGAAGGAAGGAAGGAAGGAAGGAAGGAAGGAAGGAAGGAAGGAAGGAAGGAAGGAAGGAAGGAAGGAAGGAAGGAAGGAAGGAAGGAAGGAAGGAAGGAAGGAAGGAAGGAAGGGAGGGAGGGAGGGAGGGAGGGAGGGAGGGAGGGAGGGAGGGAGGGAGGGAGGGAGGGAGGGAGGGAGGGAGGGAGGGAGTCAGGGATTTCCAGATGGTGGTATTAAAGGAAGGGGAAGCAGGGACTTTGGGTGCATATCAAATTGCATCAGACTGAGACCCAGTATGAATACTGGCACTGAAACAATCCAAGGGGCCTTTGTTTGATCAGCTAATCTGAACACACTCACCAAAGAGCCCGCAAATCAAGCTGCAGCAAAGTCAAATTGCTCTGATTCATCCTGAATCCAAAAAAGAAAAAGAAAGATTACCCTCAATACACCAAATTCACCATCTATAGAGGAAGGTATCCTGACTTTCCCAGAGATGCCAAATACATATGGAGATTTCAGTTTATGAAAGGAACAGGATGTCCTTCTCCAATTTCTGGTTAGTGATAAGGTGAGTCAGATCTGTGGACTAGCACTTCAAGACACAGGCCAGGATCGCACTATATCATAATGAGGCTGCTTCACCTCTGTGACTAGCCAGGTCAGCATTCTTAACTGATATAGGTCAAGAAAAACCTTTTTCTTATGAAGCAGTTTTTTGTTGATATCCACATTTGCTACAGTTTTTCTGTACCATCAACTGAAGAAAATAATGATACAAGCTATCCCTTATTCCACAGTGTATCATCTTTCCAAAGTCACATCATCTCATTATCTTGATGAGGAAAACCAACAGTTTTGGGACTGGTGTGCTCATATGTACAAAGTCTTCTTGATTTCTTAGCATTTATAACATTTATTCTAGTTCACCTTTGATAATGTTGTGCCTTCCAACTAAACAACGTTGGCATGCACCTCCAGGGGTTGTTTTCAGCACTCTGTGTCCTTAAAGAAGATCACAACAGCTCCACATTGCTAAATTTCAATAGCACAGCTCTTATCAGACAATAAGATACTTTAATCAAATAATCCTTTTAGTTTCTCATTTCTGCAAATGGGCAATCCGGTGCTGCAGGGCCCCAGTCCAGTGCCATGCGATACTAGATCGCCCATTTGCAGCCCCATAGCCTGCCCCTGCCCCATTCCCACTGCCCCCATCACCTCTCTACCTGGTCATGCCATCTCCTCTTCCTCATCCGGCACAGCAAATGGGTGAACCAGCAGTGTGCAGCCATTATCCGGTGCCACATGGTGCTGGATCACCCATTTGCAGCCCCACAACCTGCCCGCTGCCCCCCATCGCCTCCCAACCTGGTCCTTCCACCTCCTGATCCTCCTCTGCTTCTGCCATCTTGAGAGACAGGCTGAGCTTCCCTTTCAGAAGCCAGGCCTGCTGTCTCTGCCATGTGCGCACCTATCAGCTGGCAGGTTGGAGCCGACAACCGATTCTTCCAGAATCTGTTAATTTTAATGCTAATTTAATCCTCCCTTTTAAAATGAGTTTTAGTCATAGAATCGCCATATTGATGAATGTATTTTGTTATGTGGGGGTTTTAGGTTTTAATCTGCGAACTGCCCAAAGTAGTGCTTACACTAATGGGGTGGTATATAATTCTAATAAATAAATAAATGATCCACACACAAAAAGAATCAAGAACACTGACACAGAGCTACATATCAGAACAATGTATAAAAGACACAAATGGCTCTAAAGACAGATTCAGAGCAGAAACAAGAGATCCATAATTTGACTTGGAGGAATGAAACAAAGTTATCAGAAAGGTTCCAGTCTACTTGACTGAGTCTGAATATGGAAAACTGAATTATGGAAGAACCTTGAAAGGAGGAACTGCAGAGCAAAGGGATCTCAAGGCGTGCCCAGCTGGCACTCTAATCTGATCTCTCTCAGGAAGGCAAGCATGCTTCAGAACTGGGCCATATTTCTCCATTTGCCAATTTACAGCTTCCCATGTTTCAGCAGCTCCATGGGAGTAAAACCCTTTAATTTAATCAATGCAGAACATGCATAGAAAATTGTATTCTGACCCCTTTGCATTCATCTGGGGCTTTCTTTTCATTCCTGGCAGCCTTCAAGCCTCCAGCACTTGCTGCGTTGTTGTTTTTTTTAATGAGGTGATGGCGATAAATAAAAAGCCCCAGTGATACATGTACAGTTTGCCAACACATGTGAACTCTATAGCAAGCATGCTATAATTTTGACTAATATTGACCAATTGCTGATGTAGCGCCTCCTATGGCTCAGGTCCCAATTTTTTGTGACACTCTAGTTGCGCAATTCCCTTCTTATTTTGGAAACCTTGAGATCTGGCCTGCTGGGTAGTTCCCCAAATTCAATGGTATGATGAGAAACTGAGCCACAGCATTGGGATGGTGGGAATGATCCATAATGCCACTCTAAAACCTTAAATCAGTTTATAGCTGCCTTCACTTACTAGGTTAAAGGGCAAGAAGACTTTTGTACGTTCAAGTGAAGCTATACAGCTTTTCCACGTTTCAGTCTCTACCTATCAGATTCTCTCAGAAGTGAAGCACATATATAAATTTGTCATGGGAGATCAAAATTGGGATATATATATATTTAGTCAGAATTCAAGTATATCAGAGCTCATAAGTCTTTATCACTCAAACGCTGTTAATTAGCAATGTTTTTTTTTAAAAAAAACAAACCAAAATCATGTTAATGAACACTAATAACATAGAAAGGCACTAAGGAAAAATGATTAAGGAAAAACTTGGCTCTAATTTCTATTTTTTTTTAGCCCTCTTTGATAAAATAGCCAGATATTTTATGTCTGATGGGATGTCTAACAATCTTAGCAGGAGATGAAACCCATGAGTCAGATCATATAAGTCTATCTCTGCCTTTCTGGCATGAGATTTTTTTAAAAAAATCTGTTTTTATTTCAAACTATTTCCATTCAACCTGTTGTGCACAGTGTATTCAGAGTACACAGAAAGTAAATCATAATATAAATATACAAATATACAATATAGATTTGCAGTGTGCATAAAACATACTAAAGCATAACAAATCATTCATGAGCTCAATATAAAAATGACAGGCATGATAAATAATCAAATGCTGAGGTAAACTGAAATGTTTTCAACTATGTTTGGGTTTGTTCATGTTTCGTTTTGTGGGGAAGATATTGTGGAGAGTGGATGCAACCACACTTCGTGATCAAGAAATGCTTTATCTATTATAATCACTGTGTTTGACCTGACCCAATGAATAAAAACTTCTGTATCTGCTCTAATGCCCAGTTATGGACACTTGCTTATCACTTACACATTCCATGTTCTTTCTCTTCCTCCTCAGTATTCCCAGTTATAATGTGTGGATATAAAAATCTGGAAAATGAAAAAAAAATCTGACAGAAAAAAAGTTCAGCTCATTAAAAATGTGGTGTTGAAGGATAGCTTTACGAATACCATGGACTGCAAGGAAGACGAACAAATGTGTGCTGGATCAAATCAAGCCTGAACTCTCAACACTTTACGCCCCAAATTTTTGGCTTAATATCTGATTGGAGAGAAGATTCCCCTCCCCAGCTTTTAAAATTATTTTAATAGTGATCAAGCTGGTAAATTTTGGAGCTGGGAGGGAAGAGAAAGAAAGGAGAAGGGGAGGAAACGCAGTGGCTGACATTGTGGGGTCCCTATGAAAGAATTGAGCCTAAAGACAATTGACTCTTCTGCCTGGATGTGTCTCAACCTATTCTGGCCCAAACAGCAGCAGTGGCAACTCAGTTCACTTCCTGGAGCCACTGTCAGGCTGGATGGTTGGAAAATAAAAGTGAAATCCCAAGATGCAAGAGAGGGAGGAGAGATAGAAGGAAGAGATTGTGGGGAAGAGGAGAAGAGTAGCAGAGGCATTGGCAGCAATAGGGAGATGCAGTGATTTGAGGTTATGTGGTCTCCTCTCTCAAACGCCAGGATAAAGAGAACATTTCTGCATGAATGGAAACATCAATCTGTTGCTGTTTCACTGGCCCCATCATCTCAACTGAGCCCAGTCCAGCCTTATCTACCTTCCCTATCTAGTTGTATCCACAGGCTGATCAGCTTTGTTGTTCCTGTGACAAAATACCCAATTGCTGCTTTGTGTGTCATGTTTTTTAGCCTTTTGTTTCTGTCCATGGAAATCAACCCAGAGTTCTCATTGGAAGGACAGATCCTGAAGCTGAGGCTCCGATACTTTGGCCATCTCATGAGAAGAGAAGACTCCCCGGACAGAGGATGAGATGGTTGGACAGTGTCATTGAAGCAACCAACATAAATTTGACCCAACTCTGGTAGGCAGTGGAAGACAGGAGGGCCTGGCATGATCTGGTCCATGGGGTCATGAAGAGTTGGACACGACTTGATGACTAAACAACAAAGTGTCATGTTTGCCATTCACACTATGTAGAAGACAAGCACACACAGCGAAAAACGAAGGCAAAATGCTGCCAAAATAAAATCCAGCAGCAGCCATAAAAAAAGGAAAAAAGGGTGAAGTACAAAACAGGGGAAAGGGGAATAGCTTAGGGCCTACTCCTAATACTTGTTTGGAGGTTTCCAGAAGAGGAATGCAGCTACCATATACCTTTGACTGAAGAATGGTACACTTCTTCTATCTGAGACCTTTGCATTTCCACCAAGTGTGCAGCTTTCGGATGGATACACATGGAGTGGTGAGAGAGGAAAGGGACACCCAATTAGCCAGACAGATCAGCCCATTGGTGATCAATGGGGTGACAGATATTGCAGCCAGATCACCCTCAGCCTTACTCCAGACTAGATTTCATGGAATACCTCACCAAGAAAGATACTGCCCATGTGGTGTCAGGATGCCCAAATTTTTGTCACATACTCTTTTATATTGCACATTTTAGAAGCAAATTAGGCGCGATCTGATTCAACCCCTGCTGCACAAATTTCAAGGTTGCTCAGATAAATGGCTGGTCACGTGTTGCCTGTCAGACCAGAACTTTCAAGTGGCTAACGTCTTCATGGCTGCAATATGTAGAAGGGTTGCATTGTTTGCTGATGCCTGATGATTGTATTGGTTTCTTGTTCTTGTTTTCACTGTCTTTATGTACTTGCATGGGTCATATGACCACAATAAACTTTATTAAAATACTTCTAATGCTACTGGGATCTACTGCATCCCAATCCTGCATGACACAAATTTCACACACATAGACACTCAGTCAATTGGATTGAGCTCTGCAGCTGTTAAAAAGCAAGGAAGAAGAAAATTCCAATGCACACTCACCTTACCTCCTGAAAATTAAAGTGATACAAGTAACAACATTTCTATGCCCCCAACATGCTTCTCTTGCATAATAGCCACTGTTCACAGAGCCAGGACATTCCCTCCCAGGAGCTCCATGATTGGGATTTCTAGGAGTCCTCTATGTTTTCAGTAGCACAAGATGTCAATCTTCTTCTTCTTTATGCTTCCTGGTTCTTCTGTTACTGCATTGCTTTTGTTTTCCCAATGACTGCTTCTAATCCCCCCCCTCCCCAGTTTTTCTACCCTTAAAAATCACCACTTCAGGCTTACTCACTTTGCCTTGGATCAATCTGGAGACAAATAACTTCACTTCACTTTAGACTCTAAATTATTTCAAAGCATATCTCTACTGTAAGCCAGATCTCACCTGGCTTTGGTCTATAATGGCATAGTCACTTGAAATCAGCTATGTTCAGACCATCACCCTTACGCATACAATTAACAGCATGGAGTACAGGGTGCGTACCTTCTGCTGACTCCCAAATGAAGGCACAAAGTGCATGATTTGGTTGACCACTTCTAGGAACTTACTTCCAGTTGATGCACTGGTATGACCTGCTTTAGGATATCAGCAGGGAGGAAATCCACACTCATCTGTTGCTAGTTGTGTTTGCCTTTGTCCCTAGGAAGGCAGAAAATCTGAGTGTCTGGGTAGATTAAAAGCTGAATACCAATTTCTAAATTACATACAATTACTATAGTTAGACCTGCTGCTTGGTATTTAAATTCTTTACATCGAAGGGAGATGCACATTATTCAGATTTCACTGAATTCTATTGATGCTATACTTGCATTTGCTCTCTTTTGTTTTTTTCCATTTAATTCTGTGCTTTCACTTCTCTTTCCTTAAAATATAGAAAGCGAAAACACAACATAGAGTTCTGTGACTGGTGCAGGGACCATGCTTCAGACTGCCTTCTCTTCCTAGCTTTACAACCAAGGGTGAGAAAATGCCTGGAATAGACTTGAGGACTGATTGACAATTTAAACTTTACACTCTGGTGACCTGTTCCTCTGCAAGTCACCCACAAGCCCTGGGCAGGGCAGAGAGAGCTTGCACAAGCCTTCAGCTTCCATTTAAATCTGGAAACCTCTGTTTGCCTTCCATTTGCTGGGGACAAGGAGCAGTAAAGGCGATGAGTCCACACTGAGACAGTGACGTGTCCCCCTTGCTGTTGCATATAATTAATAAATAAAGCACAGGGGGAGTTCTTGCCATGCTGGCTGCTATGACAGGGGCTGTCTACAGTGCACTTAAGCATTAAATGACCAATTTCTGTCAGACTAACTTCCCAAGCCTACCCTCTCACACTCCTTCTTCTCTTCCCGTTTGGCTTTCTCACTTACAAAGCAGGCCTTCTCGCTCTCTGCACTTGGAGTTTTTCAGCAACTGATGGTTCCCGGTTCATTTCTGTGGAATTAATTGGTCCCTGAATGAATTGTTTTGACAGGGCAATTTATCATGTGTTTGGGTTGACAGTGCTGTGTACCAGAGGGGCTGGTGGGTGGGAGGAGGGAGATGGACAGGGTGGTGTATGCGTGTGCCAGGAATATATAGAGATTAGGAGGCTTAGAAGAAGAGAACAAAAAGCGGGTGGGAAGGTTGGTCAAACTAAAAAGACAACAGGCTGTCAAGCGATTATTTTCTCCTTCCCACTCCATGACATTGAGGAGAACCTGAAGACATAGATCTGACTGCTGTGAGGTCTGTTAACAACCCTTAATGACCACTGATTGGCCATCACCATAATGGACCTTCTGCATTTTTGTTTGCCTTTCATTACCCCTTCCTTCATATTTTTGTATAAATCGCTGTGTATTGAGTTGCACTTCAAAAGAAGTGGGTGTGAAGGGATCGGCCTCCTCAAGCGGATGGGGATCACAAAGGACACCTCAGTGTCATCAATCACAAAACAGGAAACCTAAAGCCAATATCCAAACAACAAACACAGACATTTATTAGGAACTAGTTACAAAAGTGCTCCCCCAATAAATTCCCTCCCACTATGCAGTAATGGGGTTTCCACTATTGTTCAATGTACAACAGGCTGAAGGCTTGCATGCTCTTAGCTGCCCTCCTCTTATGTCCCATGCCAAGTGACACAGACACTGGAAGTGTCTCTCTTGGTGCAGACAGTGGCACTGATTTTGGGTCATTTTATTTTATTTGTATGCCACTTTTCTCCCCATAGAGGATGCAAGGTGGTTCTCAACAACTAAAACTATAAAATAAATAGCATTAAAAATCATATTAAAAACAATTAAACATATATTAAGATTAAAAACAATTTTAAAGCAGCAATTAATATGACCTCCGCCCCCCCCAATAACGTTTCCCTTCAGGGTGCCCTGCAACTTAAGTTCAGTCTTTGGGGCCTTGTCAGGCTCTTCTAGCCTGAGATCCTTCAGAGAGTCTGGAACATAATCTGCCAGAGGAAGGTGGTGTCCAGAAAGCACCAAACCAGCATAGGCCTCAAAACCTGGCTCCTCATCCCCCCATTCAAGGGTGTCCACCCAGTTGTCTGTCTTGCTTTATGGAGGCGATTAGACTGGATTGGAAGAACAAAAGAAGCAATGTAGTTTCTTCTATGTGTGAAGTCTGGCTCTCCTAGAGCTTGGTCTACAAGGAAGCAGGAAACAATTCTTGATTTTTCCGACAGAAAATCCTATGGCACAGCAAGCTTTCCAAGATATATGATGGGTAGGGTCAAGGGAGTGAGGAGCAAAATAATGAGTGAAGTCTTCATTCTGCGAATGCCCATGTTTCATTGAGGATATAGATATCTTCATATCACATAAATGCCATAAATTTCCAGTAACGAGCTTCTAAGGAAATAGGATCTTGAACAAACTGTGGCCCTGAACTATTCTTGCTGCTTGGAAGTGTGTGCTCATTACACCCAGCATATGTTTGGGTACATTAATTAATTTTGATTTCTTTCTCTTTAGCTCATGGTGGACTGTTGTTAGGTGTTCTCAAGCTGCTTCTGACTTGCAGTAACCCTAACAGTCAAGGTATGTGAGATATTTAATGCGTGGTATTATCACTGCCACCTCTGGTGAGTTTCTATGGCCAAGCAGAGATTTGAACTCAGATCTCCTGAGTCCTAGTTCAACACTCTATCCGTCCACTTCATAACATTACCTCTCAACAGATAGCCTCAAGATGGGCTACCTACAGCTTTATTTTGTGTCTTCACAACAGTCACGAGGGAGATAGATTATACGGGTTCCCAAAGTGACCTGCTGTGAAGGTTTCCTATAAAATACTGGGCTAGCACAGAGTGTATTAAGAAATACTTAAAGGCAAATGTGGTTCTATTTGAGTGGTTCGAAAACTTGTGTAACTGGAAGCATTAACTCTTGAGCATTGGAAGAATTCCCAGCCTCTGATTCTAAGCTCTGAGCTTTTAAAACGTAGTCAGCTCTTAAGAAACCTGAACTGAAATCACTATTAATATAGTTGCAATAACTCCTTTTAATTTTTTTTGATGCAAATTACTATATTGTGCTCTTTGTGTTAAAAACCTTGTTGTTTTCCCCTCTTTTAAAAGAAGTCTTTCCCTAGGATCTCCAAGGAGCTTTGAAATTCCTGTATGTTTGGAAGCTCCTAAATGCTTCTGGGAGATGATATTTCAGAGTTGCATTATTCATGATACTATAGGTAGAAATCCATCTTCTGTGATCATATCCTACTGCTTAGCATCATTTGTAACATAATTCTTGAAGTTCTTTCCCTTTCCCTCACTGGATTGGCTCCTGGGTGCTCACTGTTTTTCCCACCCTCCTCTGGACACCCTCTCCATGAGAAGTTCCATTAAAGAAAAAATAAAGCAAAACTCCATGTCACCTCCACCCTCTATATGGTTGTCAGTGCAGCGTAGAATTGCACCAGGCTGTTGACCCATTACTTTGCCTTGCTGACTCTGTTTAGTTTGTGGTCCGCTAAAATCCTGGACCAACTTCTTATGCATTGCTGTCAAACTAGATGTTATTCATGCAGAATTTTAAGTTTATCTCTGTTGAAATTGATTTGTTAGTTTTTGCCCAATTCTCCATCCTCTGAAAGATCCCATTAAGTCCTCATTCTCTCTATCTAAAATGTTAGCTGTCCTATTCAGTTTAGTGTGACCTGAAGATTTGATGAACATTCTTTGTGCTCCTTTATCTGAATAATTCATAAAAATGTTAAACAAAGGGCTGAGGGCAGAACCTTCTGGCATCCCATCTGTCATTTTCCCCCCCTAAGTTGTCAAAGAACCTTTGGTTAGCAATGTTTCAGTATGGTCCATCAATCAGGGATGTTGGCAAGTCTTTGGATCCAAGTTCCGAGTCTTTGGTACCAAGTCTGAGTCTTTGGTACCAAGTCCTGAAACAAGCTTTTTTCCCAGAAAAAAAAGGAGGAGTTGGGTGGGTTCTGAGTCACAAGTTACTTGGGGGGGGGGGGGACAAAGTTGACACTGAGCTGAGTCTGAGTTGAGTCACCGGTGCAACATAAGTCTGATTTGACAGTGGGTCCCATGACAAGTCCCCATCCATCAAGTAGTTACCATTCTATGTGTCCAGTAAGTCCATAGATCTCTGTCAGAGCTGTTGTAGTCTTACTGCCACTATGTATACACAGGTTTGAAGAGCATATTTTGTGTGCACAAGTGAGAGGACTGTTTAGCCTACTTCAGACTGACATGGACAGTAGTGCTAACTAGTAGTACTATATGGAAGAAGGAGGAAACTAAAGATGTGCAAAATTCCTAGTTTGTTTTAGAATCAGCTTAGTGTTTGCAAGCATTGCATGTGAGGGGAAATGTGTATTTCTTGCTACTACAACATTTTCCACCTTGATAACCATATTGTTTCTTCAAAGTTCTGTGTCTATACAGTCAGACTTGTTAACGAAGCCCAGGCTTTTGGCTTTCTACAAAAGCTCTTCAGATCCCAGAAAGAAGGGGCAGTTTCCTTATCCAAAAATGTGTGTTTTATGTGTTGTCAAGTTGCTTCTGACTTGTAGCAACAGTAATAGGTTTTTGAAGCATATGAGATAGTCAATGAGTGGTATACCATTGCTGCCAACTCCAGTGACTTTCCATAGCTGAGCGGGTTTTTAAAACCAGGTCTGCAGCGTCCCAGTCTGACACAACACCGGCTTCCATGATTATGTGACATCAGGTCATTTCCAATTTCTGGTGACACCTTCCTAGGGTTTTCTATGAAAAAAAAAATACTCAGAGCCTACCAGTCTTTCCTTCTGGTGGTGCTTTAAGATTGTGCAGCTTGTTCAAACAGTATGGTTTGGCTCTTCTCCTGGCAGACACAATGGGCAATTGAATCCCCAACCCCTGCCTCCAATCTTGTGAGCTATCCAGCTGGCTCTGTTAGAGAACAGGGGAAATGCCATTTTGTTGTCAGTTCAACACAATTTCTGTGGGATTAGTCAGAATAAGATGGTGTGTAGAAGACAAAGAAGAAGATGGTGTAGAAGACAAAGACAAGAAATGGATTGGCACAAGAGGGAGAAACTACATAGACACTCATACCTGCACTTACCCATCCATCCACCTACCCACTCTGTGAAGCAGAGTGTCTTCATATACTGCCAAAAGGCTGTGAAGGTCACCTTGTAGAGTCTGTGGTCCTCATTCCTGGGCTGCTTCCCACTCTTTTCTGGATCAGTCTCCTCTCAGTCCATAGCACTATGGTTGCAGTTTGGCTCTATGACCACAGCTATGCTGTTGTGGGCCATGCCTTCCTATGCGTCCCTTAGGCCATGAGGCTATTTTGAAAAAGATGCCTGAACTCAGGGCCTAGAATTATGTTAGAAGAGAAATGGGCTAGGCTGCCTACTGTGTACAAATAACTCTGACATCTATGTCTTCTTCCTCCCACAATCTTTTTAAATCCAAGGAGGACTCAAGGCTGGATCACATGCCAAGGCTAATGCATCTTAAGACATCATCCCTCTACACATGCAGTCCTTTCAGCGTAGTGCTTGAGGCATTAAACATGCAGACAAAGCCTTGCTATCTATATTTAATTTGGTTTTTATTATGTGCCCTCTCTCTGGGAGAAAGACAGCATAAAAATTAAACAAACAAACACTGTCCAACGGACAGATTACAAAACAAAATCAAGCTGATTTGCCAAATCCAGATTGAGGCAAACTCCTGTTCAATCTGTTATTCCCCTTTAAGGGCGCACATCTTCTTGATGCAGAAGCAGCCTCTTGTCTACAGTGGCCCTGCTGTTCTGTTCAGATGGTCCCTCTGCTCAGAGGGCTGTGCTATGAGAGAATGGCAGGTGTCCCATGATTTACCCAAATGAGAAGAACCAATCAGAGGAGTCCCTTCCACTATTCCTGTCATCCAGTTTTGCTTGCAAAAGATGCACTTGATTGGCAGTTGCCTCAAAGTTCACAGTTTGTTGATTTTTTGCAAAAGAGCCAGATCTGCCAATTTAGACATGGGAGTGACACAGAACTTTCCATCTAAATGCACTAATTTTACCATGGGGAATTCCTTAGGAGAACATGCCAAGGCAGATGTATCAGCTCTACCTTATTTTTTTAAAGAGGGGATGACAAATACAAATGACAGTTCAGGGTTGATGGTTCATCAGCATCTGACACTTTGCAGGGGAGCATGAAACAAATACTGTAATAGGCAGAAAAGTGATTTGGAATCAGCTAAGCTTCAGTGAGAAAAGAGGGAAGAGAGAAGGCAGAAGACACAAGGAGCAGAGAATGCCTCTCCCTTGCCTCATCATCCTAGAGAAGCAATTTTACCATCCCCCCTAGAAGATGCTGGAAGGCACCATTTTCCAGGGAATGGTTGTAAGAAACACTGGGCATGCTGCTCCTGACCAGTAGGAATAGCTTTAAGGTCCCCTGTGTGATCTCATTTTGAGCCTTAATTTTATTTTATTTTTTAAAGTACATTTCTAGGCCTGAGAGTGTCACTAGCTAGCCTTTCTTTAACCTGTCACATAAGATGAGGTTTCAGAAAGCTTCATGCCCCAAAGCAAAACTAGCAGCTCCATAAAGACCAGACCATGGACCTCGAGAATAATAAAGAAGAATATGATACTGTTATATCAAGGTCATTGAATCAGTAATGCCAGGTCCCTGAATTACCACCTTAACCAGCTGGGTCACTGGTTTGAGTATTTTAGAAGAGCTGCCACGGACCAGCCTGGGGACTGTGGTCTGCCATGTGAAGACAAAACTTCAGGCCATATCCTTAAAATATAGCTCTATTAGTAAGTTGTATTGGGCTGGGGGGTTCCCAAGCATCCTAGTGGCTGAGATTCCCATGAGTTCCTAACCTCCCACGTGGCCATTAGCCTAGGGCTGCTCTTTCCAAAGTAATAATCGAGGCCTAGGGTACTGCTGGATACCTTGGCCTCTGTTTATGATAGCTCAGAGGCCCTGTTGTGGCGACTGTTAAAGAGCCTCAGGAGGGGCACAAGGTGTCGTCTGTAGCACCTCCGGTGTTTCTGCCTTGATGGAGCTTTTTATTCCAGCTTCTGGGATGAGCAGGTGTATCTCATAGTATTTATTTTTTAACAAACTGTGCCATTCTTGGCCCAATCTCCCATTGGGTAGACACATGGCTTCTTTTTACAGAGGACGCTCCTCTGCTGGAGGGATTACAAGATGACAGTCCTCTCAGGAAGGGCTGTCCAGTGATAATCCAGCGTAATGATGGTGATCAGGGTCTTTGAATCAGCCTGCCCATGGTTAGCTTCTGGACAGCAGGTTCACAGGGCACCTAGCCACAGTCTTTCCTCACTGGGGTGGAATGTATTATAAATCTGTTTAACTTTTAATGTTGCATCCAAACATAAAAATTAGCATCTGCAGTTTTATGCACATCAGTGTCTTGTTTCAGGAAAATGCTTGTCCTCTTTGAGGGTCATGTCTAAGCGGCCACCGTAATGCATATTCATGGTGGCTCCCTTCTTCCCTCTTCCTCCAGGTCATTCACAAACCCCTCCTGTCTCCTCCTTCCTTCCATCACATGTTGGGATCCTTTCTTGGCCCCCTCCATGGTGGCTGTTTGGCAGGTGCCTTGTGCCTGCTCCTTCCCACGTGCAAAGCATAGGCCGCCATCTGTCCTTTTCCTGGTTTTTTTAGTCCCAGCTGCTTATTGCGAAAGAGGGAGAGCCTGTGTGCCTCTTGCCCCAGCGGGCTGTCTCTCTGCTTTGGCTGAGCTCCCCCACCTTGCCTTCATGACCATCACTGTCTGCTTTTGAATGTTCTGCACGGCCTGTAGTGCCCTTCTTTCTTTCATACCTGTCTGCAAGCGTTCTTATATGATGATTTTGAGCATTTGGATGGGAAGCTTGGGGGGAGGGGTGCAGCCTCTTGAGAGTGTTTGTGCTTTTTCGGTGGCACGTTCAGCTCCTTTATGGCTCCTCAGGGTGGCCGGAGGTCCTTTTGGCCACTGCAGAACTTCCACAGGCAGAGCCGACCCTGTTCCTTCTCTGAGCCACACTTAGGACTTCAGATTGCACTGAAGCTTCCTTATGATGATTTTGACTCTATGGTTAGGAGGTATGGATTCTGCAAGCCCCACCTAGATCCCAGATTGCAGAACTTATTTCTTTTCTGATGCCTGACTCAGTTGTGATGTTGATTAGTGGATGCTTGTCCAGATCCTGTGTTATCTCAAAGAAAGCCTTTGCCATGTGGCTGCCGTTTTTATTTACATTTTTTATATTTATATTCAGCCACTTGATCCTCATAGGTAGCTCACAGCATGTGCATACCACCTGTTCCACCCACTGGCACTGTGTGGGATGTTAGTGCTTGGCTGGGCCAATGCATGAAGTACTGCTCAACAGTGCCTGATTGAAAGGGTGGATGAAGCAGGAGGCAGGTAATGAGAAGCAGGCACCTAACAAGTAGTGACAAAAGGTGGCTGAGGGAAGCCAGTACTTAACAGCATTGCAACAGTTGTAGTTAATAAGAGAAGGGATGAAGATCCCCATAAACAAGAAGAAGCAGAGTGGAAATTAATGCTGAATGCTTTAATCAATGCACGCATACATGTAATTAATGGCAAAATTCAAATGGAACTTCTGTTAAGAGTCCGGTGAATCAAATGGGAGTCAAGCCAACATGTGTATAAGAAACTCCTGGCAGATTTTTGTGCACATTATGTTTAAAACACTGTCCCAAATAATAAAGGATTTTTTTTAGCATCATGCAATCAAAAGGCTCATTAGTAAAAGAGCATGTAGTGGACTATTTACATATATTTTCTTGGTTCTTGAACTGGTTCATGAATCGATTGGTGTACAATGAAGTGCCTAATCAACTAAAAAAAAAAAAACATTGACAGCCCTAGTTTCAATACTTCGGCTTGTGTGAACAGTTTTTTCAAAGTGCTGAAGACTAAGGTCAAGATCTCACTGGAATTGGCCATTGCTGCTAGTGACTGCTACTATGGGTTGCTTAAATGCTCTCTGGAATGAAAGCCTGATCTTACAGTGGTTGCTTGTGTGTGTTCTTTCTCAGTGTCTGCCAGGCTGCTGCTCTTTGGTTTATGATACTTCTGGTGATGTGGAAAAAGTTTATAATGCAAGTAACAGAAATCCTGAACCAGATTTGATCAAATACTGCAGAGGCTCCTACAAGGTCTGCCTTGTGGCCCTAATGTAGCAAAGCAGGCCTCACTGCCACTGTATTTGCACAAGAAGCTCTGAAGTAATATGACATCCAGCACAGGTTTTCAGCTGGTTAAGCATATATTCTGCTTTTTGTTAAATCATCCTGCATTGAGCCACCTAGAGCACTTGAACATATTTTTGCACCATACTTTCCCAGTTGTATGGCATACATTAGATGACACAGTCCAAGTTGAACCTGAAGGGTTACTGAGAGCCCCTAATCTGTTTGCTTTTTCTAGTTTCATTTGTTTACTTCTTCCAGTATTAATATAGGATGGAGACCAGTGCAGGTGGCCCCACTTCCATTTCAGATTCTTTATACATTCAAGTAATATCTCACTTCTTAGTGAAAGCTGCTGAACTGGCCTACAAGCTTATTGAAACTTGTAAGAAACTGGATTATTCATCTATTGGCTCATCTCTAATGCTCATTTATTACAAAAATGGATGGATTGTGTAGCTGTAGTTCAAATACTCGCATTCTGAATGGCACATGCGTCCTTTAGTGTACATCAGTTTGATTTTCAGCTTAATACTAGGACTGCAAGAGCTTTGGTGGTCTCAGACGAAGACCTTTTCCCTAGAATTTGTCAGGGACAATAATTCTCTGTTGATTTTATTGTACCTTGCTGTGCCTTTGATCCAACAGACCATTGGCTTCTGTTAAATTGGCAGAAGGACTTGGTGGGATTTACAGAAAAGACAGCTCCCCTTTGTTAGCCATATGTAGGGGACGGTTCTAAGGGAAAAACCTCCTGGAAATCATCACGGGTGGGTACTACCACTACAAATGTGATTCTTTAACATCAATAGGGGACTATTATGAATGATAACCTGGAACTGTGGAGATGCTGGTTATACAGTGTTCAGTTCTATTTCATGAACTGCTGGATAGCTCAGTGGTTTAGGAGGCTGGGAATTCAATTCCCTAAAGGGCTTCCTTGACTGGACTTGATGATCCATAGGGTTTCTTTACAGCTTTGTAGTTCTAAGATGATGATGATGATGATTTTTACCAATGCAAAAGCCATTGAGCTACTAGGCTGGGATCCATGTCTACCTCAGAACATCTCCGGAGCACATTCATCTATTTACACTCAAATATTGGTATTCAGCCATAAGTCAAAGTCCTGATGCTCTAAAGAGCTTAGACATTGTATAATTTATGGAAAACACCTTCATCTCTATGTGCTCCCCCATTAATGTTAAATCTGGAAATAAAAATTACTCTATACTCTGTACTCTAGTGCCTACAGCTGTGAAGAGGGTGAAGAGAAATAGGACATTTTTTTTCATATTGCCCCCCATACCTACTTCAAGGAGACAAATCTATTCTCCAGACTTCTAGATTTTCTGACATCACATCAAGATGTTTTTGATTTAGCCAAGTCTTTCAGCTGAAGAATTAATAACATTTTGAGACAGTTCTTTTCAGTGATTAATGTTGTTTCTATATACACACCTTGCTTTGTGAGTTGGGGATTTATTACCCTATCCCTCTTGAATTGTCTACAGAAAATAATCCTGACTGAACGTAAGTGTGATGTCATATTGCTTGCTTGACTAGGATTGTGGAGACCCTGACACAAATCTTGGCTCCGCCACAAAAGTCAGTGGGTGATCTTGCATACTCATGATCTCCCAGCCTGACCTGCTCAACAGGACTGTGAAGATAAAATGAAGTACGTGTGGGGGGCAGCGGGGAGGGAGAGAAATGTATACAATGCCTTCAGCTCCTTGGAGGAAGGCAGAAATTAGTCTAACAAACACTAGGATACAAGGGATTCTCAGAGCAATGTTGTCTCTTAATATTTATCACTTACCCATTATTGCCTTGTGTTCCCCCAGCAGATAATCCATGAGGGAATGCAGGCTTTGACATTGAAAAAGCTTTCCATTCCTGCTTTAACTACTTCTCCCTCCTTTTATTCCAGCCTGTCATCTGCCCATCTTCTGCCCCATATTAATGTGCTGTTTTGCAACTCATGTCACATACTAACATAACCATGTTACGTCAGACCATGTTAGACATGCCAAAAATCTAAAACGGCATGAATGCCACTGCATATAGAAAATTATTTCCAGTTTCACCTTCTATGATTGGGTTTTTTTCATTTATGTTTCTGATTAGGGTTTTGACCATTTTGAAGGAGATCTCAACAATAGATTAAGTGTTCATTTGTCTTTCCCCTTAAGGGCTCCTCTTTTACACAGGCTTTACACAGCCCATTTATAACAGAAATCTTCTGCATCCCTTTCTACATCCTTTTTAAAAACTGGGCTATAAAAAGATGATTGGTTGATCAGTATTAAGGGGGTCAAAGCAGCAGTATTTTTCCCCCTTGTGTACCATGCCAATGGCAAGAGTCTATGCTACTTTTCTCTAACATGGGAAAGGAAATATATTAATTTTTGTCCTTCTTACATAAGTCCTTTTTTCAAAAAACACACACAAAACTTTAGCAATATAATAGGCTGTAGAGGAAATGCAGAAGAAGGGGCCAGAAAAAAGAAAGAGGCAAACAAGATGACAGGATATAGAAAGGAGAATAAAAGAGAAAAGCATGGTAAATAATTAGATCCCCCCCATTTATCCCCCAGGGTATGCAAATAAAATTAATGAGCAAAGAATCACAACACCCCACCAGGTAAGGGTGTTTCTTGTTTTTATTATTCCCACTCCCCTTGCACAGGTAGGGGAAACATAAACACAAGGAGGGAAGTCATGGCATGTCCAAATAAAGGCAAGGGGAGGAGGGGAACCCAAAATCCAAGTCTTGAGTCCACCTACTTGTGTTTTCAGTCAGACAATCCTGTGTGCAGGAGAAGCAACACCAAAGGAAGAACAATGGAGAAGAATCAAGGTAGTCAAAGTAGAGGAATCTGCACACATGGGTGGAGAAGCTAAAAAACCCATCAATTTTTTTGTCATTCCCTTTTGCATAGAGTTTTTGTTGTTGTTGTTGTTGTGCTGTGTGTGTGTGTGTGTGTGTGTGTGTGTGAGAGAGAGAGAGAGAGAGAGAGAGAGAGAGAGAGAGAGTGATTTTTCCCTGCATTTTTACTTTTTTGTTCTAATTTTTTTTTTAAAGATGTGATGAACCACTTTGGAGACTGCTTGAAGCTGCCAGGAAAAGGCCTCATCAGGTGTGGTTCTTCCACAGATTTTGAATTTGTCCTGTGCTTTATTGAACACAGAGCTTTCTTTCTTTCTTTCTTTGAACAGTACAGACAGTGTGTTCCTTATCTACACGATGAGGTGAGTCTGTTTCAATCACTAGCATGATAAAGATGCAGAATGGGCTTATATACAAGAGGAACTGCCTTCACATTACACACATCATCACCCTACAAAGTAGTAACCCTCCCCACCCAGCAAATAACAAAATATTAAATAATTGATAGAATCTTTGCATTTTCTGCATAGTCCAGAACAATGGGATATGCATGAAGATTGATGCTTGTCTTATGTATAATATCATCACATAGATCCCCATGTAAGTTACTAAACTTAACTATAATACTGTTTTACAATGCAACCCACCAACCATAATGGGAAAAAAGAAGCCAGGGGCCGACACAATACATTCTTTGGCAAATGTAATGCATACATCTGCAGAGGCTCTTACAAACAGCTGAGGAAAAAGACCAAGGCACCACCTGGTCCTTTGCATAGGATGTTCTGAGTGGAACTTCTTGCTTGCTTTACATTGTAGACCAATTAAAATTTTTTGTAATAGTATGTATGTATGTTAGCGGGCATTCAAGTTAAACGAACAGTGATAGAGTGATATCTATTTCCCTTCTTTTTTATTAGTCTAAGTGAAAGATCAGGAATGAAAGGTCAGACTTCTGTCAGTGGTTCTTTCCTTTATTTGTGTTTTTCTGGACCAGTGGATTTTAAGCAACTAAGATATGCCAATATTACGTTATTCCCTGTTTTCTGGGATAGCCAGTGCTGGGCAATCAAGTATCCTGCATTTCAAGAGTATGTTACAATCTAAACAATTTCCAGTGTGCTTAAACCACCTATTTTTCTTGCCAGACATTTGGGTAAATCACATTTAAGGCTAGTCAATGGGCAGTTAAAAGTATTGTTTTCTTCAACAGTTTTAAGTATACGCATAAGGAGTGCTTTTGTTTCTTAGAATTTTCTTAGAACTTTGAAGAAAACTGGATTTTAGATTTAAAAGGTGACACAAATGGTATTTGGTCACCCAATAGCATGCCTGGGAAGAGATAAAACAGCAGGTATATTTACACAAGGATATCCCTACTTTGTCCTTAAAATTTGGGGCTGAGAATGGCATATATATGCAGATGTGAATATACAATCCCTGGCAGAGTTGGAACCCAAGTTGTTCTTGTGAGCTTCCTTGACTCAAGAAAACAATTAATTGAATCCTAGCAAATAACCACTGAATCAACAGAAAGGTGCTCAGTAAACACATTAAGCATAAAAATGGAAAGGTGTCATGGGACTCCTGGCTATTAACATGCTTTGAAAATCCTATGGAAGAGGCCTGTAACGCCAAAGGATGCCACCCAAATGCAATGATTTATTTCCACATAATATTGGCAATTTTTAGAAGAGACAAAGGGGTGGTGGTGTAAAAATGTATTTTACTTGCTTGTAAGTACGTTCACACTCTGGCTCATGGCGCAGTCAACATGTACACAGGAAGGATGCAACAAGGATATTTTGTCTTCCTCAATGCTTGTTCCTCCTCTGATTTTTGAGATGTTAACCTAGAAGAAGTATTTGCTTATTTTCAGTGGAGACAATTCTTTCCTGCTATCTTATTTAAACAGACTCTCCCTCCCCTGGTCCAAATTCCTGATGTAAAATAATGTGGACGGAAAAGCTCCTTTTGTCCACAGAATGCTTCTGATGCAGCAATGCATTTCTACTGGTAAGAAGAGGGTACTCTTCACCTATATATCCTGCCTCTGCAGTCCACTGTCCTGTGCATGGAAATCAGCTCCACGAGGTTGGGAGACCCTCCAGAGCAGCATAAGAATTGCATCTGGGGCCTGCAAGGGGAGACAGAATTGGCAAGATTCCTTTCTCCCAGAGGCTTGAGCATCCTTATAAACTCTGCTTTGGGAGTATTCTAACTGGAAGGGATACTGGAACTAAAAAAGGAAAAAAAAGCAAGCAAACAAAATTAATGCATATATGCCTGCTTTGCATCAATTTGCACTCTCCTCATTTATTTTAACCCTCGCATTTGAGAATTTGCATTAATTACAATATTTTAAGAATCGGGTATCTCACAGTATTGTGAGAAGAGGCTGGTTACAGAACTGAAGTGAATAACATAATCAAAGATTAGAACTGAGGCGCACTGCCCTTGCTCCTCAAACACTCCCTGTAGGGCCCCCAAAGCTGAAGGGGCCCCATTGACTTTTTTCCTGCTGCTGAGAAGTTGCTCCTAGGTTCCGAGATGACAGTTTTCCCACTACATATAATTAACAGGAACAAAGATCTTTGTGAACATGGGTGGGGATGGAAGAGCCTCACCCAAACCCCATCAATCCTACTTCTTCAGATTGCTGTATTTCCCTTTGCTAGCAGCTCCAGCATAAAATTAGCCATTCTACTGACAATCTAGGTGGAATCCACCAATTCCCAGAGAACCCTAGAAATCAAGGGGTAGGACATAGAAGTTTAAAGCTTTGCCACTCTATGCAAAGAATGTGCAGAGCAGGAGACAGAGAGAGGGTACATGTGTTTTATAAGTGTGTAAAGAGTATGCAGACACACACAAGAGTATGTACACACATGTATGACTCCCAGGGGACATTGGTTGTGGCCCTTGAGGCCAAAAATGTGTACCCTAGGACAACCAGTAACGGAGGGCACAAAGATTCCATCCCTCTCAAACAAAAAGCTTCTGCAGAATATTGCAGGTACGTTTTCTTCTATGCGTCCACAAGGACAAGTAATTAGCTATTTTAAAAAGCAGGTGAAAATTGTAGGAAGCCAAATTCTGCTCAGTTTTTATGCATGCAAAAACAAGGAAATGAATGGCCCCAAGAACAAGGAATTTACTATGCTGGCTGTTGTTAAGACTTGGCTAAAATGTATGAGCAACCATGAAGTTCAGGAAGTAAACTTTTCTCCCCACCCCCACCGCCCCCTTGTGTTACTTATTTCAGAATACTGCAGCTCCACTGAGAGAAGAGAACCCCCAAACCTTCATCCAATCCCTATATAGTCAAATGCATGGCAGAAGCTGAAGGCAAGAGAACCAATAAATGGTTTTGGTTCAGTACCAGCTGCCAAAATATGCCCTTTCCTCCTCTGCAACAGGTTATAACTCTTTTGCAATGAGAATACAACTGTTGCAGATGTGCAATAATTTTGGGTAATAATTTTGTTTTTTCTTCCTACTTCTTATCATAGTTGCACAGTATATTGAATGGACTACTTCCCACAAAATGCACTGGCACTCCTGTCTGCCCCACATGTACATTCCAGTACATAACAAGAAGAGAAGGACATCTTGGAATGAAAGGGGAGAATTATTCTTCAGAGGAACATGTCTGCCATTCAGGTTGGGGTGACATTTCAGTTTAGTTTTACCATAACTTCTTGCTTTTTAGAAAACTGTGGATTTGTTCATTTTTTTTATCCTTTTTACAGATGTTCTGGACAAAGCATCAAAAACAGTTATATTTATATATCTATTTATATAGTTCTTCATTTTGCCATTTGGGTAGTTGACATCACTCCAGCCTCCTGTCTGACTCGACTCTATATTATATATGTGATACGCTGCCAAACTTCAGCCTGCAAGATTATGACATACTGGATGGATGCCGTCAATCCACATGTGGAACAGTGAGGAAAGAAGTCCTAATTGCTTCAACCAACCTATGGAGACAAGGGACAGAATGGGTCAAAGAGAAACCCTTGTGGAACTCGGGGAGAATGACCATGGTCTTTCCTCCTCTACCACACTGAACCAGACAGTTCTCCCCAGCTTTTGAAAATTGTTGTCCATCATTTGGAGGTGTTTTTACAATACAGCATTACTGGAGAACAATGAGTTGTATGCAGCCTTGTTCTTTTCTAGTTCCAGTCCATACCGCTATCAGAAGAGGACAGCACAGGCCGTATTGCTCACATTCCTCTCTCTGTTAGAGGTTCGGGAAGCCTCAGGTGAAAAGAATTGAAGGCCACAGAACCAAAGAACAATTCATGTGGGGCAGTCTGAAGTATTGCCATGCCATTAGCAACAATAGTAGTAGGATTACTGGCCACAGGCCTGCTTTTGCCATCATCTAATGAAGTCGCTTAGCTGAATTACAAAGGACATGAAGTTTTCAATCTGGTGGTAGCAAATACATGATATTCCAGTACGTTCTGTAGTCTTAAAGATGAGGGTGAGTAAAAAGGGTAGATGATGGAAATGGAGAGATTTTCTTCATCCTTCCAAGTGGTGCAGAATGTTCATCAGACAGGTACAATATGGAGGCCTAGGCTGTCACCCTGCAGTTTCATGTGGTTTCCATGGTAACTAGTGGCGGTCATAGGCAGCGGCAGCAGTGGGAGGTGCGGAGCCCCGGGATGTGGCACTATAATAATAAGGGGAACCTGAAAGTTAACACAGGAGAAGAATGGACTGATTGAAAGGACATACAGTAAAATAAAATAAGAGAGAAAGAGAAAGAAAAGAGAAAGAGAAAAAGGCATATTAAAAGGAATGGGGACTCATTTGTGTCCAATCTAGAAAACAGAGGATACTATAGGGACCTTATCTATAGGTGAAATGCTAGAATATTGGAAACCTATGTTTTCTGCATTATCTAATGCTAGTCATATAGAAAGAATTCTGATGTAGTGGTTTGCATCCTGGATTCTAGTTTGATTCTCTGGAGTATGCTCAACTTGTGTAATAATCGTCCTTTGCATGCATCCATAGAAGTAATTCTAAAAGTCACCCTAGAAATGTAAAATATCACACTGAAAGTCCCCTTGAGCTTATTACAGTTCAAAGTAGTTGTATACAATTTTCTTGCTTAAGATATTGCTCCATCTGCATGGTTTAAGAGCTTGTGATATGTAACAGGTCTGACTTGGTTTCAGCATGGCTTCCTGCCAGCGGGAGCACTCTTGGTAGATAGCAGTACTCCACTCAACAGGATGGGGCCCTCCTTTTAAGTAGTTACAAAAGGTCTCCAAAGCTTCACAGCAGATGTTTGGGGAATAAGGCGCTACAGAAGGAGGGGAGAGTTGGCAAAGAAAGCCCCCTCCTCGATTCCACTAATGGAAATGCTTTGTTGGATCAGAACCCTTCTAGGGATAAGAGGAGCCCTTCCACCCATGGAAGGCAGATCTGGATCAAACTCTTCATATTTTCAGATAATGTAGGTTGTTCTACAGTGGAAAGGGGGGGGCGGGAAGCAGTGATTTTATTCTTTATATTGCACCAAGCTGGTGGCCAGCTAGAATAACCTTTTTTTAAAAAGCTTTATTAGTTATTTGGGTATGTGCAAATTCAGGGAAAGATGATGTGAAGAACTTGAAAACAAAGCTAAAAAGCTGTCAGTGAAAACTGCTGATTACGATTCTGGCATTCCTGAACAAAGTAGACAGGAACCAGGATGGAGATGTGGGTTAAAACATTTCTTTTGTCCAGAGCGTTTTTGATGATGATGTTAAGGGTAAGGATGATATTTATTTTTTAAGATTCCAATCTGAGTAAACAAACAAAAAGCCCAAATATCATGCACTATGAAATGCCATATGCACAAAGTACACTTTGTTTAAGATAGTAATAGCATATCAGTTGAGCAAAACTGGCAAGTACACTGGTCCATTTTAGGGGATTTATGGGGAAAGTGTGTTTAATCATCCTTAAAAAGCAAAAAGGTTCTGTTTCACAGTGGATTTAGATCAACACTTGTTGCAGAAACCTAGTTAAAAAAATTCTATAGAACCTTAGTGTAAAACATATTGTACAATCTTTAATATCGTTACAGCAATTCTGGGATAAGAGAATTAACCTTCCTTAACATTTTAAGATAGGGAGAATTGTTACTTCTCACACAAATTACCAGGTGAACTGAAACTTCAGCCTATGTCAATTTCATTCACACTAGCTCTCTGTTAAAGTGCTTCTAGACTCTTCTCAATTTGCTGTCAATAGAACTGGACTAAAGCAATGGCCCTGTTTCACAGAATATGTGAAGAACTAACTGGTCAGGTGTTCAGATTGGTGAAGACAGGCTAGAAACAGGTCTAGAAAGACTAGCCATATTAAACAGATAAGCCACCATGGTTTGTTGGAACAACATCCATAGGTGGTAGGCATTCCTAGGAAAACAATTCTTTATAGGCTCGAGTATCTGATGTGTTTACATGAATAAGGGGCTAATCAAATGCATAAAAAGGATAATGCTAATGAAGAAGGCCCACTAGGAATTAAAAGCTCTTGTCTGAAATCTGTTTCATATTAGGATAAATGGCTCTGTAAATAACCATGGAGCCTACAGTAAACAGTGGTTTCCAGGAGGCAGCACACTTCAGAAAAAAAAAGCTTGCATAGGGTCCATAATTCCAATCAGGAAAAAAAATCCTGGATCTGGGGCCTATGGTTGCTTTTCTTCCAAAATGAAAATGGTTATATCAAGCTGTGTCAAACATGACTGGTCTTCTGGCAGACAAAGTTGGCCAGGGTTTGCAAGTCAATGCAGGTAAATCATAAGCTCATACTACAAAAGTGGGTATGATGAAATCATTAGGGGTTGTCTGTTTACATAAGGGGGAGCCAATAATTGTGTGTGGACATCTTTCTAACGTATATTGACGGTAGATTCAGAAAAGACATCACATCGATCATCTTGGGGTTAGGGTTAACTAAGTCTGCTGTAGTTGAATTCCTCACCTTATCCTGTAAAGCTGTTATGAGCAACTGCCTGCTGCTAAAGATCGGTAGACCCTCCCTGGTCAAATTGTCCAGTCTCTCCTTGGAAGGATCCAGGGTTCTCCATGGCCTCTCATTTCAATACTCCTACTGTGCATGCACATGTGTGTGTCTATGTGATTCACAAATAAGAAAAATAATTGCTGCAGATAGCATGGCTCTTAAGACAATTACATGACAAAAGCATCATTTCTAACAACGCACAAACTCTTCTTTTGTAGCACAAGGAAATCAAATTTGAAGCAGTGTCATTCCATTAGCCATGCTGCTTTTCTCTCTTCAGCCATTTTTCCTTTCACATTCCATCTTTATAGAATGTAAGTCTAAGGACTGTGTCCATAACTGGATGTAGCTGACCTGAGTCAATCTTCAGATTAGTATTAAAGCAACACCTTGTCAATAACGTTCCTTTGGTATCCTCCTAGCTATGGTTCAGGTCAGCTAAAGTCTGAGAACAATGCTGCACTGGAAGACGACTATTTAAATATTTTTGTTATGAGCAGTCAGCTTGAGAAGGTGGCTGAAGAAAACGAGTTAAAGGCACCTTGTTGGTATAAATGATTAGAGCACCCTCAGCTTATTACCTGCCAGAAGAGATTAACTGACCTACTGGCAGCTATAGGCCTGGGGAGAATAAACTGGGACTAGATCTCTGAATGTCCCCTGGATGTATGTCAATATCCTTCCTCTGAATTCAGCTGAGAGGAGGATGTGTAGGGACACAAAGCAGGGCACATCCACATTCCCCAGAGAGATAGAAAAATATAAGGAAAAGAAAACAAAGACAAACAGAAGGGAGAAAGTGAGAGATGGAAGGGTACGCAGCAGGTCAAAAGAGTTACTCACTTAGTAATGCCGGGTTGCTGAACCTCCAGGCCTCATTGTAGGTTGTGTACTGAGGGTGGCTGTAAGGATTTCCTGAGAATTCACTCCCTAGAATGAGCACAGGAGGGCAAGTCATTCCGTGAGGCATGTTATGCACTGAGAGAGGGAGGCAAAATAGTGACATTTCCTGACAACTTCTTTATCATTATTAGTTATATTTATATCCCACCTTTCCTACAGTGAGCTCAATGTGACATACAGAACCATCTACCTCTCTACTTTATGCCTACAACAACCCTCTCAGGTAGACCAGATAAGAGAGAGTCATGGGTCCAGGGTCACCCAGTGAGTTTCAATGGCTTAGTGAGGATCAGTATGTGGATTTCTTAAGTTCAGACCAACATTATCCATTTCATCCCACCAAATCTCAAGGGAGATGATCTATGACACAAAACTAATTTGTTTGCTTCTCTAGCACATTAATTTAATTCACTTCGACATGATGCAACATGGATTGCAAGAAAGAAAACAAGTAGGTCCTAGATCAAATCAAGTCTGAACTATCTCTGAAGGCCAAAAACTGAGGCTGTCCTACTTTGAGCACATTGTGAGAAGACAGGATTCTTTGGAAAAGGCAATAATGCTGAGAAAGGTGGAAGGCAGCAGAAAAAGAGGAAGACAAAATATGAAATGGACTGACTCCCTAAAGAGACCACAGACTTGAGACTGCAAGAGATGAGCAGGGCAGCTGAGGAGAGGACATTTTGGAAAGCGCTCATTTATAGGGTCAGCAAGAGTCTTTGGTAACTTCACGGCACATAACAACGTGATGTCAATAACAACATTTCCATGGACTCCCTTCAATTTCCCTTCTTTCTACATTGACTTCCAAGCCGATTTCATCTTCACTGAGCAGTAGTAATACAATGCAGACATTAAAATGTTACCTTGGGGGTGCCATGATACTTGTGAGGATTTTTATACCTATACTGTAGTAACAAATTGTGAGATAGAAGGAGGGAAATTACAAAGAACTTCATGGAAGTTCAGTCTCAGCAGAGCTGCAGTAAGAAAGGGATGTGCTCTCTCCAAAGACAAGTCAAAAAAGCTATGTATTTGTTAAAAAAAAAGGGGGGGTCAGTGGCTCCATTTCCATCTCTACATTGTCACCCTCAATGGTTCTCAGTGATTCTGAAGTACAGGTTAAGTAGAGGAGAAAGAGCTTTTCTCTCCCTCTCTCTCTCCAGAGCAGTCAAGGGGAGCCGGTGAGGGGTGAGGGAAGGAGGCAGAGGCAGCGAGTGTGAAAGGTGTTTATTGAGGAGGAGTGAAAAGAAACGTGCTGCAGGATAATGAGCTTCTGAGCTCAACTGTGACCAGGAGGAACTGAGCTATCTCCTTCCCAGATCACTAATGAAACACATGTAATTTCCTCATCAACCCTGGATTTTGTTTAACTGCGCCATTTCACAAGCAGCCCTTGGTTGTGACCTATCCTCTGTTGGTCCTGCACTTTCTCTGACAAAATCTAGGCTATTTCAGGGGGAGATAATGCCAAGAAGGAAAAAAAGAAAAAGAAAAAAGAAGGCGGCCAGCCAAATGAAACATAACAATGTTCAAACAGGAAAGGGATCCCTAGACATTACCGGCTGTGCCCCACTAGCCCAGAGTCACTCCTACAAACAAGAGGAGCTTCACCCTTTCAGATTCTGGCCCCATAGGAATGGACTGGCAGTCCCATTTTTCAGGGAGAAACTGGGTAGCCACGCTGTTTTCAGATTCAGATACTGGGATTTAAACAATATTTCTAGGCACAGGAAAGAAGAGAATAAGTAAATAATAAGTGCCATCCAGTTCTTGGGATAAGGCAACTTCAAGAGCCTTTCTACACTTCAGCATCCTGACAAGTTGCCATTTCACCTTCTGTTATATTTGTTTGATACCTTGGGTAGGTCTAACCAATCTGAATGTTCACTTTATTCAATTCCTAATAAATGGGCATCATGCTTAGAAGTACTGGATTCCTAGTATTTCCAAAATGTTTTTTAACATTTCAATATCACTCAAGTGCAGATACTCCTACCCCACTATCTCGTCAGCAATCATGTGGAGTGGGGTTTATGCAGATCTCATTCCTTCTAAAAGGAAGAGGTTACAGGCAGAAAATCATTCAGATTTTGTTTCCTTTGAATGGTACTCTCTACCAAGCTTCCAGAATGAAACCCTGAACTTTCAGGATACCCTCAGGCAACAAACAGGCTAGGTAATGGGTAGGTAGATGAATGTGTGTTTCAAATTGCAAACTTCTGTTTTTTAAAAATATATATTCACGTTAGCCTCTCCTCTTTGACACGAATCAACCATCAGCCAGTCAATCCAAACTACTGATCAGCAACCCATTCAGCCATATGCCCAGAATCTGGAAATATCTGCATAAAGCCACACTTAAGTAGCCATATATTAAGCCTGCCTATAATGCAGGCCTATTAGTTTTCATGGAAAAAAGTGATTCCTATGAATGCCACATATAATGTTGGAAACAAGCCTTTGAAGATTAATAATCCACTAGTTGCAGTTTAATGGGGACTTCATTAATTGAGAAGACATGTGGAATAAAATATACAAAATGTTCCATATTCCTTAGTCTCATGCTGTGTCCCCAGAGCATTAGATAAAAAGCAATACTGAAATAGGCCTTTGTCATCTTGATCCAGGCCTGTATGCCTATATTCCACAACAATTAGAAGCGTTGGTGGAAAAAACAGAATGGTTCGCTCCACTGGAGAGAGTATTTGTGCTTGGATGATAGGGGTGCACTGGGTTGTCCCAATACCGCCCACCTCTTTGCACACCTCCAAGATTGGTCCTAGAAGTCACACACCCCCTACAGAAACTGTCATGAGCTTTTGCCTATCTTCTCTGCCCTCTCTCCAACTATGTTATCCTCTCTTCCTTTCTTTCCTTGTTTTACCTGTTCACTGTTCCCAAACCTTCTTCTCTTTCCTGCAATGCTTTCTAATTTTAATTGTTTTGCTTTTGTTTTCAAGTTTCACTTCTGCACTATGCAGTAAAAGTGGTAACACTTTTTTTGAAAAATGGAAAAGCAGGAACCACTGCTTTTCCAGGAACCACTGATATGTTCTCTACCATCATTCTCACCTCCGTTCCCAACTCACTGCTCTCAAACAATCACCTTTTGGATATAATTTCCAATTTTATTCTTGTTTGGTTTCAGCTTTTACTTTTGCACTCTATGGGGCAAAAGTGATAACATTAAAAAAATTACAGGAACCATATCTCAAACAAACAAACAAAAAACAACGAACAGGAGCGGCACTAGGATGTGGATGGATATAGACTGATCAGTTTGAATACACCCATAAGCAAATGTTATCAGAAGATACATACTGTACCCACAAAGTGCATAGATCAGCATGCATCAATGTGGCACTAGGGTCCACGTGAGCACATGCACTGGAGCAAATCACAGCAAATCAGAATAAAGCATACCACCAACTAGCATTGGTGTAAAAAAACCCTGGCAATCAAGTTTTTTGTCCCACTTTAACACTGTTGACACTAGTTTCAGCCCTGTGCTATGTTGACGCTGGAATTAAGTACCAGTACAGTAGACCCTTGACTTACAGACGGCTTGACTTACAGACTTTTTGAGTTATAGACTTCTCTGGCTGCAAAATTTAGGTTTGACTTGCAGCCTGAGAATTGAGTTACAGACCAGAAAAAAACCAAAATGGAACAAAAATGGGCTGTTACTGGATTAATCGGTTTTCAATGCACTGTAGGTCAATGGAGACTTGACTTACAGACTTTTTGACTTGAGAACCGCCTTCCAATACGGATTAAGTTCTCAAGTCAAGACCCCATTGTATCATAAATGCAAGGAAAGCTGAATAAACGCTTAGTGCGGACAGGGACTTACACAACTGACAAAATCCAAAATCAATAAATATATAATAACTGTAAGAAAAACACTGCTTAAATAATCTAAAATAGTGAATAAAATTTAAAATCATCAGTAGATAAATCTAACTGAAAAGCAGTATACATAGAAAAGTCAGAGGGGAATATCTTTGATGCTCACCCAGAAGTTATTCTTGGAAACCAGCCCAATTTTTTTAGCACCACCACAGGAAAGATCCTCTCTCCTGTGCCCACAAGCTGTATATTCAGTGGCAGGAGAACTTGGAAAAGGCCCCTGTAGTAACTGGGCAAGCTAATAATGCGTTAGTGGTGAGATAGGAGATATGATTCCTGAGATATTTTTGGTCACCAAGTAGGAATGGAAAACAAATTTGTTCAGTTTGGTTTTCTGTTTGAAACTAAACTACCCAGTTTGTACCTCCTAATCAGACCTGAACTGAAATGCATCTTATATCAGAAATCCACATATTTTTTAGGCTCATCGAGCAATTTGAAGGGAAAAAAATATCCTCGAAGGCTTTCACGCCTGGGATCTGATGGTTATCGTGGGTTTTTCAGGCTCTTTGGCTATGTTTTGAAGGCTGTTCTTCCTGACGTTTTGCCAGTCTCTGTGGCCGTCATCTTCAGAGGACTGGAGTAGGAACTCTGTCCATGCTCTGTTGCAGAACACGGCCATGGAGCCTGAAAAACCCACAATAACCAACGGAAAAAAATACTTCAACCTATGTGAACTTTCAAAAAGTACACTTCTAAAATGTCTCCATTTAAAAAAAAATACCAATGCTTCAGTCAATTCAATACTGTATATAGTTCAAAATACTGTATATTAAAATATGCACACATTTCCATGTGGGACAGGAGAAAAAAGTCTCAAAAACCAGTAAGGAACTGGGATGAAATTCTCAGGCAGGACTGAGAACGAGACAGATTTTCACATTTAGAGCTGTAAAGGTCAAAATTACCATCTTGAATTAAGCAAATCAATAAGCAATGTGAAGTGTAAAGGATATAAACAATATGTTCTCACCTACTGAGTCAGGGGTGCAAATGACTGAAGCCAGGTCTAGTTAGGATGGTGGCGAGCTCAACATAGTACAGGTGTTCCTTTGCTCATCAGCATCACTAGCAACAGTCATCCAAGAGCAGGGACAGATGAACAAGCTGGACTTCATCCAACTGAGACTGTATGCCTATAGCCTATATTGCCAGATCCATCAACCCACAATGACTCCTCACTGCCTAGATTAAACCTCTGTCTGTTCATCCACACACAATTCAAAATCATTACAGACCTAGTCCAGGGCTTCCACCACCTCTCTGGGATAAGATGGAAGTGAGAGACAGAACCGAGTGTCATATGAGACTGGTGAGAGCTTAATCCAAATCTCTGGATGATTGCACCCCATGATTTCATATTGATATCAGCTGAAATCCTGTTGTTTATCATAGTAAATTACACTAGAGTGAGCACACTAGATCAGTGGGGATTTGGTGAGTCAACTCCTCTGTAAGTTCATCGATTCATTGGACCTACACTAATTGTAACTTACTACACGAAGCAACAGGGCTCTGGCCAGTGAACAGCAGGAGAGCAAGATGGATCCTTGTAGCATATTCCATATTCTCAGGGCTCCAGGATTTAAAATAAGATTTCTAGCTCCATCTGGACAAGATGATCTAGAATGATACTGCAGTCCACAGCATTAGATATCTCTGAAAATAGCAACTAGATTGCTGTCCAGGCTTCCACTATAATAACGAAGGGAGTTTTGATTCCGTAACCAGTCCTGACACCAGACTGGAAAAAAATCATTATAATCGGTATCACTGAAGAAAGCCTAGGGCCGACTCATCCCTTTATAAACCAGCACTTTGCTAAGAAGGCAAACATGAATATTGAGCACACTATTTTCCTATTTGATGAAAACTGAAGTAACCACAAAAGAGAACTTACCAGGCACCATTCCTGCAAGAGTTGAGGTTGGGTAGCTGCCCTGTCCAGTTGGTGGAACATGGGGTGGGTAGCCAGGCAAGGTAGTGCTGGCCATGTCACGACCTATCATGGGAAATAAATTAAATTGAATTAAATATTGGAGAATTGACCAGTGTGACAATTAAGACTCCCTTACTCAAGTTTCACTTCAGCTTTGAATTTGTTGGGTGGTCACAGGGAAATCATTCCCTCTCAGCCTCGGTCTTCCATCTACAACAGTTTCCTTCTATCTGGATATCTTCAGATGTCTTGGACCACAATTCCCACTAGCTTTCGAATTTTCCCCTTGGATTAATTAAAAATGTACCCAAAGGACATGGGAAATTTTACAAAGTCAGTCCAAGGGTTTAGAAAAATTACCCCTCACCTCCCCCCCCCCACACACTGGGGAACATGTGTTCCTTTACTTGCTGCTGTATAAAATAATGGGCCAGCTTGAGAAATGTTGGTGGGTAAGTGAGGAGAGATCATCCTCTTACACAGGGAGTTATTCTCTGGTCTCAACAGCACAGCATTTCCCGACCATCCCTAACTAAAACACAGAGAGGACTAAGGGGGTGGGATGGGGAAGTCACACTAGCCTTCAAAACTTCTTGGAGAATGGCCCCCCTTCCATCCTATGATACTAACTTTGCACACTTTCTGCCTACATTTAGAGATAAACAGAGATTGCTTGGGAGTAGCTTTAACAAAGGGCAAACTTGAGCAGGGGTACTTATAGGACTGCACCCACTCCACCACAGGGGTACTTATAGGACTGTACCCACTCCATTACATTCCATGGGAGCATTTTGATCAGGCAGTTTTTCTCTGGCTTGTATTTTATTCTGAGCACGAGAATAATTCTAGAATTCCAGGACTGGTAAAATCTGAAGTTCTCCTCTAAACATGGTTCAAGAAAACTTTTATGATATTTCTAAGTGGCCACTGCATTTCCTGTACTCAATATATACGGTATTTTGCACAGGCAAACAGAAGTTGCCCAACATACGGTATTTGAGGAGCTTCATGGCTCAGCATGTCCTGAGAGCCTCAAGGATACCCCCAGGAGAAAGGAATAGTAAATGATATCTGAGTATTTTCTACCTAAAAAATGTTGAAAAGGGTCAACATAAGCCAGAATTAATTATGATGATGATGAATATGTACAAACTCCTTTAGTGTCCTGTATAACATCATACCTCTTCCTCAAGGTCTCCAGTTATTTCCTCTAAGGGTAAGTTCAAGTTATCTATCATTTAACATACCTAAAACCATTCCTTCAAAATAAATCTACAAAATCTCAAACGCTGAGTTCTGAGCACAACACACAAATTGACACAATTCATACCAAATATAAGCATTTTGAACTACAAGGACAGAATTTGTCTTATTTATCTGCAGTGTTTTCTTTATAGAACTTGGCATGTTAAAATGTTTACAGATAAAAATGGTAAAATATACAAAATATTACCTATTAGCATAATTATAAACATTTATACAAAAATTTGCTCTTTCACGGATTGCTGCCTTGTCATGGTGAAGGGGCTGGAGTAATTCAGAGAAGCTATGGGCTATGCCATGCAGGGACACCCAAGATGAACAGGTCACAGTGGAGAATTCTGACTAAACGCGATCGACCTGGAGCAGGAACTGGCAAGCCACTCCAGTATCTTTGCCAAAAAAACTCCATGGACAGAAACAAAAGGATAAAAGATATGATGCTGGAAGATGAGCCCCTCAGGTTGGAAGGCGTCCAACATGCTACTGAGGAAGAGCAGAGGACAAGTACAAGTAGCTCCAGAGCTAATGAAGTGGCTGGGCCAAAGCCGAAAGGATGCTCAGCTGTGGACGTGCGTGGAAGTGAAAGGAAAGTCCAGTGCTGCAAAGAAAAATACTGCACAGGAACCTGGAATGTAAGATCTATGAATCTCGGGAAACTGGATGTGGACAAACAGGAGATGGCAAGAATCAACATTGACATCCTGGGCATCAGTGAACAAAAATGGACGGAAATGGGCGAATTCAATACAGACAATTATCATATCTACTATTGTGGGTAAGAATCCTGTAGAAGAAATGGAGTAGCCCTCATAGTCAACAAAAGAGTGGGAAAGCTGTAGTGGGATACAATCTCAAAAATGATAGAATGATTTCAATATGAATCCAAGGCAGACTTTTCAACATCACAGTAATCCAAGTTTATGCACCAACCACTGATGCTGAAGAGGCAGAAATTGATCACTTCTATGAAGACTTACAACACCTTCTAGAACTGACACCAAAGAAAGGTGTTCTTCTCATTATAGGAGATTGGAATGCTAAAGTAGGGAGTCAAGAGATAAAAGGAACAACAGGTAAGTTTGGCCTTGGAGTTCAAAACGAAGCAGGGCAAAGGCTAATAGAATTTTGTCAAGAGAACAAGATGATGATCACAAACACTCTTTTCGAACAAGAGAAGAGGTGACTCTACACATGGACATCACCAGATGGACAATATCGAAATCAGATTGATTATGTTCTCTGCAGCCAAAGATGGAGAAGGCCCACTTGACTACAGTCAGCAAAAACAAGACCTGGAGCTGATTGTGGCTCTGATAATCAGCTTCTTATAGCAAAATTCAAGCTTAGACTGAAGAGAGTAGGAAAAAACACTGGGCCACTCAGGTATAATCTAAACCAGGCTTGTCCAACCTGCGGCCCAAGGGCCGCATGCGGCCCAGGTCAGCTCGTAATGCGGCCCAGTGCAATTTTTTATTTTTAAAGAAATTCCAAAGTTTCAAGTTACACTGCCGGCGCTTGCGGCCGGAATGTGGCCAGGGCATGTCACAACAGTAGAGAGGGGGAGAGGGAAGGAAGGAAGGAGTGGGAGGGGAGGGGACAGGGGCCGCATTGCACCCTCCCCATCAATAGGTGGACTCCCTCCCTGCCCCATAAAGCCGCCGGAGTCAAAGCTGGCAGCCTCTGCTGTCTGAGATCGCAGCTGCCAGTAAGCACGATTGGAGTGGGGCTGTGGAGGACGGCTAGGGCTGCCCCCCCATGCGGCCCAGACCAAATGTATGTGCGGCCCAAACCAAATTTTCATCTTCTAATGTGGCCCAGGGAAGGTGAAAGGTTGGACACCCCTGATCTAAACCAAATCCCTTATGGATACACAGTGGAAGTGGAGAACAGATTTAAGGAACTCGATTTGGTGGACAGAGTGCCTGACAAACTATGGATGGAGGCTCGTAACATTGTACAGGAGGCAGCAACAAAAACCATCCCAAAGTAAAGGAAATGCAAGAAGGCAAAGTGGCTGTCCAACAAGGCCTTATAAATAGCAAGGAAGAGAAAGGAAACGAAATGCAAAGGAGATAGGGAAAGTTACAGAAAATGGAATACAGACTTCTAACGAATAGTAAGGAGAGACAAGAGGGCCTTTTTAAATGAACAGTGCAAAGAAATAGAGGAAAATAATAGAAAAGGAAAAACCAGAGATCTGTTCAAGAAAATTCGAGATATTAAAGGAACACTTTGTGCAAAGATGGACATGATAAAGGACAAAAATAGAAGTGACCTCACAGAAGCAGAAGACATCAAGAAGAGGTGGCAAGAATATACAGGGGAATTATACCAGAAATATTTGGATGTCCCGGACAACCTAGATAGTGTGGTTGCTGACCTTGAGCCAGACATCCTGGAGAGCAAAGTCAAGTGGGCCTTAGAAAGCATGGCTAACAACAAGGCCAGTGGAGGTGATGGCATTCCAGTCGAACTATTTAAAATCTTAAAAGATGCTGTTAAGGTGCTACACTCAATATGCCAGCAAGTTTGGAAAACTCAGCAGTGGCCAGAGGATTGGAAAAGATCAGTCTACATCCCAGTCCCAAAGAAGGGCAGTTCCAAAGAATGCTCCAACTACCATACAATTGCACTCATTTTACATGCTAGCAAGGTTATGCTCAAAATCCTACAAGGTAGGCTTCAGCAGTATGTGGACCGAGAACTCCCAGAAGTACAAGCTGGATTTCAAAGGGGCAGAGGAACTCGAGACCAAATTGCTAACTTGCGCTGGATTATGGAGAAAGCCAGAGAGTTCCAGAAAAACATCTACTTCTGCTTCATTGACTACACAAAAGCCTTTGACTGTGTGGACCACAGCAAACTATGGCAAGTCCTTAAAGAAATGGGAGTGCCTGATCACCTTATCTATCTCCTGAGAAATCTATATTTGGGACAGGAAGCAACAGCTAGAACTGGATATGGAACAACTGATTGGTTCAAATTTGGGAAAGGAGTATGACAGATTTGACTTTCTTGGGCTCCATGATCACTGCAGATGGTGACAGCAGCCACGAAATTAAAAGACGCCTGCTTCTTGGGAGGAAAACTATGACAAACCTAGAGAGCATCTTAAAAAGCAGAGACATCACTTTGCTGACAAAAGTCCGCATAGCCAAAGCTATGGTTTTTCCAGTATTGATATATAGAAGTGAGAGCTGGACCATAAAGAAGGCTGACCACCAAAGAATTGATGCTTTTGAATTGTGGTGCTGGAGGAGGCTCTTGAGAGTCCCCTGGACTGCAAGGAGAACAAACCTTTCCGTTCTAAAGGAAATCAACCCTGAGTGCTCACTGGAAGGACAGATCCTGAAGCTGAGGCTCCAACACTTTGGCCATCTCATGAGAAGAGAAGACTCCCTGGAAAAGACCCTGATTTTGGGAAAGTGTGAAGGCAAGAGGAGAAGGGGACAGAGGACGAGATGGTTGAACAGTGTCACTGAAACTACCAACATGAATTTGACCCAACTCCGGGAGGCAGTAGAAGACAGGTACCTGTATGCTCTGGTCCATGGGGTCACGAAGAGTTGGACATGACTTAATGACTAAACAACAAATACAAAAATTTGAATATTTGCAAATGAGAAGATTTTTTAAAAAAACCTGCTTTTCCTACATTTATATTTTTAGCCCTGTATTCATGGCCCTGGAATAAAGTAATTCATGCAAAATCCTATACTTTATTTGACCCTTAATCTTTCTTATATTAAATTGGAAACTTGGCAGTTAGGGAATGCAGACTGTACAGTTATTGAAAATTGTTACCAAACAAATGAGGGGGGAAATTTATCATGGGAGTAACATGTTGGCTAGCTGAACGGTGAAAGAGGATCTTGCATTTTAAGGGTAAAGTATTATATTGACCAGGAAGGAAGTCTAGAGCATGTACAGTGTGATCCAGAAGATCATAGTTTTATACTCTATGGATGCTTCTGAACAAGATCCACAGAATTTTACTTGGGTTCTGAATCCAACTTGAACATAATATCATATTCACTAAATAACGCTCCTGTGTTTCTCACTTCTTTTGGAATTTTCATTGCCCAGGGGAGAAAAATCTAAGAGTGAATGAAAGAACAATTGGATATTGCCATTTGAATGGTCATGCTAGGAGCTCTCCATCCAGAAACACCACTGTGTTTAATATATTCGCGAGGCTTTCACGGCCGGGATCTAATGGTTGTTGTGGGTTTTTCGGGCTCTTTGGCCGTGTTCTGAAGGTTGTTCTTCTTAACGTTTCACCAGTCTCTGTGGCCGGCATCTTCAGAGGACAGCACTGAAGATGCCAGCCACAGAGACTGGCGAAACGTTAGGAAGAACAACCTTCAGAACACGGCCAAAGAGCCCGAAAAACCCAGAACAACCACCACTGTGTTTATTTATCTGGTATAACCATGAACCCCTCTGTTGTACCACATTGCAGTATGGATTAGAACAGGGGTGTCCAACCTTTCACCTTCCCTGGGCCACATTAGAAGATGAAAATTTGGTTTGGGCCGCACATAAATTTGGTTTGGGCCGCATTGGGGGGGGCAGCCCTAGCCATCCTCCGCAGCCCCGCTCCAAGCACGCTTACCGGCAGCTGCGATCTCAGACAGCAGAGGCTGGCAGCTTCGACTCTGGTGGCTTTATGGGGCCGGGAGGGGGTCCACCTATTGACGGGGATGGCACAATGCAGTCACACAGGTCCCCTCCCCTCCCGCTCCTTCCTTCCCTCTCCCCCCCCCCCACCATTGTGGCGTGCCCCAGCCGCATTCCAGCCGCAAGTGCCGGCAGTGTAACTTGAAACTTTGGAATTTCTTTAAAAATAAAAAATTGCACTGGGCCGCATTATGAGCCGACCTGGGCCACATGCGGCCCTCGGGCCGCAGGTTGGACAAGCCTGGATTAGAATATTAGCTTAACCTACAATTGTAGACTGCAAGGGGAAAGATCTAGCTCTTTCTCACAGTTTAATATATTGTCACTTGCCATCATGTCACTTCCAACCTATGGTGACCTTATGAATTAATGACCTCCAAAAGTTCCTGTCATTAACAGCTCTGCCCAGGCCTTGCAAACTAAATACAGTACTACTGTGTTTCTTTAAATGAGTCAATCTATTTTAAAGTTATATCTTATTTTCTACTGCCCTCCACCTTCCTGAGCATTATCGACTTTTCCAGTACTGTAAATACTGTTTTCTGATTATATGCCCAAAGTTTGAAAACCTCTTTGTTTTTAATGAGAATTCAGTGTTAATTTGATCGAGCACCCAGTTATATATTTTTCTGGTAGTTCAGGTATCGATAAAGTTCTCCAGTGCTGTACTTTCAATGAATTTTGTTTTTGTTAGCTTTTTTTCACTGTCCTTCTTTCATACCTGTACATAGGAACTGGGAATACTATATTATGGACAATCTTGGGCTTGCTCTCCAGCAAAATAATCCTTATACTTAAGGATCTTTTTTAGTTCCTTTATTGGTACCCATCTTTGGTTGTAGTCACACTGGCAATAAGAACCACATTTTAGTGTCATTTAAATTGATTTAGATTTTATCATTCATATGACACAAGCATGACATCAACTGTATGGACTGCAAAGCGAGTTTTTAAAAACTGACCAGTAGGGGTATTTTAAAATATCTTGCATCTAAAATAGATTTTGTAGATGTGAATGCTTCTGTTGTTTTAATTTGTGCCTATGTAGATTTCGGGTGGCCAGAACACCACCATTTTTTAAAATTTTAAAACAATTCTTAAAATGTTTATCGCTGTATCCCTTCCATCAATACATTCAGCATTACAACCACCAACCACCAACCCTGTTCTCTCTGTTTGGCTGATTGATGAAGGGGCCCGCAGAGCAGCAGAGGGCCAGCAGGTGAAGAGTGTGTGCAGAGTTGGTATACCTGGACGTGGAAGATAGTCTGCATGCCAGGAATATTGCTCTGCAAAGCAGCTGGAGGTCTTCCCCACTTCTAATTTTTTCACCATTAATCAGTTTGGGTCACCTCTCTAGTGTTTCCCCCATGATTTCTAGTGATTATTATTACACCAGGTGGCACCACCGAGACACGGAATTTATTGATATATCACTTTAAAAAAAAAAAAATCAAATCAAATCAAAATGTTTAAGAACAGTGTGCTCCCAATACTGAAAGGAAATGTGTTGATTTTAGCAGTGTAGATGCCAAAATTGTTTTGAATCATCAGAAATAAATCAATTTCAATTCAGTGCATGTGAACGTGGCCATCGGTTTAAACACCACAACATCTGAACCTGGTTTTTAAAAGTTTGAACAGAAATCGATTCAAATTGCCAGTGTGACCAAGGCCTAAGCCTCAGTCTTCTTCTGATTTCTTGGCTGCCATCTCCATTTTGATCAACAATTGAAACAGAGTATAGAAAATCTTTCACAATTTCAGGTTCTTCACTGTCAATATTAAAGTTCCACAACTCTTCTGGAGTCATTATTTTTACCTTCTTAATGGTGTGCTGCAGTCCTGTTTTGCACTTTCTTCTTTCCTGTTCTACACTTTCTTAGTGAACCCCACAAAGAAACAATATATTCCTCTGTAATCATTTCAAATCATTGATTGTTTTTTTTGCCAGTAAATGCTATTGTCTGCATCTCTTAAATTATTGAAATTTCTTCCCTCAACTTCCACTCTCCTTTCATCTGAATTAATCCATCTTTTTGTTATGACTTATTCTGAATAAATGTTGAACAGATACGCTCCACTAATCTGAATATAGTGTAATATGATCTCTAGTTTCTCTTCCTTTTCTGAATCCAACTTGAACATCTGGAACATCTCATTCTATGGCTGAAATCCAGTAGAATGTCAACTAGGAACTGGGCCTTCTTGATGGTGGCTCCGTCCTTGTGCAATGCACTTCCACTGGATGTAAACCAGGCTCCATCCTTCCTCACTTTCAGAAAACTGGTTCAGGCAAAACTTTATGAAGAGGCCTTTAAAAATCTGAGGTGGGAATTTATGATTTTTATTTTGGAGCGTAATTTAATGTTGCCATAGATTTTGCTTTGTTTGTGGTTATTTCTACTGTTTTGTTGTTTTCTTCTCTTGGGGGTGTTGATACTGTTGAGGGTTTCACCACTCAGAGTACTGGTTTCCATTAAGGTGGGTGGTATATAAATCAAATCAATAAATCAATAGTAAGTTGTATTTAGTGTAGGTCAAGTGAATCTGTGGAGATCTGGTGAGTCAACTCCTCTGTAAATTCAGTTAATTCAACTGACATACTCTAGTTGTGACTTACTACTGGATTTTAGCCTACGTATGATAAAAGTCTTTGTTTTAAAATTTTGAGCATGATTTGGTTGCATAGAAAGTTAATACAATGCTTGTACAGTTACTACAACCTTTTGTGTCCCTTTTGGAGGAGGGGTTTGAAAGGCATATTAAATTATTCCAGTCCATGAGCATTGTTTTGTTTTCTGTATTGGTTCACCTGTTTGTGTTTGAATTTTGATAGCTATAGTCTCTGTAGCTTGGAATGACTCTACCACTAGCCCATCTATTTCTGCTGATTTATTTCTCCCTATAGCTTTGACAGCAGCTTTTTTCCTCCTAAAACTGCAGATTGTTTATAAGAGTATTTGAAGGAATCTGTCACCCTTACATTGTTTCTGCATAATTCCTCAGTATATTGTTGTCATCTTTTCTTTATTTTATCATAATCAGACAATATATTCCCCTGCTGATATTTTGGGATCCTTAATCTAATCTTAAATTTTCTATTGATTTTTTTTTATCTTATGGAAGAGATCTGTTGTCTTTCTTTTAAAAAGCTGCCTTCTTGTAATTCTTTGCAAATACAGCGGTGCCTTGACTTGCGACCGTCCCAACATATGACCATTTTGAATTGCAAACAGCTCCAGTTGCAAAATTTTGCTTCAACTTGCAGCCAGAGCTTCAAGTTGCGATCAAAAGAGGCAGGGAAAAAAGGCGGGGAATTCAAATTAGAGGGCTAACCGTTGGTCGGGGAAGAGCTTCTTTGTAGCTCTTTCGCCCCAACTGTTAGAGTGTGTGCGTCAGAGGAGGCTTGGGACTGCCTGGTGCTGCTTTCTGGGTAAGTACATTTACAGGGTTTTGCAGGGTGGGTTTGGGCTGGGGGAGTTATGTTTCTGTGCTGTTGTTTTTTGCGTGTTTTGGTGTGTTTATTTTTTTTAAGCCCCACCGCCTTCCAACAGGGCTGCTGTGTGCTTTTTTTTTTTTTTTAAGCCCCAGCGCCTTCCGACATGGCTGTTGTGTGCTTTATTTTATTTTTAATTTGTTTGTGTGTTTTTTTTTGCCAGAACGGATTAATCGCATTCCAATGCATTTCAATGGGAAATGGTGCTCCGATTTACGATCATTTTGAGTGATGTCCATCTTCTGGAACGGATTATGGTCGTAAGTCAAGGCACCATTGCATTGTTATGATAGTTTTCTTTGCCCCTAATGCAAGTAGTTAAAAAGTTGAATTTAGGATTCTGATCTTATTTCTGTCACCTTTCACTTTTGCTTTCTATTGATTGTTTACAACACATTTTTATGAATGCTCTCAGTCATTCAATATTTTTCTTGTCATTTGACTACAGCAACATCTTTTTGCACTCCTTCTCAATGACATTTCTGGTTTCAGTCCACAGTTTTTCAGGTTCATGATCAAAATGAGCTTAGTGAAGCAAATCTGTTCTTTGCATGTTCTGTAAACTCTTCAGGAATGTCATTTAAATCATATTTTGGCACTATGATGATTTTAGTGTTCTTCTTCAGATTAACTCTAATGTACGATTTTTAAATTTCATGGTTCTTACAAAAGCCCATTCCTGGTATTGTTTTGGCTTCTCCATATTCTGCTTTCAATTATATAGTCTCTTTGATTTACATATTGGCCAGGATGTAATGTCTATATGTTCAATTGTCTGCTACATTTCCTGAACCATGAGTTTGTAATACAAAAAACCCATGTCTTAACAGCATTATATAAACTCCTATCTTGCTTCATGTCAGACTTTTAGGCCCAATTCTACAACAATGTTTGGTTTCACTTTATTTCCTGCTTTAACGTTCCAGTCAATACATCCTGTTTTAGTTTGTGATCAATATCCTTCTGTACACTTGCATAGAAGCTTCAAGGTTTTTTTCTTCAGTATCTATATTTGGAGCATAGACTTTGATGCTGGTTACGTTTATAGGCATTTCTTGAAGTCCAATAAATACATATTTGGTTTGTGGATCTTAACAGATTGAGTGACATCTCTTCATCCTCCCCCCCCCCACACACTGCTTCTTCTTAATTTGTTGTTTCCAGAGTAAATCATTTAGAAATAATCTGTCTGGTCTACTTTAAATCTCTCATCCCAAGTATGATAAGGTTAAACATTTCATTTCTTGTTTTATGAGTTTCAGCTTCAATTGGGTTACACTTCTCACAATCTGTGTTCCAATTTTATGAGTTTTGCAGCATAGGATTTTTCTTTTTCTGTCTGTGCATATGAGTGACTAGATTTCCATTCAGCTTTAATCTAATCTAATCTATTCGTATTTATCCTTTACCCTGCCTCATTAATGACTCGGTGCCTTTCATCCTGAGTCTCACACTCCTGCATTATCTTTTGCTTTGTTTTTGATTATCTTATCATAGGGTTTTCAAGGCATAAATACTCAGTACTGGCTTATAATTGCCATTTGGTGCACAGTATTAACAAGAATTAGCTTGAGTGTCATTCATGTTGTCTCTAAAAGATGCTCCACCATTGTCACTTTCCACTTCTGCTGCTGCCCTTCAATAATTCCTCTGTTTACATGATGGGGCAGTTAAAGGATGGATCTAGTGTAACTAATCATGTGAAGAGTGACAGAAAACTCTATTGTTTTCAATAAATATTAAGTGATCTTCAAGAGGGGTACAAAGAAATTCAAAGGCCAGCCTTCTTGCTCCCCTACATTTTTAGCAATGTACAGTACATTGAAGAAAGGAAGATCCTATTCTGTGCCATGAGAGTCAGTTAAATCAAGGAATGAAAACGCAAATTATTTAAGAAATCATGTCTTAGAGATATTTTTGAACAAACTCCAATCTAAGCCATGTATACTGAGGTCCCTGAAAGCTTGCATGTATGATAAAATGTGTTCTCTTGGTCAGAAAAAAGTCAATATATTTGCATATTTGCAGAACCTATGACAGTTTTGGATGGGGATTTTGTGGGAAAGAAAGAGTAATGGACTTTTCCTGGGGGAGCTTTTCCTGGGGGGCCACCAGTGTGGATTAGATTCTCCCTCCAATCAAGGCAATGGCATGACCTCATTCCAAAGGTAATTCGCCAAACATCAGAAAACCCCACAAATCTCAGCTTTCTTTTAAAAATATGGTCTCAGTGGTAATGCAAAAGGGCACCAAAGAGGGAGTCAATTACAAACTAGTGTAAATTAATCTTAGGTTTAAAAGGGGCTTTTGAAAACTGTAATAAACATGACAGGAGCTTTCTTTCTTAGCAAAAGGCAGCCTTCATCAATTTTGAAATGTGTTAACCTTTTATTAAACATAATTCTTCATCCTTTCATTTTGCATAGAATATTTTTTTTAAACACCATTGTTATCTTGCTCACTTCTGCCTGCAGGTTGCGTTGTTCTATGACAACAACTGAAAAAAAAATCACAAAGTACCCGTTTGGGGATTCAGCCAGTCAGCAACAATAAGGTGGGAATCCAAAGCAGGAAACAACTGATGTCGAATTCCCAAGTGAATATGCTTAGGACTGGGCTGCAGAGGTATATGCTTGCCAAGGCACAGTGGCCTAACTTTAGGGGGAGCTGTGTTTAAACCAGATTATGCTGGTTGAGAAGGCAACGAATCAAATTAGAAAGCATGTGGAGAACCAGGAGATGGCAGCAATAACTGATATGAAAGAGAAATGGATTGTACCCTGTTCAAAGGCTAACCTTATTTGTACAGTCCTCAGGCACTGTAGTCCCCACAGTTCCTTTCTTGCTTTATTTCTTCTTTAAAGCACGGGATTTCCCCCCCCCCCAGCTCTAATCCCTTCTAAACCGAAGCATTTTTCAGGTGCTCTGTATAAGTGAAACTCTAATCTCTGGTAAAACAAACTGCTCCGACTGTTGTAGCATAAGGCCAATCTTGTCCAGGCCCTGGATTTCCTCTCTGCCCAGCCACCAGTGAGAGGATTTCAGTTTGAAAGGCTGGATAAAGCCCTAGCAATGGGAACAGCCAGACTTACAAAGCTAGGAGGGGTTAAGAGACCAAAAGCTATTTGTTGCTGCATTTTGGAGCTACTCAAGGCTGATCTTTATTGTCATATTTTCAGAAAAGATCAGCCCATGCCATCCCTTTTCTTCCTAAGTATTTTATCAAGGCCTGCACAGTAAGGTATGTCGCATCTCTCAAAGGCTTAGAGAAGAAACCAAAAGAGTAAAGGAGAAAATAAAACTGGGAAAGGAAATATTGAAAACTACCATGAGTGCTCCCATTATACAATTAGCATTTCTCTATTTTCAGTGAGGCAAATATTGCCAGATGTGCGACTTCACTTTCTGCACTCGCAACTGTATTGTTGGGATGCCAACAGAGCCTACGCTTGCCAGTGTTTTGCTGGATTGCCCATCAGTAGCTTTTAAAATATTCTGGATGTTTCTTTGTCACTTCTAGATTTGGTTTTCTTAAGAGGTAAGTTTTAGCATTTATGTAGCATAAGTTTAAGGAGGCCGTATTTTATTCATTCAGGTTGGCTGGCCAAGATGTGGATTTTTATACAGAATTCCTCTGCCCAATCAGTCTAATTTTCCTGTATTCTAACTAAGGTCTGCAAAGGTAGTGGGGCTAAGGGGAAAGGGAAACAATGGCATCCTACCTCCTTTCCCCCCCTACTGCATGATTAAGTGACAAATCAGAAAGGACATAACTTTGTTTGTTGCTTCCTCTTCAATTATATCAGTTGTTTTCTTCCAGCACATCAATGTTGTTGCAGGGACGGGCAGTGGACTTCCTATTGCATTAATGTTTGTGACTGCTTGAGTGACTGTATTTTCATAGCCTAGTAATAAACTGATGGACACACAATATTTTATGTACTGTCTTTTGAGAACTCTTTGGTGAACACTGGGCACAGATTAGACTTGTGAATGAAGTGGTGAGTACCAGTTTGGTACTTCTGGATTTTAACTCTACTAAATGTAATAAACTTGAAGTTGTATCTTACAGTAATCCCCTTGTATTCCCCTAAGCCATACACATATAGCTATCAGACTGAGCTTCCCTGAGGACTACATGCAATGTTTATATCCTTCTCCTCCTCTTTCAAATTAACCTGAGAAATATGCAGCCTGTCCTCTATCTTTGAATGAATTCAGATACTTTATTATTTACCATTAACATGACTAAACTATCTTTGTTGCCAATAAACCACCAGGATGGTACATAACAAATCTAAAATGAAACAATACGATTTAAAAAGCCATTAATAAAATAATTTAAAACATTTAATAAAAGCATGTTAAAAATAATGTAAAGAGCTAGTTGGATTTTTATGTTTTTGTTGAATTTTGGGGAACCTTCCATAGCCAATTTTCAGGCAACTGTGAGGGTTGCAGTGGGGAAGAAGAGGAAAAGAACTTGCATATTGTTGGATTTAGACCCTGGTGCCTCTCATATGTTTTGTACTGCAGCTTTCATGGGCCTATATTAACCTGGCCAATGATGAGGGCTCATGGGAGGTGATGCCTCAAACATTAAAAGACAATGAGTTGAACTTTGGTTGGTAGCAACTGCCAACCCATGCAGATCGTATGTAACGTGATTCCAATACTATGTACTGGTCAGCACCCTCATTGTGCAACAAAGGAAGCTTCCAGCCATTCTTCAAGGGCAGTACAATGCACAGTGCACCGCAGTAATCTAAGCATGATGTCCATTGTAAACTGTTGCCAATTCAAACTGAAAGGTAACAGCTGACATGCTAAATGCAGCTATGGCAATACACTTTCTTGACGTGACCACTACTTGAACATCCAGGTACAATGTTCCTGGACTATATGTTACAGACCTCATCTTCTGCTTGTCAGTTTGGGTGCCTAAGAAAATTGTTTTTAGTTCCATGTTATCTGCTCTCTACACAAGATCCACGAGTAACTGGATAAAATCCCATGATTTTCAGTGCCACATACATGTTGATACCATGCTGCTTCATCTCTCTACCTGAGATCCTTCTCTCTTCCTCTGCGAGTAATGGCCCAAAGCAGCTGTGCTGTATGCCCACATCTCCCACTACATACAGTATACTGACATTCCTTTTTGATATCTCACCACCACTCAAAACTGTCAAGGTTGTGTTTTTGTTTTCTTCCCAAAATATCTCCAGCCATGTTATACATTCACTGATGTCACAACTGAATGTATCAATTAAGCAATAAGTTTTGCTTTCCTCCATGCTGTTTGTTCTCCACATTAGTTCTGCTGCCATCATGTTACTTCTACTTGTAGGCAGTGCAATACACTCCTCTCTGTTTCCCCTCTACCGCCTCTTGCTTAAAGCTGCATAAAATGCAAACTTCTCTAAAGCTCCCTGAAGCCATCCTCTGCAATCTTTCCTATTTCCAACTATATCCCTTCTTCTGATTTTTGTTTCTTCACCTTTACATCCTTTGAAGACTCAAACATATCTTGGACTTTTAACAGACCTGTCCATTTTCCTTTACTACTTTTTATTCTTTCACCCAGTAATTCTTATTCCCTGAACCTCTACTTTGGCTTGTCCTACTATCTGCATACAGGACATAGAATGTGACTTGGAAAGGTGATTGAAGAAGATCTACTTCAGTCCACTGCTCAGTGAATGATCTGCAATATAAGATGCCGTTACAGAATCCCTGCCACATAGTCATCCACTTTCTGATTAAATACCTCCATTGAAAGAGAATTCTTGATGCCATCTGTTCAAATACCTCTTTTCAGTACTTCTTACAATTAGGAAGTTTATCCTGTTGCTTAGACAAAATTATATTGCCCACCATTTGTACCCATTGGTTGAGGCCCTGTTCTCTAGAACAGCCATTCTCAGCTTCTTTTTTGGCCAATATGAAAGAAATAGAAGCTGAATCAGGACTGTATAAGTTGCATAACAAACCTTATAAGGTGGTGTGCAAAGAACTGTTTCCAGTCTATGGTCCCCTTTAAATGTGCCAAGCCCCCCCCCCCCCCCGGATGCACATATGGCCCCTGTTTAGAATGGCTGCTCTACAATAACTGACAGCAGTCTGATCAATCTTTTGCATGGCAGTCTGTTGGACATTAGAAGACCATTGTCATTTCTCCCCATAACCTCCTTTGTTCTATGCTACACAAATCCATTTATTTAGCTTCTTTATAGGGATTTGTTTCCAGAACCTAATTATTCTGTTTGCCATTCACATGACATACTTTCATTTATCTATGTTTTTCTCTGGCTTTGGAAATAACTAGCTACAAATGCCATACATGTTATCCAGATATATAATTCCAGATATCCTATATCTGTAGTATTCCTATTATTTTCCAAACTAGAAACTGTCAAAAAAGGAAGGAAGGAAGGAAGGAAGGAAGGAAGGAAGGAAGGAAGGAAGGAAGGAAGGAAGGAAGGAAGAGAAGTGAGTACGATCCTTTAAAGCCTGTGTTGATTTCAAGTAATCAGTACATTATTTTCTACAGTACAGTATGCATTTTATATAGTCACAGACTTGTGGCTTAATAAGCTCTTCTAATATTTTGCAAGTATTCATGTTAAGTTGACTGGTCTGTAATTCCGTTCTTGAAGATAGAGACAAGATTAATCTGACTCTAGCTCTCAGGATTTTGCCAAGAATTTTCAAAGATTATAGACAGCATTACAAGCTCTTTCAGCATCCAGGGATGTAATTCATCTGGCCTTCAAGACAATTCAAAGGCTATTGAAGATACCTATTTACTCCCCAGCTATGTATATCTTTACATATTGTGCGCAACAAGTCCCTCCTTCTATCATTTGTTCTACTTGTCCCAATTTGAGTACAATTCTCCTTGTAGTTAAGGAGATATGCAATAAAGGAATTGATTGTTCTTAATTTTTTCCATCACCTGTTCACAATCTACTATCTTTTTACAAAACAGTTCTACAACTTCCTTGATTTTATTGTTGCTGTTAATCAAATTTGTCCTTTATTGTTGTTACTGTTTCTAGCATCCCTTGAAAGCCAGAACATAGTGCTTGTCTTCTCCTTTCTGACACCTTCCTTTGTAGAGTTGGGGAATTCCTCCTTCTTGGTTATGTGTCGCTCCTTCCATCATGCCCCCTTTTGAATCTCCTCATTTGACAGCTCCCTGCATAGTCATACAAGTTTCTTCATACCTCTTCATTTTTTATTCTTATGGGAACAGTTAAGGACTGTGTCTTCAGTATTTCAGTTTTCACTATCTCTCATATCTCATGAGCTCAATTTTCTTTGGGGATTTCTAGCCATCTCTGAGCTTTCTGAAATTGACTTCCTGTATTTTTTTTTTCAAACTTGCCACAGTTTTCAGAGCCTGTAGTATCACACATTCCAAGATAATAAGAGTATTTTCTACCATTTCCACTTCATCCACTAGTTTCCCCTGTTGGTCAAAGACAATAGATTTCCTTGTTTCCTCTTTCATTTCCTGAAAAATGATGTCATCATCAAGAGAAGAAAAAATTTACTTGACGTTTCACTCTTAGTGGATTTTTAGCAGATGTCAAGCTGAAAGCCTCAATTACTACTGGTGCTTGTCTCTGTTCCAGGAAAGCTTTATTCATGTATTCTGGCAAGCTAGGCAGACTGTAGTATATTGTCACAATATCATTGTTATTTCTCCTTTCTTCTCTGTTTTTCACAATGTTTTTGACACGGTTTCCATTTTCAGAAATACGAATTTCTGTAGGAGTGTCTACATTTCCCCCATAAAATATTGATTCTACTTTCCCATTATTAGTCTCATCTTAACAACTCGCAATGGTATCTATCATTGTAATTACTGTCTTACATTCTGTGGTGACTCTAGTCAAAATATAGTTTTGATATCCATGCTCCCTGATAGAAACTAACAGTAGAAACTGTGTTTTCCTCCTATTTTGGTAAAATTTTGCAGGTATCATGGACCTGTACTGCAATTCTTCCTCTCAATCATGCCACTTTCTGAAAGCATGAAAACTCTATTTGTCTCTCCCCCTCCCAGCCCCAAGTAATTTGGCAATTATGGGCGGATAACTGTGGTGCTCTTTTCCATCCCTTGGATAGGACCAGGTTTTGATGGTACATTTTTGGTCCTGAATATATTTAGTTGGGAAAATTTTGAGCAAGATACCACTTGTGCACAGGGAACAGATTTGTAAGTAATACTTGGAATATGTAGGACCTATGCCTTTAAGAGGAACACTGTGGTTATGGATTCTTTACAATTCACTTGTTTGGGAGAAGGTGTTTTATTGCTGTTGACTATTATTTATAATAATAATAATAATAATAATAATAATACTAATACTAATACTAATACTAATACTAATACTAATACTAATACTAATAATACTAATACTAATACTAATACTAATACTAATACTAATACTAATACTAATACTAATAATAATAATTATTATTATTATTATTATTATTATTATTATTATTATTATTATTATTATTATTATTATTATTATTATTATTGTGTGCCATCAAGTCTGTTCTGACTTATAGTGACCATGCAAGGTTTTCTAGGTAAAGGTAAAGGTTCCCCTTGACAATTTTTGTCCAGTCGTGCTCGACTCTAGGGGGCAGTGCTCATCCCCGTTTCAAAGCCATAGAGCCAGCGTTTTGTCCAAAGACAATCTTCCGTGGTCACATGGCCAGTGCAACTTAGACACGGAACGCTGTTACCTTCCCACCGAGTTGGTCCCTATTAATCTACTTGCATTTGCATGCTTTCGAACCGCTAGGTTGGCGGGAGCTGGGACAAGTGACGGGTGCTCACTCCGTCGCGTGGATTCGATCTTACGACTGCTTGGTCTTCTGACCCTGCAGCACAGGCTTCTGTGGTTTAGCCCGCAGCGCCACCACGTCCCTCCCTTTCTAGGTAAGAGAGTACTAATACATAGTTCAACACTCTCTTCCTCTAGGAGTGCCCTGGGACTGTACAGCTTGTTCAAAATTGCACTGACTAGCTTTTCTCTACAGGGGCATAGTGGAGAATCAAACTCCTAACCTCTGGTTCCATGGGCAAATACCTCACTTGCTAAGCTATCCAGCCAGCTAAGCTATACATCAGCTTAAAAAAATCTCTTCAGTGGTCCAGTAAAGATAGACTTTAATTTCCCAACATTGAAATGATGTGTCCCTACATTTTAAAATGCAGGAATATTCCCCAAAGAGAAAGAATACTTTAATTTAAATATAGCTGCCATTGTTGGAACTCCATGCAAATACATTTGGCAGCTTTCTTCATCTCTGCCCCTGCTGATTCCTGTAATGCAGCAATTTGTTTGTAATCTGGACATCTTACAGTGAAAACCTGTAAGGAAAAGCAGTAGATGGAAGCATATTTTCCTGCCGTGTAGTCAGACCCTCTGTTGATCTGTGATCTTCATTTCCTGACTTTTAGGGATACAGTTTGGAAACTGAGGTTTCAAATTTGTCCTTTTTGTGTGTCATGTTCCACACATTACTTGGTAGCTATCAGACAAGTATTGTATCTCCTCAGTTTACCTGCTATTTTCACCAGAAAATCATTCTACTTCGGCTCCATTGTCCTGTGTTCTCCTTGTCTTCCTGTCTGTAATACATAGTTCAGTTGTCTATGTTTTTTCTCTCAATTCCCCCCAGGAATTATTTAAAGCCCTCTTGATCAAGTCAGTGAGGCTCCTGCCAAAATAATTCGGCTCAGTCCCCATGAGGTGCATCCCATCTTTCACATGGGATCCTTCATATTGTTATCACAGGCCATGCTTCATGAAACCAAACCTTTCCTAATGACACCATCTGCATAGCCAGCTGCATATCATTTTCAGTATCCTTCCCCCCCACCCCACCCCAACCAGTTCTCAGAACTTTGACAGGAAGGATTGATGAAAATGCTATTTATGCTCCAAATCCTTCACTTTTCAGAGTTGCATACTTTTTTGATATGCATTCAGCATTTCCTGTAGCTCCTGTTATTTGTTCCAGCACTGAAAGAAGAGGTTAGTAGTCATCTGGTTGGAAGAGATTTGGCAGCTTCTTTGTCATCTCTTGAACATCTTGCTTCAGGATGGCAATGTAATTCCCAAAATGATATGATTGGTATGCAAACTTCTGTCTCTGGACTTCTCAGTTTGGAGTTTCCAACTACTATCATATGTCTTGAATTCCAGACATTGGTGATTAAATTTAATATGCCCTTGTGGGCCCAAGTGTCTTCCTCAGTATTTTACAGAGTGATGTCTTCCTCAGTATTTTACAGAGTGCAGGATCACCCCTTCTTTGAATAGCCTATCGACTGCTTAGTTCTAGTGGTGTAATGTGTCGCCTGTTTCTCTTGGTCCTACACGCCATGTTCTTCCACTCACCTACTTCTTGTCCTCTCTTATCTTTCACCTCTTTGAAAACTTCCCCTTCTGTTGTTTCATCAGAAGGAAGCCTTTCACAACCAACCTCTGATAAGCAGAAATGTATACAGTGGTGCCTCGTGTAGCGATCGCTCTGTCGAGCGACGAAATTGCTTAGTGACAGAGTTTTTGCGATTGCAAAAGTGAACGCTTTGCGATGGTCCCTATGGGTTTTTTTCGCTTTGCAATGATCGCGGGGAAGCGATCATGGCAAAGCGACCCTTTTTAACAGCTGATCGGTGGTTTCAAAATGGCCACCGGGAAAACAAAATGGCCACCTATTGTTTTTTCCTCACTTAAGAGGCAGTGAAAATGGTGGCGCTATGGAGGATTTTCACTTAAAGGTGAGTTTTTAAGCCCATAGGAACGCATTAATCACGTTTTAATGCATTTCTATGGGCTTTTTAATTTCGCTTAGTGATGAAATTGCTTAGCAACGTTTTTCCGGAACGGATTAACGTTGCTAAGCAAGGCACCACTGTATAGGTGTGTTTAAAGACTCACCACTGCCTCTTCCAGGACAACTGATAGCTTGAACATGTCCTCAGGCAGAAAGACAAACATGACAAATACATTGTATATCATTGGAACAACACCCTTCATGGGGCACAGTGCTAGGCATTCCAGGCACCTCTGCCATTTCCATTGGCTCCATCACAGTCTTGCCCACTAAACCACCAGTTGCTGACTCCATTCTGTTTCTCAGGAAACAGAGCTTCACTAGGAAACTGGCCTGCCACAGCTGTAGTTAGTGACTTTATTTGCATAATAATAATTACATGCTGTCAAATCAATTCTGAATTATGATTACCATTTCCAGTGTTTTTTAGGTATAGAGTAATCAGAAGTGCCTTACTATTCCCTTATTCTCTGAGTGCTCTATACCTAGAAAACTCTGAAAAGGGTCACCATAAGTCAGAAGTGACTTGACAGCACATAGTTATTTACTCTCACAACAAGATTTTTATAGCAGCAGGCTGGATCAGGTGACCTGGGAGCCAAAGCTTCACCCACAATAGTTTATGGGGCAAAGCCATTTAAAGGGGAAAAAAAACTATTTAATTGAAAACAAAGAGAACAGGTTTAGAAAAAAGGATCCATTTGAGATATAACAGGAGTGGTTAGAAAAAGAAAACAAGAAAAAGCAATTTAGGAAAAAAATAATTTTCAATTGGCTCTTAGGAATCCTTATCTTTGTAGCCTAAGTCTTGAAGAAGCCATTATGGTGCCCCTTGCCAGTTCCTTTTCAGCTCTATTATGTTACAATTGTTTTGTTGTTTAGAATGGACTACATATACCATTTGTAAACCAGCAAAGTATAGTGGACAGAGCAATGGACTAGGACTCAGGAGACACGGGTTCAAATTTCTGCTCAGCCATGGAAACTCACTGGTGAGTGACACTGGTAAAACTATTCCTTAAATATGTCACATATTGGGTTCTTATAAGTCAGCTCCAACTTGGCTGCACATGACAACAACAGATAGTACTCAAGCATAGATATCTAATCAGAAAATGTGCAACTTTTTTTAGAAGGCAGGACACTGTGCAAATCTATGTTACCCTTTAAAATATACAAACATTTCAGGATTGGATTCCATTTTCTATTTCTAGTAAAGCAGAAAAAGGACATTTTTACAGGCACCATTCAGACCTGAAAGTGTACACATATTTCAAATTTGGGCATCTACATCCTAAATACAAAACTCAGCACATCTGTTCACTTCAGTGCTTCAAACTTCCATATTTGGAACACAATACATAGAAGATCAAAACCAGAATTGGAGCCCTGTTTGTTCAGCAGTTATGTTTCACAGTCCTGGAAGTGACTTCCCTAAAGCCCATTCTCTCAAGAACCTTGCTTCAGTGCTCCCACTTCACTTTTTAGTTCTTTGCCCTGGCAGATGTGAATAAAATACATTCTCCTCCCTTGTCAGTTCCTCCCCAAAATCCTGTACCCATTCAAATAACAAACACATCATGAATCTTCAACAGATTATGCAAATTGGGAAGACATAAAATCAATATAATCAATAGCTGCAGCCATTTAATTGCCAGCAAATACATTTTTTTAAGAATGCAGCCTTTATGTGTATAACGGTACCATTAATCCAAACTCTGGATCCCAGCCCGCATGTAGCAAAATCACTCTCCACCTTTCCTTTCTCCATCATTCCCTACACCTCTGTGCGCGCGCATTCCTAATTTCCAAGCTCTGCATTTCCTCTCATTACTGCTGGCACACAACTCCAAATGTTAATGGTTCCTGCTTTTTTGTTACTGTGTGCCTGATTGAAAAGTCGCATACAGATTGAAATGTTAGTGTTAAACTGCCACCTGGGAACATCAAGCTGGGTCTGAAATGAACTTTTCTCACTCGTGAAACCAGATGGATTAGCCAGGAGTGTTCCCGAGTGGGGCTGGAATTGTTTGAGGGCAGTAGAGAGGGAGGAAAAGAGAAGCATTTCTGCTACAGCTTAGGGATTTTTTGGGGAAGAAACTGCACTTTTTTTTCATAGTCCCCTTTGCTGCAAGTCTTGCATACCATATCATTGCTGCTCACAGGAAACCCTGAAAATGTTTGTTTTGTTTTGTTTTGTTTTGGTTATCCTATCTATAAATCAGTAATCTGTAGCACATATTAACAAAATTAATTCAGATAAGGCCTGTAATTCACACCTGTGATTGAAATGTAGCATAGAAGGGATTTATATCTATAACTATAGGTCAGATTGGATGATTTAGAAATTATGCTCTTTGAAGTGGCAAAAGCTGTCTGCTCTTTTATCTATGTTACCTTGCATTCCAGCAGGCTTTGCTCTGTGACTGGTTATCAGAAGGCAAACATAGACTTAGTTTGCAAATCTAATTGAGACACATCTCTAAGGAAAGCCTGTTGTGAAAGGAAAAAAAATTGCTAATCCCAGAAGAGCTCTTATAATTATGTGCTGAATATATCATCTAGTTTGGTGGCAGCCCTAGTTTAGGTAGTACCACACATTCACATTGCAGACATCTAATTGATTTGTACCCACTTTCTTGAGCAGATGAAACACTCCTCTTAATCTACATCTCACCTAGATAAAAGATAAGTAGAAAGAGATGAATAGAAACATACCCTAGATTCTCTCCTCCTCTCATAGTAAGCAGTCCTGAAGAAGAAGCCAAGAATGTGCTGCTTTTTTTAAAGAGTCTCCTTAAGATGACTCAGTGTTGGGAAGCATTTCCAAGTTATTTGATTCAACCAGAATTGCTAACAGGTTTTTTTGACAGCATTTTCTTTATCACTTTTAAAAGAAAAATAACTCTGCCACCCATATTGCATATTTTGTGAGTTTAAGTTCATAGAATATTGGTCACTTTGTGTTTTATTAACACATTTGTGACTCATGAGTAGGGAGATGCTCAATAGAATCACACAGTTGGCTGTTTCTTTTTCATTTAATTAATGGCCCAACTCCTGTTGCTTAGTTAAACTGGCATAAGTGTGCTGATGTAAACTGTAGTAATGAATTGCCACTAGTTAATGAGTTTCCATTTGTACCCCCTATTATGCACCAATTCATTAAACAGGCATGTGACAAGGCATACTAATGGTGACTGGATAACTAGAAGTAATTCTCTATTACCATTTATTCCACCGACTTACACCAACTAAGTAAACAATAGGATGCTGGCCCGTGTTTTCATTGTTTGTTGCCCAGGCCTGATGGCCAATGACTTGCTGGAGATGACAGAATGAATACAAAATAACAGTAGTGCTTGAAAGAAGCTAAGAAGTCCATCACTACATCCTGGGGTAATCACAAACTACCTCTATCCTTATGTCTAAACACAAGAAACTATGGTGTTTGCCTCCCACCACACTTGCCCTTCTTCTCAGAAAAATATTTAATAGTGTAACCCACTGCATTTCTACTCGGTAGCAGAACTTATAATGTTAGATTTGAAAATTAGTTTTTATTATTAAAAGCTGGTACTTTATATTAAGTCATTGCCGTTACTGCTTAAAACTGAAAACACTTTTTATCTTTAATTAGCATTATTAATTCATTCGTTAGTATTGCCCAACATCGCTGACTATTTATCATTTATTAATTATTTATGACTTACGTGTGTGACTTATACCAACATAAAGGAAAATATGTCATCACAGAGGCAGATTGCCACTCATAAGAGATCCTGCTGCAATTCTGGTTGTGAGTTCTCATTGCTTATGGGTCAGGTAGCTTTGTGTGTAACTCTGAATCCAACTAGGGACTCTGCCACTAATTAAAGAATCTCCACTTGTATTTTGTGGCTGCGATACTTGTGGGGAGGTGCACATGCTTGTTGGCGTGGTGCATGCTGGAGAATCCCAGGAAGGACACATGAACTCAAGAAGCAAGTGAATGTTACAAATTGCCTTCAAACTGCATAACAAAGCAACAGAATTTCAGAACAATCTCCTGAAAATCCACCCCCACACTCCAATCCACACACCAGAAATTTCATGAATCATCACAGCAGGGTCTTTAAGGAGTGGTGATCTGTTTTTCCTGTGATATCATTGCTTCTACATTGGTGCAAGTTATGCAACACGATTTTGGCCAATTCATTTTGAAATAAACAATGTGGTTTATAAGGCTCCATCTCAACGAACCTAAAACAGCACATTTCTTATTAATTCCTTCAAAAATATTAGATGTTTATTTTAAAATTGCCTTCTCTAATCTAGCACCTTTTTTCTAAGCAAAACAGAATACAGATTCACAATAAAAGTTATTTGGCTGTTCCCTGCCACACGTTAGCTGTTTAATGTTTTACAGTATTTGCATCTTAGTGTGTTTTAATTTTGTACAGTATGTCAATAAAGATTTCTGTCTGTCTGTCTGTCAATAAAAGTGTTGATTGTGAATAATGGGTTTACCATGCCTGAAAATTGTCAGGTTGGGGAAGGCTGACTGCCCTGAAACAAGGGACCTACTCTCAGGGAAAAGAAACCTGTACATCACAACAAGACTAGCTCTGTACAAAGCCACCCATTTCTTAGACCATTTCCAGATGCATTTCTTTAGCACAGTACTCTAGAAGCTACTGGTTATTCAGGTCACAGCAACTAATCTCTACCACATCAATCACCTCCACAAAATAGTCACCCAGTTGAAAACTACTGGTTCCCAGTATCTGATGAAGAATGTAGCTTGAGAATGCTTTTAGAAGTTTGCATTTGGAGCAAACCACCTCCCATGAAAAATGAGGCTGGGATGATTTGCATTGGTTCTTACAGAAAGTGATGGACACTTATGATAACTATGAGAGAGACTTAAAAACAACTATGCTTTTGTCTGAAGAACTGGACTTGTCTACATAAATTCACATTAAAATATAACAGTTAGTATTTAAAGTTCCACAATATTTTTGTCTTCTTTATTTTTCTTTTCTTTTGTTTTCTTTTTGCTTGACATGCTAGCACAGACTAACACAGCTGCCTCTTCTAAAACTACTCTTTTAAAGACAAAAATCTTGAGCTTCATAGGATTCTAAATAAAGTATTGGTTTTAATGCTTAGAAAAGAAATAACAAATGCTAAATGAAGTTTTCAGAAAACTTTTTTAAAAAACCAAATAAGGCCTTTCAGTAAAGCACTTTCACTTTTCATAGTGATAGAAATTATGGAAGGTGTGGAGGTGTAATCTTTCAAGGAATCCTAGTGTGCCCATATGCCCCATCCAGCATGATGTGGCAATGTAAGTGTAACTTTTACATTACTTGTACATTTACAAGCAATTGGACTCACTAATTGGTAGAGAATGAATATTATATCATTTAAATGCTGGATCATACTGCTGAATGAAAACCATTTTTTCTTTTTTAAAAAAATAAGTTAAGTATCTGAGGAACAGGTGAACAAAGATTTAGGGTTTTTTTAAATGACAAATATACCAGTAACTAACAATTAAGACTCGGACCACACGTTTTCTCAATAGTTTTTATCCCAGAGCTATAATTGCAATTAATAATGAGCTTAAAGACCACCAGTAGTGAATAATTAGTTGGACTGTGTTACTTGGCCTGCGGTGTAGATGTTTGTATTTTTAGTGGGGGACTTTTAGTGGGTGGGGAGTGTTTGGGGAATTTTATGTGTGTGCATGTGTCTGGTCTCTGGGTGTCTGTGAATTTCGTTGTATGTGTATATACTTACAATGACAATAAATTATTATTATTATTAACTACCTATCTGGGGTGGAGCTATAATTGTAACTTACTATTTATTTCTTTTTCAAGCAACATTCTAAGATCTGTATGCCTTTCATGGCAGTGAGATTATCCAATACATCTGGAAGTCCTATTACAACAAAATATAATGGTACTACCACCAGTGAGCTTAGCTGTCCCCTACAATAGCTGGGGGAACTTTCTGCCTCTGCCATTTTCCCCAGGTTTGTCATTGTTCACTGACCTGTCCTTTTGTTCTTTAGGCTGTGGTCTAAGCAGCTGTTTCACAAAAGGCAAATGGTCCATCAACTCAGATTCTCAGCCTTTGCCAGTGCTTGCTCCCACCCCCTTCCCTATGCTTTTATTTTCCAGAATGTCAGCATCTTCTCCTTTAATTCACTGATCCTCTTGATATCTAAGGGTGAATTCAATCAATCACATTGCCAGTTCCAGCCACTTATTTTCTTTATGACATTAAGATTATTACAAATGTTCACATGAACCCTATTTCATGTAAAGTTGTACATGTGACAAGGATTTAGGAGTCTTAGTAGATTACAAGCGAAACATGAATCAACAGTGTGACTGTGAAGGGCTCATTCTAGGACCACATCACAGCCTAACTTATTAAGGAGAAAGGTGTCATCAGAATGATGAGATTTTGTGTAAATCTATCCTGTTTGGTTGTGGACACTTTCCAGTCCTTAGCTATTGGGGAAGAGCCAAACTGACCCTCTAATAATGTATGTATGTTTATTTATGCTTGTAAATGCTTAGGATGAATAGAGAATGTATCACAAGCCTGCCAGTTGAAGCATCATAACTGGCATAACTGGTACTTACACATTACAACTAGTAGTAGAAGTAATTTAAAAAGCCCTGACTCCCTGACAAAAATCGGTGATAATCAGTACAAACAGTTTGTGATTCACAACTTTTTCATTGTGGAAAATATTTTTAAAGCATTTAAAAACAAGATGAAGACTATTCATGCATTTGGCTACATATAAAAGATACAATGGTGCCTTGCATAACGAGCGCACCATTTAACGACGAATTCGCATAGCCATCCATTTTTGGGGATTGCTAATGTGATCGCATACTGATGCCTAGATAGGCAACAACTCGCTTTTCGCATAGCGGTTTTTAAAAATCAGCTGTTCGACGGTTCCAAAATGGCCGCCGGACGCCCCAAAATGGCCGCGCGCAGCATTTTCGCGCCCTGCCCTCATTTACCGAGGGTGCGAAAATGGCGACCGGATGGGGAAACATTGCTTAATGGTGAGTTTAGAAGCCATTGGAATGCATTAAACTAAGTTTAATGCGTTCCTATGGCATTTTCCGTTCCGTATAGCGATGTTTCCCCATAGCGATGGTTAATCCGGAACGGATTAACCTCGCTATGTGGGGCACCACTGTATAGTGGAACAGGTAGAAGGATTACACTTGTTGCTCCATCTGCCACATGTTCTTATATCTGTAAATGAATAAATGAACAGTAACGTATGTCTCTTACACAAAATTAATTATATTTTATCCCACTTTTCAGAGATTTATCACATGTATGTAATATTTGCATAAGAATATGGTGTGACATGAAATTTCACCTTTAAGAAAGAGTCAAACCAAATTAGAATCTGAATGCAAATCCAACACCCACTTTAGAAACATTTTTGTTCCACAAATCAAGTGAACAGACAAAAATTTTAAAAAGTCCTTCCATGGGTTTGAATTGTACTCGAATCAAACATTAAAATTAGTAAATAGTTCTGAAGTGGTCCAGTGACCAGACTCAAAGTAGATCTTATTGAAGATAATGAAAAAAACAAACAAAATTCTAAAGAAAGATAGGTGAGCCGCTCTACTCCACAGGAATCTTGGGAAAGTTTCTTCTTTTACACTCCCCAGAATACCCCATGCAGGAGGAAATCAAAAGCAACAACATATAGTCTCCTCCAAGTTCTAAACTGAGAGCGATACTCCTTATGTCTCCTGTGTCTGTCTTGGTACTAGGCACAAAGTCTTTCTGTAAGAATACAGAAAAAAGCTAATCTAACTGAAATGTGAACTAAGTTGGAACTTCTTATGTTTTATATTCCAGATGATCAATTGCAAACGATTCATCTTTTAACAAGAACAATCTTTTAATTTCAGGTCTTAGCCTTACACATGTAGCATGCCTATCCATGTCCAGTGCATACAACATTGTTGCTGGAACAAGTACTGCATTAGGGTTTTGTTTCTTGTTTTTTTGCCACTGCTTCACACTGTTGATTCATGCTTAGCTTGTAATCTACTAAGAGTCCTAAATCCTTATCACATGCACAACTTCCAAGTGTCCTTGTGCTGCACTTTCATTCATCAGCACAAGCCAGCTCATGAACCATGTGATATTCCTCCCCAACCATTTAATAAAGTTAGAACCCTGTAATAACGAAAGTAAATAAATGTTATATACAGTGGGGTCTTGACTTGAGAACTTAATCTGTATTGGAAGGCGGTTCTCAAGTCAAAAAGTCTGTAGGTCAAGTCTCCATTGACCTACAGTGCATTGAAAACCAATTAATCCCGTAACAGGCCGTTTTTGTTCCATTTTGGTTTTTTTTCTGGTCTGTAAGTCAATTCTCAGGCTGCAAGTCAAACCTAAATTTTGCGGCCAGAGAAGTCTGTAACTCAGAAAGTCTGTAAATCAAGCTGTCTGTAAGTCAAGGGTCTACTGTAGTTATACCACAAAAAAATGAAATTATACCTCATTTTGTTAGCAGTATAATGTATCTTTATTATACCTTATTCTTAAAAATAGGAACAAATTGTGAGTACGTTATTGTGTTTAGCATTGCTTCTAAGATCTGAGAAGAACATACACAGCCTGGGGATCTTCTAAGGCAGTGGTTCCCAGCCTTGGGTTCCCAGATGTTCTTGGACTACAACTCCAGAAATCCTGGCCAACATAGCTACTGATGAAGGCTCCTGGGAGTTTTAATCCAAGAATATCTGGAAACCCAAGGCTGGTAACCACTGATCTAGGGGATGGCAACCTCCCTCCCTCTACTCCTTCTCTGCCTCATTCTGGCTCTTCTTCTGGCTGATCTTAGGGTGCAACTATAGAAAAGGAAAAATGTGAATGGATCTGTTGTGAAGTTGTACCTGGAAACCCAGGTTTTCTCTGGGTTTATTCACTTCAGCCAAACACACAGGAGTCTGCAGAAAGTGGGGAGGAAATCAGCCCTGTTTGCAGCTTGTTAACCATTTTAGTCCTCTCCTGGTCCCAATCCTGGAACATTTCCTGCATTATTTGTTAATGTAGTCACCTCTTAGTCAGCATAGTAGTTGCACTAGCAGATCTCTGAGATCAGCCAGCAGAAGAAACATTTGAGACTACAGAGTCATTGCAGCTTGTGTGTCTTTGAGTTAGGTAAGTCACTGTAAGACTGTTGATATAGAATCTATTATTGTCGAAGCAGGAAGGATGCTTCCTCCCACCGCAACAAGATGAGGCAACATTTCCCCAACACTTAGGGCTGTCCCCAAAACTCTAGATCTACCTATTTCCTCAATGAATTGCTGCCATGCTTTGTGACTAATTTCTGCTTTCACTTTGTTAAACTGAAGATGATTTCTCTTGCTGCTTCTTTTTTTTAAAGTTAATTCACATAAATAATGAAACTGCTTGCATTTGTTTCCAGAAAAATATGTATTTTCTTTTATGCAATTGAATTCTGCTCTGGACTAAGGATGGAATGCACACTATCTCTGCAAAACAAAAAGTGTCAGAGACTTCTCACTCTCCAATTCACTTTACACATCAAAAATCATCAAAGCCAATAATGAATATACACACAGCACCTTGATTTCTAAATACACAAACTACCATGACTTCAGAGATATCACATTATAATTTCTTACAGGATAAAACCCTGAAATGCCTCAAAACATAAATGAACATTAATATAACTAAAATACCTCACAAAAACTGGAAGTATTAAAATATTACAAAGTATATATGCAACAATATAAAAACCTTGCAGGAAAGCAAGGCAAGACATGTCATCCCTTTTGAAAAAATAAAAAACCAAAAATGCATAGCTATAGCCATGAAAGTCTGTGATGATCAATGCAGGTAGAAAATATGGAGAATATTTACTCCTTCTCAGCGTCCTTAAACTTTACAATATATTAAAATGTGTGAAAATAAATATAAACATTTTCATGAATATTCATGCTCAAATTCCCACACAGGGAAAACCTTTACAAAACTGGTTGTCTCTTCACTCTTTATGGGACAACTGACAAATTCATGCACAAACCTGTAAGATGGGTCAGATTGTATGAGAGGGATTTAGCCAACTTTAGCCACTGAGTTCCATGACCTCCAGCTTTGGCCTATTGCAGCAGAAAAATGTTCTTCTGCTGCCCACCATAATAGCTGCTAGTTTTTAACAATAATACTGACCCTTGCACTTCCTAGTCTAAAAGAGTACAACTTTAGTCGTAAAATATATGGCTTAATATGTCATGAGCCCTGATTAGTCTGAACACGAACAAGATTAAGGATCTAGCTGTTGGATGTAAGGTAGATGTTTGACTCATGCCCCATCCTATAAGCCCCAAATGTGCCCAAAATACCATCCATGGCTGCACCTAGTCAACATAAAACCATGAGAAGGAATTGTTAGAGGATTGATGATCATCATCAAGTGTATAATCTTGGTAGGGTGTGGGCTTCAAATTGAAGCAGGCTCCTAGGACTACCACTAAAAAAAATATGCAGCCATTTCATCTTTTCTTTCAAACTTTTTTGGGATTAAAAAAAAGTTGGAAGAACTTTTGGAAAAACTCAGGCAGTATTAGAATGGAAGACAACATATGGACTCACTGAAAAATTCCATTAATGAGGCAGGGTGGTTGCATACCAAGAGTGTCATTGGAAAGAACCCAAAATCTAGAGTCAATAATTGTTTGGATGTGGATGAACAACGCTAATACAAGCCAGGCAAGACAGAAATGTAGATTTAGACCTCTGATATGGGGGTGGGAAATTTGCCCCTTCTGTATGAGGTTACTCTCCCTCTGACAAATCTCCTTTGCAATTTGGGTGTGCTCCTGGTCCAGTTTCATATCTAGATTATCAAACAAAAGTCCATAGCAAGAGTGCCTTTCACCAGATGAAGCTGTTTTGCCAACTCTGTCATCCTCCTGGATTTGTTGCCTTGATCCTAGTCATTTATGAATTGGCAAGGATACATTTTAGATTACTGCAATATGGACTACGGAACTGTTGTTGAAGACCAGTTATTTTATGGGCAAAGTTCAAAGTGATCGTTCTAATCTTTTTAGTGCAGTGAATGGTTTAGGAGCAGGATACCTCTGCAGGCATGTAGTCCAGTATAGCCCCTTGCTACCCTCCCGGTTGGACTAAGATTAGCAAATGATCTGCTTCTTTGACTTTTACCACCTGATAGTAGGCTAGATATTTCTCGAGAAGGCTACAGAACAGAGCCTTTTCAACCACAGTACCTATCCTTTACTCTTTACTGCAGGCAAGTCCACTCCTGAGTGCTTTCTGGTGCTTGGTTAAAAGTTTGATTTAGGATGGTCTTTTGTAAGAATTGTGGTTTTGGCCTTTTCTTCTTCTTTGTTCTGGTTATCTGATTTTATTGTTGATTTCACTGTAGTTATGAAATACATCTAAGGTGTTCAGTAGTTTAATTTGCTGTTTTAATGTTTGTTTGTTTATTTATTAAGTGTGTGAGTCAGCACTTGCTATAGGCCACATGGTAGGCAGAAATTATTTTTTAAAAGATCTGCTGGTTTGGTTAAGCTAGAAAATCAATGATGCCACTAGTGCTCTCATCAGTGTTTCCATTCATTAGTTTTGTCTCTTTCAGGGTTGGGGTTTTTTTTATATGCTGTATATTTTGGGAACATACTGTAGTTTCAAGATAAAACAGAACTGGACCAATTACAAAAGAAAGGAAAGGTATAGCCTCTGGCCTCTGGGTTTGTAACTTACCAGTCACTACAGGGTATGTCTGGGGTCCTGACACGTTGTTCCCCAGGTCTGGGTTAGCAGAGGTGGATAGACTTGACTTGACTTCATCAAGGCCAGGGGTCAGAGCTGGGAGGGAGTACTCATTACCCTAGGGAGGAGAGAAAAGAAAGCTCTCTAATTGATGGGCTGGAAAGAAGGGAACAGTGGGCAGATGTGAGGGGGAGTGAAGGTTAGGTAGAGGTGCAGTATAGTCCCTGCACAGATGGAAGCAAAGAAGAGGAAAACAGTGCAAATGAACACAATATATGGCCGATGCCCCCATCCATCCTATGCATCAAACAACTCCCTCTCCACACTGGCCAGATTCTACCAGATTTTCCAGGAGATAAGGAAAACTGGAAGTTTTTCAGTGACTATGGGTACAAGGAAAGAGTGGGAAGTCTGATGGGCAGGCCCACTAATTCTTTCAAAGAACCATAAGGGAAGCTTGCTGATTCTCTCTTTAGAGGGAGGGGACTACAGATTGTGCATTCAGGTTCTGCTATGGACAGACAAGATTCTCTAGGGTGTTTGCATTGTACGAAACAGGGTCTGATTGCTGGGCAGTTTCTCTCCACAACCCATTCTAGGGCGCCTGACTCCCTTCTTGCTTCCCCCAACTCTTGTGCACTGGGGTATGAAATTGGGGTGGGGGCAGGCCACATGGCTAACAGAAGGGTGGGAGGGGGAAAACTCATTGCATCTGAAAGGGTGTCCTGTCCAAGAGGCATTAGTAATTGCCTTTTTATTGTGGCAGCCTCCAAACCAGACACAGGAACCGGAGAGAGTACAAAAAAAAAGGCAGGAAAAGTTGTTCTGATTAATATTACATTAAATTAAAACTGATTTTCTGCTCTTTTCGCTTGGTTTTTTTTTTCTGTCCCCGCTTCCTATGCCAGCTCCCAGTGAGCTGCCTTCCTCCTGCCGCCCTCCCTGGCCAGCCGCAATTGCCTAGTCATTTCCAATTCCTTCTTGTATTGATCTTCCTGTAGAAATCAGTTTTGTAATTAGCTGCAAATTAGGCTTTCTGCTGGGGGTGAAGCTGCCCCCTGATTTATCACCGGAGTAATTCGCTGTGATCGGGAGAGAAATTAAAATGAACTCAATTAGGCTTTGGATTTGCTTTATGGGCCCCATTCAGAGTTTCTGGGGGAAGAATGACTGTGCTGGTGTTTAATAGTCTAATGAAAGTAAATAAAGGTTATTCATTGTAATAAACTCAGGGACTCTGGGATAGCAGGAGCCCGAAGCCAACTTTGCCTTTGCTACTATTGTCAGTGTACCGCTTGGGGTGGTTTTAAAAGACTTTTGATCTTTGTGTTAAGACAAACAGCTTTGGGGATAAAAGGTAAGTCATGGGAGATAGGAAATACTGTAGGGAGGGGAGCTGAGATTTTTAGAGTATAGTTTGGGCTTGGCATCAAGTAGCAAAGAAACACCTAATTCATTCTAGATCAAGTCCTTCTCTCCCATTTCCTGGACTGTACAGAAACAGAAGGAAAAGAAGGGGTGAGTGGTTCTGCTGAACTTTTAGTTAGGCCTATTTCCTTCCCTGCTTCACATGCTGTTTAGCACAAAGACATAAAACAGCCAATGGTCTGAGGATAGCACAAGAAACTGTTCAATAGGACTTTTTGTTAAGAAATGCAGCAGAAGAATTCCCATTAAATTGGTGGAGAATCTGTTAAATCAAAGGGGTTTATCTAGTCAGTGATTAATAGTTCAATCCTATGCATGTTTACTCAGAAGAAGGTTCCAGTATGATTAATGGGGCCTACTCCCACATACACAGGACAGTAGATTACAGCTCCTCAGCCGTCCCTATCTAAAGTCTGACTTTAAATACATATTCCTTGAAACTTCTTCAAATAAAAATGTCATATTCTTTAGTGCTATGTATAGGAGCATTATGAAAATGTATGAGTTCTCTGGCCTAAAGATCTAACTGCTAATCCCAGCTAGTATAGGCCCATTGAATCAAGGGAATTTGCACAACTGTTGATTTACCATTCAGTAACTGATTCAGTGGATCATTCTATTTAGGATTAGCCATTGGGCTACATAGAAGCTTATTTTTGAATGAAAAGCAGAATAATAATAAATAAATATTTCTATAGGGTAGAAGAGACCCTCCTGTGTGATCGTTTCACAATAAATATTTCATCTATTTAACATTTACATATTGTTTTGTATCTTTTTTTACATGAAACATCCTGGAACAATCTACTGAAGTGTGGCATGTGAATTCATAAAATAAATAAATGAAATCTGCTTAAAGGGGGAACTTTTAGATCACCTCTGCATGAAACTCCTGTTGGAACTTCTATTTGTGAATGGGAATAAACTCTGACATCAATTGTGAACAAAGATTAAACTGTTGCCTGACAGTGCATGCTGACAGAATCTGGTCAACTAAATCTTAACAATATTCTTGCTGTGGATATACTACTAACAAATATACTACTATCTTCTTCAAAACAATCTTCTGCACACAATATTTTGGTCTGTGTCTCTCATATTTTGGTGTATTTTCAAATGCCGAAATAAATCAACTAGAAGTAGCATGTACACATACCAATAGTGCATGCAGGTAACTATGTTTGCCTGCATATGTTTGCTCTGTGTACCTAAAGTGTTGCTCATGTGGATGTGGACTGCAGACTGCTTTCAGCATTATCTGCAAAGGTGCCTTAAGATACCCAAGTAATACTATGGAAAAGCGGGATACACGTGTAAAAGAAGAATGTGGATATTGCTAATCTCCAAGAGAAAGCTACAGAATACAAAGGACATCTCTATGAATGTCTGCTGTTCCTGAATTATGTTTCCATGTTTTTTACTGAAAATACACACCACTTCTGAAAGGGTTGTGTTTCCTGAAAGGCATGAATATGTGTCTGGATACGTCCACATGGATGTAGATTTTATACAAATGTGCAGACAATCAGGGAAGAAAATGGTGCAAATGTGTATGTGGACTTGCCTACATGTACATGTTAGGCACTTAAAGATTTTCCCTCTGTCTGTCTATGTTCTTGAGGTGAAGGTAGATAGGTGTCTGTGTAAAATTTCAGACTGTCAAAGTTCATGTGTGTCCATGTCAATGGGTAGATATGGAAAAGTGGATACATTTTTGCACATGCCTTGCAGAGTAAAAGGTGTATATACACTACAAACTCATATTCATTTTATGCTAGTTTAGCAGTCATTGCTTCTCCCAAAGAATTCTGGGAGCTATAGTTCAGCAAGGGTGTTAACAATCTTGTTAAGAATCTATATCCCTCACACAACTATAGTTCCTGGGAAGAAGTTTAAAGTCTGTAGTGTAGATCCTCCATGAACATTAAGGCAAGTACAAGTGAAGAATCAACCAGCTGTTGTTTTATGCAGCTGCATGTATCCCACAAGTTTCTTTTTCCCAAGCTGGGTCCACACCTGCTCAGATTTGATGTGCTCTGATGCCTGAAAGACATCGGGGTAAGAAGGACGCTCGAAGACTCGATCTAAAGCTTCCAGCTGCTGTTGTGTGAAAGTGTCGGCACGAAGGTGCTTCCGCAAACTATCCACACTGTTCTGGGAATCGCCGTTGGGGACTGAGCCCTCGGATACCTCTGTGAGACACAGGAAGAGATAACAGGGCATTAGTGAGGCTTGCCTCTTGCTAAAAGTACCTGATGTCTCCTCTCAGTTGTCTTAACAAGAGGGTCTGAGAATCAGCTGTCACTTCCTCCCCACCTCAGGACCACCCGTCCAAGGCATTTATGCTGTCCTTTCCCATTTGAGAAAGTAGTGAGATCCATTCTCTACAACTTTGTGCTCATTACTTTGCCTGGGGTTTGAGGGCCTCTATCAGCTTAGGATGCTCAGGGCTGTGGATCATGAGAGTTTCTGTTCTGCTGAGTCCTACTCTTAGAACTTATGAAATCTGTACCACTTAGGGGGACAAAAAGGAGGAATAAAACAGAGTAATCAATACAACAAAGGCCATACTGAAAAGGACAGAATGGCCATGTGTTAAACTTCAGGGCTTCTACTTCCCTGCCCCACTTCTACATGTGCAGAACAGCTAGTCTGCAGGTCAATTTAGACCCGTAGTTCTTAACCTTTGTTACTCAGATGCTTTTGAACTGCAACTCCCAGAAACCCCAGTCAGCACAGCTGGTGGTGAAGGCTTCTGGGAGTTGCAGTCCAAAACTCCTGAGTAACCCAAGGTTAAGAACCAGTGATTTAGACCTTATGTTTATCAAACCTAAACACATACTTTATGTCAGCTCAAACAATGCACTTTAAGATGAACTGTAAGTAATACCTCCAGAACAGAAAAGGCTAAACAGTCTGAGTTATTTACTTCATTGTATCCTAGGGCAGAAACAGATTGTTACAAATCCCACCTCTACTTGCATTAGATCTCCATACCACTTTTACCCAAAACAAAAGAAAAAGGCAGATCTGTCAAAGAGAAGAAACAGCCCAGTTGTGTGTTAGATTATTTTATGTTACGCAAGTATGTTTAAAAGTACATTGTTTTGTCTTGTACATTACAGAAGAATGGTGGAAATTTACAAGTCACCAACCTGTTTACAGTCAGGAGGTAGGCAAGTTACCAAATAAATAGGTCTAAGAAATCTTCCAAACTTTTTTTCCCAAGGCAAGCAAGCTCTTGCTGTTGCAAACCTTACCTATTCCAAGCAAGCTATTATGAGTCACCCTGGTATGCAAACTAGGGTCCCTACTTCAATCTTGCTTCTTTTTTTTTTTGCAAGACTCCTTATACTGCCCCTCTGTTCTACATTTCAGTTTATATGTGATTATACAATATAATAGAATCAATACTGCATTATATACAGTAACCTAATACCATATCACATCTAAGACCATGGACAATATTACATATTGATTAGTACAAACCTACAGCAGCCTGCTGCTTTCCCTCTCTGACATCCTTAAGGCAAAGAGCGGGAAGCTGCTTGGTGGAGTTAACCTTCCTTCCCTCATCTCATTACCATAAAGACAAATCATGGGCTATTCACATCACTAACTCCCATATGCTCAAAATCCACCAGTTCCATTCATGTTTAAAGCAAGATACAAGGTTAACAAGTAGTAAGACCGCTAGAAGGAAGACCAGTCATATTTTAGCTAAGTTCAGTGCTTTTAAAATCCCAGTGATTTATATCAGAGAGATGCAAACACATGTTTAACTCTGTCATTCTGATTTTTTTTTTAAGAAACTCCCTTAAGGAGAATAGTATCATTACTGGCACCTTGGGAAGACCCATCATCACCATCATCAAGAAGTTATGCAAACACCAGTCCTTTTAAAAAGTCAGATCTTTGTAAGATGTTTGGTTACTTTTGTGCACTTTATATTCACACACAAACACACCCAACTCCAGCTCCAGCAAGAAAATTGGGAGAGGTACCCAAGGGGGTAACGTTCCACGTGAGTGGAAATTCATCCAAGGGAAGCACCAAATAGCTCTTCTGACACAACAGCTCTTAGATTCTGGATTGTCCTCTGAACTGTTTTTTTCCTGCACAGGTAGTTCTTGTGTTGGTTTCTGAAGAATAGGAAAAGCAGCACTATGGCAGTTATAGGCATTATTAGGTACCTGCTGAGGCCTGCACCTTACTGGAGCCAATAACTGTCCCCCACACTCCCAGTCCTGCTTCTTCTCCTATTCCTGTTGCTCTCTATTCAGCTGAGTGAAGTGTGGGCAGAGCAAAGAAGCAGCAATAATCCCAAAATATTTGTCCTCTTTCTAGGGAAGGTGGTACTGAATGAATTCAGAGAGGTACCGATATGGGAACACTCAGTGCCAACAGTGAGAGGAGGTTCATCCTCTTCCTAAAGCAGAGCAGAGCAGAGCACCTACATCCAGTACCGAAGAGGTGGATTGTGGCTACAAGCCCAATTGGAGAAGTATAAGGCCAGGTCTTCTCAGGATTAAATGCACAATATATTTTTCTCTAGAATTTGGTTATGGCCTGGGCTAAACAAAATGACTGATATTAGGCCCCTGTGTGACTTTTAGGGTTAGCAAGGGAAAGTAATAAGCAAGGGAAAGTAACAAAGAGGCTGAATAACAACAGACTCTAGGATGGTATAGCTCAGTTCAGGGTCAGAGGTGATTCGGAGCCAGTTAGGTCCCAGGACAGGGTGTCTCATGGTCCAAGCTGTGAAAGCACGGTGCAAATGTTTATGCAACAGGTATGATTTTCACCACATTGAGATAAACTGTACAACATTTCTGGTTCACCAGTCTTTTGACATTCTGCCTTCTCCACATATGTGTCATGTCACTTCAATGAAGAACAGGTGTAAAAGATACTCTCTGAAAATTGAGAAGGCAGTGAAAACACTATATTTGGGAAACTTGCCAGTTTTCACTTCACACCTCATGATATTTTTCCACTGTGTGCAAGCCTGAAAGAACAATGATCATCATGCCCACCAGACAGGCCACAGCTTTTCCCTAAATCTTCTTTCTTTCCCCCTTTCTATTCAGAAGACTAACAGAAATTGAAAGTCAGGCTATGTTAAGTGTGTTAAAATGCATACCTCACAGCCTCATGAACTCAACATAACATGCATTAATTACACTGTCTCTACTGTGCAGTTGCAGGAAACAGAGATAAAAGGACTGGCAGGGGTGAGGTGAATGGTCTATGGAGCTGATTGAAAAAAACAAAACAGACCAATAAGTACATATTCAGGGAAGAACAACACAGGGAGGGGTGCTGGAGGGCAGCTGAACCAATGAAAATATGGGGGAGAAAACAACTATCTTAAGTGAATTGACAAAACACTTCTTGGATGTCTTTTCCAGTGATATTGAAGATTTTTCCTCCCTAGGAGGTATTTTCCATATACATTCCAAAGACATGGAGGATCTCAGCACTGGGAATGTTAAGCAACATATGGGATGTATTTCTTTGTATAGTCATTTCTCTATCCTGTGAGCTAGGAAGTTATTGTGCCATTAATAAGTAATTTTCTGCCTGCCTTTGTGGATTCAAAACATGCTGGACCAAAGTAGAAAATGGCTCAGAAACTTATACCTTTCTGTCCTTGGCATTATTTTCCTAACACACATTTCCAGTAACTGCTTCTCATTAACCTCTTTCTTAGTTTGCTTTCTATGTAACTTTTAAATTTTAAATTTTAGCTAATGTTCCATCCATGCTCCCAGGATCTTCAGATTTATTTTTAAACAATTTTTAAAAATACAGCTGATGAGGTGGAGGCGGTAACAGTCAAAACACAGTCAGTCTATGGTCCAAAAGCATATTGAGGGTCTTACCTTAAATTTCTAGGATAAAACACTTCTCACCCTTTGTAGTCAATGTGGTCCAATACACTGAGTATGGAATTTAAATGTATGAACTAAATGAGATGAATTTATGATTAATTTTATAATTTGATAGCCAAGGGTGTCCACAAAAATAAATTAGGAGGAGGGAGGGGGAGTATATTAATTATATATTAATGATACCTCTGAATTGTTCACCTCACCGTAGTTGTGCAGCTTATTTCTATTTTACACACAAACTCAGAATCTGTGTACTTTTAAAAATATATACCAAGTTTAGGATGTGAGGAGGACAACTGTGATGATCACGTATGTTCCTCATTAGTTGTCAGACACAATGTACATGTGTTGGGCAGTTGAGCCAAATCACACAGTGTACATGCAGCCAAGTATGAGTAGCCTCCAAAGTTGAAGATCTACACACAGTTTAATTGCTTAAGGTTTAACTTCCAAAAATGACTGCAAACAAGTGACTTCATTGAAATATCATTTCTCCCCCCCCCCAGCAAAGTCAATTTTTGTTTTGTCTAATTCCAATACACCATGGATTATGTGCAAATGCAACAGCTCTGGCAGTAGAGAACACATATGTGCTTATTCTATCATTGTAATGCTGTCTGTAAAAGCTTTGAAACCTGAGTCCCAGATCATCTCCATTTTGGGGAGTGCAAACTGAACTGTAATCTAATTAATGCAATCTGCCCAGCAGTCACCTTTGTATCTACGATTCTACACAGTGCATTCATGCCTGTATATAAATGTGCATGTGTATACCCTGACTTTCTTTGCAACAGCTGAAACCTGAGCTCTCTCAAGCCACTGTAAGCTTCTCTTTCCCTTCATTTATTCAGGTCCCTTCAGATCTTGACAAATCTGTCACTCTAAATTTGCGAGAGATTATGGTGCTCTCCCTAGTACCGAGAGAGGTGATATATGATATCTGCTGCCCCTATTGATTGCCTGATCTGGTGGCAGAGGGCCGGCAAAATGAACTTGAAATGAACATCATGCCTCAACTCATTGTGCGTATAATACACTACTTAATCCCACATTTTTCAGTCGCTATAGAATTCAATTGATCAATCATGTCCCACTGATAGTTCTGGGGGTTACTGCTACTTTACACACCAACTCAGGGCATCAAATACGACAGGCCCATACACATAGAGATGGTAAAAGAAATGAAGGGAGAAGCAGGAGAGAATGAATCTGTAGTCCTATACACACCTAACTGGAAGTAGGTCTCAGTGAACTTAGTGACACTTACTTCTGAGTAGACATGTATTGAGACAAGAAGGCTATTTATACTCTGTGAGAAATTTGGATTCTGCACCCCAGTAATTTTATATATAAGGACACAAAAATTTTTATTCTGCTTTGAAACTAAATTACACCCCACCCCCCACCCCAAACAATGAATAAAGAAATACAGACAGATCTGTGAGGCGCAGTTTTAAATGCTTCACCAGTCATGGCTTCAGCATAAGCTCCTGAAGCTCCTGAATTTTCCAAGTGACGTATTTATGTCAGAGCATGGGAAAGTAGACCTAGAAATTCTGCATTCTAAGGGCCCCAACAGTCATTCCGAACACAAATAAGTAGCGTTCTCTCACATAAATCCATCCTGTTCTTTCTTATGTCTTATACGTTGGGACCAAACTGGAGTCGCAGAATAAAACAATAAACAAAATGATCACTCCACAATTGCATTTTTTAAAAAACTGACAGATTTCAAACTGTAGGTTTTGTTCAAGAACAGTATTAATGGTCACAATGTCCATAAAGACTAAGGGCCACAGCAGATCTGGCTTTTCCAGCTGTTCTGGAATTTTGAGCCTCGAAGACAGCGTTAAACTAATTTAGCCTGCTGTCTGAAAGAAATATCCTGGCATGTCACCAGGATGGGGTTCTACAATTGCAAATGGCCTGGTTCTGTTCCAGGTTTTCAAGGCAATAACCAAGTAGATTATGCGGAGCTACAATTTTGGAATACAAAAGGAAAAAGACCTTTGATTGAGCAAGATGGAGGTACGATGCCTTGGTCCTATGTTTAAACACAATCTTTTGGTGTTGGAAAGGTCCAGGATAATTAGAAGGAAGAAATTTGTGAATGGAATTGACATAAAGAAATCTTCAATCAGCAGAAAATGCCTTATAGGGATCCCATAAGCTGGGGCCCATTGCTTTTCAAAATCTCTTTCATAAATTAGAAAGGATGCCCTTTATTTCAGAAATCACAGTTCAAAAGCACCTCTAATTTTTGAAATTGTCTGATGGAAGCATACTTTAACCCAAACATTGACTCTCCCTCAGTCCCATTCTCTATCAACCCCTTCCCCTTCAGATGTGTTCCTGTGTGCCACAGCAACCAGGGCCGGTCAGCTTCTTTCCAAGATATCCCCCTTGGGGAGCTTTCACATCACTGCCAGTTGTTGCCGTTTCAAACTCAATTGTTCTGCTTGGTACTGAGGCAAATGGAGTCATTAATTACCTTCTATCGGCTGGGACGAGTTTAGAAAACGATCAATACACTGCGCTTGTCATTCACAGCAGCTAGCCCCAGCCTGCACAGACAGGCCCTGTTTCCCAATGCACTCCCAGCACGCCTTGGGCCTGACAAGAGGCCGAACAATGCTAGTCACCCATGTTCTAGGAGCTCTGCCTCAAGGAAATTGTCCAAGAGGTGAGAAAAAAAGAAAGAGAAGAACCCCCTCCTAATTTTCCAAGTGACAAGTTCCAGAAAGCTTCTGGGTAGGATAGATTAACACTTCGGGCACAACTTGTATGAAGCATTTTACCTCAATATTTTACCTCATAGAGTGCTCAAGCACGTTCTCACACAGCTCCCACAGCACAGACCGCTCTTAAATGCTTTGCTCTCAGACTATGGGGCACACCACTGTGGCCTGCTAAATGATTAGTAAATCCTTGTTCTTGTGACTTTTGTGAAGACACAAAAATAAGAATTCTCTCAAGTACCTATCTACTTTATAGATCGATCTTCCACACAGTCAGTGGCTGGTTTAACCTAGACTCTGGCCATGCAGGCTGGTTGGTGTTCATGTTTAACATTAGGTAGTCCAGTTAGCAGTTCCCATCTCCTGACAAATATATACCTTTTATAGAAGCACAAGAGAGAGATAATGCGTGGCTAGCACAGTGGAACCTCTACTTATGAACGTCCCTAGCTATGAACGATCCAAGTTACGAACAGCTCTGTTTACAAAAGTTTGCCTCTCCTTGCAAATGGAGCTTCAAGATACGAACAAAAACCTTTCCTGCCCTTTGTTTGACTTAAGTTCATCTTAGGTCAAAAGAAGAATTTTTTTTAAAAAATCTCACCCTAGTGGTAGAGTACAGATTAACCGGCTTTGCATTAGTTCCTATGGGAACTAATGCCTCTACTTGCAAATGGCCGGAACGAAAAATAGCCGGGACGGATTAAATGGTTTTCAATGCATTCCTATGGGAAAATTTGCTTCTACTTACAAATGTTTCAACTAACGAATGTTTTCTGGGATGGATTAAGTTCATAAGTAGAAGTTCCACTGTATGCTGAAGCGGAGTCTGTTTCCAAATTTCATTGTTCACCCCAAGGATGGAAGTGGCATCTATGTCAGACATGTAAGTAGGATGCTTACAAGGGCATCACCAAATATCCACGAAGGCAGAAAAGAGAAAAAGAACAAACATTCAACAGCTGAAGAAGACATTTTGTGGTTCCTTTTAAAAACTGTTTTTCCTTCCTCTAAGCCACAAGTGAGAGATGTCACAGAAAACAGTGGAGAACTCAAGGTATGTGAATGGCTAGTGGATGTCTCAGAAAAAGAAGAAAGTGGCAAAGATGGAAAGTTCTTGCTCTTGTCATTCAAGTTTTTTTAATGTGGAAAATGCATTTTTATTTGAATTACAGAATCACAGAAATATGAAGTTGGAAGTAACCCTTAGAGTCTTCTGGTCCAACATTCTGCCATGGCAACAATCTATGGTTAAAGCACCCCAAACAAATGAACATGCACATTTGGTTTAAACATTTCTAGCTAAATGTTTCTAATGTTTCATTAGAATGGTTTTTGTAGGTTTTTCGGGCTGTTTTGGCCTGTTCCAAAAGTTTTTCTTCCTAACATTTTGTCAGTCTCTGTGGCTGGCATATTCAGAGGACAGGAGTTAGAACTCTGTGTTCTGGTGCAGTGTGTGGGATAGTTGAGTATTTGTAGCTACGGGAGCAGCTTTTTGTCCTTTTCAGGAGATTGGGTGATTATGGTGATCAAAGTGTTTTTTGTAATGGGTGTATTGTTATGATAAGGGGGGAAATGGTCTGTTACTGTGATTGATGGGTGTCGTTAGCTAGTCTTTTGTCTGCAATGATCACCAGTCCTTGTGGCTGGGTAGAGTTCATTGGCCTTTTGCAGGCTGTATATATCAGTGCTGGGAGCCAAGCTTTGTTGAGTTTTAGACTTTCTTCTTTTTTGTTGAAGCTCTGCTGGTACCATGTAACAAAACTGAATGACACTTGGTTGACACTGTTATACAAGCTGTATACTCACTGCTTTACATTGTAGCCAAGTGTCATTTCTTCAGTGTTGTCACATGAAAAGATATACTAAAATATTTAAGAAATGTGAGGGGGCGTATTCACTTCTGTGATATATTGTATTTAAAAATGGCCATCTTCTGTTCTCCCTCAACTGTTAGTCATAAGATCAGGTCTAAGATCTGTCCTGGCTGCTTTCTTTTGGACACATTCCGGTTTGATAATACCTTCTTAAACTGGGGTATTACGAACTAGAGAGTAGGCACAGTAGTCCAGAAAAGGTCTGATAAAAGCAAAATAGAGTAGTACCGTTATTTCGCTTGATCTAGACACTATATTTCTGTTGATGCAGCTGAGAACTGCATTAGCTTTTTCAGTTGCCGCATCACACAACTCATATTTAGCTGATAGTTTTATTTTTGCATGTACTGCTGTCAGTCTAGGTATAACCCAGCCAGCATTTGACCATCTGTTCTTTCCTGCCTAATTGTAGAATGTCATCCCTGTTGAAGTTAATGTTGCTTATTTTGGCCCCATACTCCAATCTGCTGAAGTCACTTTGAATCCTGATTCTGTCTACTGAGGTGCTAGTTATCCCTCTCAGTTTGGTGGCCATCTGCATCTCTGATCAGTATCCCCTCAACTCCTTCATCCAAGCTATTTATGAAGATGTTGAACAACATGAGGTCCAGTATATAAGTCTGTGGTGCCCCACTTGTCACTTCTATAATCTAGCTTGTCTGCAAGAATACCATAGAAGACCTCATCAAACCCCTTACTGAAATCAAAATATACCACATTCACAGTGTTTTCCTAAGTCACCAAGCTTGTAACTATCAAAAAGGAGAAGGATAAAATTAGTCACCCATGAGAAATCTATGCTGGCTCTTCTAAATCATAGCATTCTTTTCTAAATGTTCACAGACTGATTGTCTAAATTATCTTTCATGACATCATTGTCAAGTCGGCATGTTGGTTATGCCAGAGTCCTCTCTCCCTCCACTCCTTTTGAAGATGGAGATGACATTTAACTGCCTCCAGTCTGCAGGGAACTAACTGTTCTTTAAGAATTCTCAGTAATATTGACAGAGGCTCTCAGATTCCTTAATTACCCTTGGTGCAGTTCAACTAACCTTGGAAAGTTGAATTTATTTAAAGTAGCTAGTTCTTCCTATATACAATATCTTTAGCTCTCATCGGTAATAGTCTCCTCAGAAATTCCAATATGCATAATCTCCAATGCAACATTTTCTGATATCTTCCATATATTGGGAAGATATAGGGGAGAACAATTATATAAAATTCTATAATTTCCTTAATGGAAATTATATATTCAAAACATATAACACAACCACTTCAGTAGATTTGTGCCTACTCATCCTATACTATTTTTATTTACAAACAATAGTTTATAAAAGTCTTGAACTGAATTAATTACTCTCATTTAGAACAACTTATAATGGCTGATTGTGCAGTTACTCTAATAGTTTATGTTTTAGATGTAAATTGCTGCAAGTTAAGAAATCTCCATAGGCATTATCTGTTACACACTGAGACATGCAACTCAGTATACAACAGATAATGTTTATGGCGATTTTGCAATTTGATGGCTTTTCACTTCCAAAAGTCACACTGTTTTGCATAGCTACACAACAAGATTTCAGCCAATGAGTAATCCTTATCTTCCCTTCCCATTGATCAACTGATCATATCTGATCTGACCACATGAATTATCAAACATAAGCCTGTTCTAGGTAGGACTAATAATAGATAGCCCTTTGACTTTAAACATTCAAGGACTATAATATCCAATAATATTGTGTCAGTCTTTAAAAGTATCTTGTTTTATACATTGGAGTGCAATAAATTGATCAAATATGGTAGAATTTCTAGTCACATCTCTGTCTCTTACTTCTTGAATATAGTTTATAATCTATAAACATTGGAAAAAAGACATATAAATATTATTACACACACACTCCAAAATTATTTAAACATAAGAAACCACAGTCCCTTGAGAAACAAAATACTCAAATTTTATTATGTTCTAAGCATGGTAGTTTCCAGGCAGAGTAATTCCCTGCTCCCCATGTTGTCCTAAAACCCATTGGAGCACTCTAAAAATGCCTTCTTGCTTGTGGCAGGAGGCGAAAATGCCCCAGACCTTTACAGACCAAATGTTGGTGTAGACTCTTCTCTCCCTCTCCCCTCCCTCTCTTGAACCATATTCAGTCCACTGAAAGCTTTTAATTCCAGTTTTTTGGGAGTGGTTTTGCATCATACTACTCCACCACTGTGTTAAATAGAGTTGTATGATAAATACGCATTGTATTCAACACCAGAAGTCTAACTTTACATCTCTCTTGTTTTAATATTTGTACTTTAATCCCTACAGTTTTGGCCTACTGCTTAACGTGTTTCTCAGTTTTGCTGGATTTCGTGGGGTGACTCTCCGAGTAGTATCACAGGAAATAATACTGTATACAATAGTTTTACTTTAATGACAGCAACTGTTTCACAGTCGGGGAATAGGTAATTTAGCTTTCATCTCATTTCTTGTTTAATTTTCTGTAAGGTCTGAAAGTGATTTGTTTTGTAGTTATATTATAGGTATCATCTGGAAAAGAAACCTAGTATCTCTAGTTTTATATTTTGATCTTGCTATATGTTTAATTCTCTTGTTTGTATTCAATGTTTGCTGATAAGATTTGTGATTTCCTTGCATTAACAAAATAACTGGACATTTTGCCTCTAATTATTTTTAAGAATATAAGTCAACATTTCAAGATCCTGTAGCGCACACACAGCAACATCATTCTGTATGAAGCTTGATTTTAAATTTATATTGATTCATGTTGACATCTTTGCTGTCTCTGTCTTGTCCAATCTGCTGTGCAAAGGTTTCAATATATAAATTAAGAAATAATAGGGATAATGGACAGCTTTGTTTAGCCTTGTTTTTAAATTAACAGTGACATTTTACCACAATCTGATGTATTCCATGTTAATACTACAGACGAAATATTGCTTTGTGGCTAGTTTGGATTCTCAGCCAAAAATCTTCCATTCAAACCATGCTTCAGGTTGCAGCACAAGTCACTCCACATTGAATGCCTGCTCAGACAGACCTCTTCCAGGCCAAATTCAGCACTAAACTACATGCAGATGCCTTGCATGGAGACTGGTCATGCTGTTACAGATGGTTAACATCTGACATAGAAACCTAAGTGGGGTATTCTTGTAAGGAACATTGCCAAAAGAACATGTGACATATGTAATCATACTCACCCTCTCCCAAAAGAGAAAATGCAGAGTTGCTTAAGTCCCAGGTAGAAGGGCACCACCGAAAACTGGACTATTGAATTTTGGTGACAAACCAGAGGAACTCAATTTAAAGCACTTAAATGGAGTTTTCCATTCTGCCACCATATTCTAGCATTTTGCTTTTTATGAGTGCCTTAGCACGGATGTATAACACAGCCCTGATGGCTCAACATGGTCAATGGGCCACAGGTTGCTCCTGCTTTAGTTACATCTAAGCTAAACTACTGTAATTCTCTCTACTATGTGGTTGCCTTTAAAGAAAATTTGGAAACTGCATCAAGAGGCTGACTGGGACTTGATGGTAAAACATCATTGATGCATTTATTTGTGTACCTAAGGAAAGAGAATTGAAGCTATCTGCTCCTGCTTTGTTGCCACCTTAATTTGCTGAATGCAATCGTGTAGCTCCATGTGGAATGCTAAATTATAACCTTTTTTTCAGACCGACGGAGGCAACATAGGAAGGATGGGAGTGGAGAAAGTAGATCCGGTGTGTGTGCCACTGACTCTCATCTACTGAAAAGAACATCTAGAATATGCTAATGTTGGACATACTATGTTGATTCCTATTCATTTCCAACCACAATGCCTATTCCAGATCCAAGGGGTGTTGGCATTCAAAACCATCAATAGCCTAAATATTGGTCTTTGTATATATAAACCTGCCTGAATTTTATGCTCTGATTCAGACCACTAATGTGGGAAATACCCCTAGTGTGTAACAGAAAGAACCACTAGTTGAGCAGTTCCCTTATTTGAACCCAAAGGCTCCAAACAAATGGATAAGATTGAGGCTTATTTGACATGTATAAGCCATGTTCTTGATGTAGTTTGGGTCATAAAGAACTATGAGACAGGGTCCCCTTTATATGAAAACACAGATTGGATATATAAATACTAGCTTGGTAGATGAATACTATTATTGGAATACCACCATTGCTAAGGATATAATAGCAGCTATTTCACAAAGAAGAGTTATATTAGAAATTTAAAATACTGAATGAAGAATATAGAACAATTACATAATTTTAATACTGCCAATGAAGAAATTTTCTATACTTTGATTCAATTATCACCACAAATAGAGACTGCAGCAAAGAAATCAGAAGATTGACCCTCAGAGGGAACCGATGAAGAAATCAGAAAAAAATAATCAAGAATAAGAATTTATCAATGGAAACCAAGATCACCCATATTATTGTATTCTCACTTACTATGTACAGACATGACAGCTGAACAATGAAAAAAGCTGAAAGGAAGGAAATAGGTTCATTTGAAATTTGGTGCTGGAAGAGAGCTACACCAACACCATGGACCACCAGAAAGACAAATGGGTGGTAGTTCAAATCAAGCCTGAATGAAGCAAAAAAGGATTAAAACGGAGGCTGTCATTAAAATGTATCATGAGGAAAACAAGACTGAGTATAATGCTGGTAAAAGCTGAAGGCAATAGCAAAAAAAACCCTTTTTAAATGAATTGATTTAATAAAAGAAGCCATGTGCTTTAATTTACAAGACCTGAGTAGCACTGCTAATTATAACACCTTCAGGGGGATCTAGTCCATAAAGACATCATAAGCACAAACATATTTAATGAAATACATGCATGAAGACAGACAGACAGACTAACCGACTGATTGACCAATCAGCAGATATGAATGTAAAAGGACAGTAGCATAAAGAAGTGTGTAAGTCTTCCAGTGAAGATCATTTCCTGATATAATATAATATGGTATGGGTGAAGAAACACATGGGTGAAGAGACAGTAATTGGGAACATGGAACATGGTACTCTTCTTCAAAATACAGTTTTTTCTATCTGTGCCTGGAAATGGCTGGGGGAGGGGGGAGCAGTGTTTGACAGTGAGAAGAAGAGAGTATCACTTGCAGTTTATCTTTTCCAGGCAAAGCCTTCAAGGCCAAGTCACTTTGTTCCTTGGCAGTGTGCTAATTGGGAGAAGGTTCAGCAATGTAAAGAGAGGGGGCAGAAAGTGCTCTTGTCTTCATGAACATTCAAGGGAACTCAAAGCCTGACTAGCAGACCATCTGGAAGGGTCCAGACTGTGAAGCTTAACGTATAAAAAGGGGTTCAGAAGTTATGTTAATGGGCTTAGCTCACCTAACAGAGGGGGAGGGAAGTATGGCTAGTTGGCTAGCTGACTGTGGGCAAGAAGTAATCCAGATGAAAGAACCAGACTAGGGTGAATAATATATAAATCCAGAAGGGCTCTGTTGGCTCATAGTTATCTTGTGAACTGGGCTGAGCTGAAAATAAAAGTACTTGTACTAGGATAGTTATATAGTGCCACAAAATTCTAGCAGTTCCTTGTATCTACAAGCTATCCTTGTAGCACATGGAAGAAAGTGCCCGCATCAAGCTAGGATAGAAAATAAAACAAATTTGAAGTTAATTCGAATTAGCTGAACTGGAATACAAAACTTTGCATATGCAATTAATGAAAGAAAATTATACTACTCAGCTGTTACATGCTGAAGTAACCCAGAAATGATACATACCAAGTTTGAAACATGCCAGGTTTCCAAAAATAGAGAGCCAATCTGGTATGAAATTAAGAGTGTTGGACTGGTACTGTTAAAATTAACTTAAAATATGTCTGGAATGTGCAGTAATATCCTGAGTGGCTTGATATCCTGTTTCCCCCAAAATAAGACCTAACCTGAAAATAAGCCCTAGTAGGATTTTTCAGGATGCTCGTAATATAAGCCCTACCCCCCAAAATAAGCCCCAGTTAAATGAAACCCCGCCCTCCACCATTGTGCGGCAACCAGAAGATGACATGACTGTATTAGAATAAATGTTGATTGTTGTACCTGAAAAAAAAAACCATCCCTGAAAATAAGCCCTAATACATATTTTGGAGCAAAATTTAATATAAGACCCTGACCCCGGGAAACAGGGTAGTAGACTTCCTCAACTATGATAAAGTTATTAGTCATGTGCTGGTTTTGTACAAATATTTATTTGTTGTTTGGACTCAAAAGCCCAGAATTCCCCATTCTATGAATTCCATTTGCCTGACCCATATCTAAATTGTGCTTACCTGGCAGAAGGCTGGGCAGGAAGGCTTTAAGGCCTAGGATAGGCTGAGAGCAGACCTAGTTGTCTGTTCGAAAAGGAAGTTCTCCAATGCTTCCTGTGACTTCCAAGCAAATGGCACATGCTTAACTGCTATTATTGGGGGACAATGGCTCCGATTAATAAAGGGCTTCTGTAAGAAGCCGGCTTGCCAAAAAGTAACTGGGAAAAACTGTAGCAACTAAGACTGCAGAACAATGGACAGGGTGGGAACAACTACATCTAGAGCAACAGAGATGTCAGAGCAGCAACTTTAAAGACCAAAGAAGAGCAGAGCAGGAATGGCTGCATCCAGGGTAATTCAAATTTGTAGCAGAAACATGCAAGACAGGAAGTAAACAAAGTGGAAGTGGCTGGAACTAGGAACCACCACTAAATCAAAAAAGAAAACTACATTCTGCTACTATTAATTAAAATAGATCAATCTAGCCCCTTGTGCCCCTTGCCATGCACTTGGATGGAAAGAAGAGTCTCTAGGGCATTAAATGTCAACTGTCCCAAATCAATAACTATACATTTGGCTGGGTGACTGGGAATGTCGCAGGATGGCATGGGTAACTTGGGTCCTACAGTCTCAGTTCAGCACCAGAGAAAGACAATGTGCTCAACTTTGACATCTTCATAACATCTGAAGGTTTTCACATATCACACTATACAGACTTTTCTAAGTAAGAGTTATCTTACTAGTAAATAAATATCTCATTTAGCTGCAATATATTAAATTGGTGGTGGCAACATTAACTCTATAGTACAGGTACTGGTTGGTAGAAATAGCCATACTGTATTTAATATAGCAGGATACTGACCTGCCCACTCATCACCTTCCATGGAAGACCATACATATAGGAACATAGCTTGTTTCAGGGGATCTCTACTGTGTGCATTCAGCTTACCTAGAGATATGATAGGCCCCATTGCCCTCTGGTAATTACAGACAAATTTCTCCTATGTTGCCTTCTTATGAAAAAGCAAATATGTTTCCTTTCATTCCCATGTAGGAGAACATGGCTGTGTGTTATATAGCCAATGAATGATTGGAAGCAGACACCTTTGCCTGCTCTGCAGAGAGCTTTCGTTATTAACACCAGCATAAGTTTTACTCTTCTGACACCTAAACAGGATCACCCCTAGGTGTTCATCAAGACAGAGAGATTGAGAGAGAGATCTTTTCTGTTCTCTGGATCAATTTGCCTGCAAGCTTTGGGATTCTGTCCTGCTGTCTGGCCTATTTATCTCTGTAAAGCCATTCTCCTATAGCATCCATTCTTCACCATAACAGAGGATTTTGTTAGCTCAAAGGACACAGCAAGGGGTAAAAAAATCACCTTGCATGCAGTTCCTAACTATGCTTGTTTAGAGAAACTGCTTGCATTTATGAAGCCTTTGGTGCGGAAAGCTGGGTTGCAAATGACTGCATCAAAACGACAGTAGAAGCCATTAATTTCCTGTTATGTTTTCTGGTGTTGGGGGCTTTATTAATTTAATTTTACACTGTCGAACAACAGCGAGAGCTGACACCATCACAGAGGGCTTTTTCCTTTTCACAGAAGCACTTGCCTAACATGCAAATCAGTGCTATTACAGGGATCAATGAAGTCTATGGAGGCTGGCAAAATTCAACAATCTCTCCTCCCATGAAACATATTTATATACATATAGCAGGACACAGCTAAAAGTCTTTCAGCCAGACCTTTTTGTCATGCTATCTCTGCTTCCTTCCTTTCTTTTCTCTTCCCCCTTCTGATTTGGCCCCTTCTTTCTGTCCCATAGGTACTCTTTTCTGCTCAGATCAAGGATAATTTTGTTCTTCCTTGCTCTCTCATCAAACCCACACCTCCTACTTCTTCTATATCTTTCACTTTTCTGAGCAATACATAGGCTATAATTCCATCTCTTATGGACGCGTGCTTTAGCAAGAGGCCTCTGAAATGCTGGTTTAATTCTTTTATGTCTCTCTGAACCATCATAGACTCAATGGAAGGAAACTAGTAGCAGTTACCACATTGATGGGCTACTTTTGCCAAATATAGGAAGCACGTTGACCACTTTCAGACAGTCCTGAATATATGCTATAATAGTGATTTTATAGTTGCACTATCAGGATATCTAGGGCTTTGGAGAAAGATTATTATTAATTAATGCACTGGGAGGTATGTACCTCTGTTCAATCCAAACACTGCTTAAGACTAACAAGGCAGAAAAACAAAAACAGGCTTGGATGTTGGGTTGTAATTATTCAGTCTAAACTGCTTCTCAAAGAATTCTCATGACTGGCCCATGTCATGTATTATATTGCACATTCTCCTTTTCTTGGCTGTCTTGTGAACTGGGTCATTCTGGAGTTTCACTGATTCAGGAGCACCAAATAAGTTACTATTTTAAATAGGATGCATCACATGTACCAAAATAGGTGGTATGTGCATTCGATCCTATGAATCAATTTGGAAGCCACACTCTGTGAAAAAACTATACCGGTGGAACAAGCTCTTGTTCCTTCTTGGGTGACTGAGGCATTAAATGAAATCCTGTCATTCGGATGAGTGGGAGAGAAGAGAGATGGAGTAGATGGGGTAGATGGTGAGTTCAGCTTTAGCCTGGAAATAAGTTAAGCTTGTCCCCAATTTCTCCATTATCAGCAAAAGCAAAACTATTCACACTGCCTCATTTAAAAAAAAAAAAAACCAAATGGGTGGCTATTAGCTTTTCCCTTAAAACTAAGAAATTTTTGTCTGTTCTCAGTACTTTAGTCTAGAAGAAAAAAATAGTTCAGTGATCCAGACATATGGCTATGGAGTCAGAGGTTGGGAGTTCAATTCCCCTTTGTTTCTCCTTGACAGAGGCTGGACACTATGATCCATAGGGTTCCTTCCAGCTCTGAAATTCTAAGATCTAATATTATTAAAAAGGTTTAAAGGAACAGTCTTTTAAGTCCAGCTCAAGCAGATTAATATTCACAATCAAACCAGAATCCTAATTCTTTGCTGAAGGCAAAAGCACTTCAGGGCTAATTCACATAAATATCTCTTGATTACATTTTTCAATTAGAACAGATCTGAAACAGGAGGGACTGCATGAATATGTAATTAAACTTTACAAAGTTAATGAAAAAAGCCACGGTGTTTCTTTCTCTGCACATTAAATCAGGAATAAGACATTTTCCAAATTTATCAATTGGGATGCTGAATATTGTATAGATTAGCTCTGTTTCCTCAAATATACATGAATGTTAGCTATCAGAATTTTATTTCAGTTGTTTATAGGTAAAGGTAAAGGTTCCCCTTGACATTTAGTCCAGTCGTGTCTGAGTCTAGGGGGTGGTGCTCATCCCTGTTTCCAAGCCATAGAGCCAGCGTTTGTCTGAAGACAGTTTCCATTGTCACGTGGCCAGCGCGACTAGACATGGAACACCGTTACCTTCCCACCGAGGTGGTAACCTATTTATCCACTCACATTTTTACATGCTTTCAAACTGCTAGGTGGGCAGGAGCTGGGACAAGCGATGGGAGCTCACTCCGTCACGTGGATTCGATCTTACGACTGCTGGTCTTCTGACCTTGCAGCACAGAGGCTTCTGCGGTTTAACCGACAGTGCCACCATGTCCCTTTAATTGTTTATATCTCATTGTTAATTTTCAGCAATATTTGGTAACTGGAAAACAGCTGCAATTAGTATTAGATAGACATGGTGTATTTTATTTTTCAGTAATTTTTTTTCCAGAAATAACAATTGGGAGGTTGGGAACCAATGGGTGCCAAGGGTGCTGCTTTTGAGGCCCTGACAACTAAAATATGGTGTAAAGTTTCACAGATTTGAGGATTTCGATTACATTTCCTGGAATTTCCCAGGCAACTTTTAGAATTCTGGAAGTTGTAATCCAAAACCACAAATCTGTGCACCTCTGTGTTGTGGCCCATGGACCACACTTTGCCCACCCCTGCCCTACCATATGAAGGAATTAATGAACAGAAGATGTTAACTCCATGATGATTGGATTCCACAGCCTACTTCTTGGGGAAATATGGTTTGCATATCCTAATATCCAGTTGATATTTTCCATTTTTAGTTTGAAAAAAATGGCTCAGAGCAGCTTCTGACCTGCTGTGGAGTTCTCCCCAGAGGAAAAAAAATGTGCCTATGCTGTCTTTGAAAGTTGTGTGACAACTTTTCAGCAAAATCTATTACAAGATCAAAATTGGTTCCTTTTCAGTTGCTACGTTACTTGCCAATAGAACTAAAATGAATTGGAACGTAAAAGTTTTCCCCAAATTTTGATGAGGAATATTCTGTAATTATTCTTTGAATGCTTAAATAATTCATGAATGGTACATGAGTATTTCATACCTGTTTTTAGCATCCAATGCTATTTTATTTTGGTATTAGATATGTAACAGTAATTACACAGTTTTCTGACCTCTGACAGTATTTCAAAATTGACACATGATGGTGTTTGACATGGGATATTCTCAGGAGCTTTGTTTGTCCAAGATCAAAATGATCATGAGCAGTCAACAAAATTTCCCAGGCAGGTTCATGTTAGCTTGTTGCACAAAAAAAAACACAAACAAAAACAAACAAAAAAAGCAGACTCTTGTAAAAATCCATAAAGACCTAGAATCCAGTTGTACAGTTCCTCAAACAGTGTAATTTTTGATACATATTGCTATATGTTAAGAAATTTCTGCAGGCATTATGTGACCTCCTCCTTTTTAAATTTTTTTGACAATTTTAACTATTTTAATCAATTGTGTGACTCAGCATGCAACAGATGTCTACAGAGGTTTCTCAGTTTACAGCAATTCATTTCCAAATGTTACACTGCTAGTGTAACTGTGCAACTGGATTTCAGTCAACAAGTTTTATTTGGCATAAGCTTGTGTGAATTGTAGCCCACTTCAGAGGTATGATACACATACAGAAATGTGCTACAGTCCATGAATCATCATCATGTCCCGTCCAGTCAATTCTGATATATGGAAACCCTTTTTTAAGGGTTTTCTAGATAGTGCTTTACCATTCCCTTCTTGTGGAAAGCTTATGCTAAATAAAATATATTGGTACTAAAGCAATTGTTGCTATTTTTGTCAACATGATGAAAGCAGACAAGTTTCTGAATTTGGGACAGAATGTAGAAAACAATGTGGTGCTTGTCTGTTTTTAATTAAAACCCCTAGACTCTCACATTGCCATGCTGAGCAGAGGATTCTGGGAAACTGTAGTTCCAAAAAGTAACTTTTTTTCAAACTCTCACTTTAGGAGTACATGTTTAACATTCAGAATCTGTGGAATGGAAATTTTGTATTCAAAATGTAAACGGTAAAATAGAAATTTGCATATTTGTGAAAATCATTGTGGTGCTACCTGCTCACCCATACGGCAAGCACTTTTTCTTATCTTCCTTGTCCCCACATGGCATAGGTAGTTCGTGACCAGAACAGGGAGAGGGCACACTGAAAGGGCGATGTGAGCCCCTCCCACAGACCATTAGCCAACACTGCTACAGTGCCCATTCTTCCTACTGAGCTAAAAACTAAGTGAGATCTTTTCTAGATGATATGGATTCCCTTAAGGAAGTAAGAGGGACGGCTTGTAGACAAAGGGCCTTTTCGGCAGCTGCCCCCAGACTATGGAATGCCCTCCCGACTGAGATTTGTCTGGCGCCGACGCTGATGACATTTCGGTGCCAGGTCAAAACCTTCCTGTTCCAGAAGGCTTTTAATTGAAATAATATTAGCTGTGGGTCCAATGGCAATTTTAATTGTATTTTAATTGTATTTTAATTATTTTATCTTTTACTGTATTGAATTTTAATTGTTGTAAGCCGCCCAGAGACCTCTGGGTAGTGTGGGCGGCATATTAATTAATTAATTAATTAATTAATTAATTAATTAATTAATTAATCAATCAATCAATCAATCAATCAATCAATCAATCAATCAATCAATCAATCAATCAATCAATCAATCAATCAATCAAATAAATAAATAAATAAATAAATAAATAAATAAATAAATAAATAAATAAATAAATAAGTGGCCAACAGATTTGATGCTATAAGCAGGAAACTGAACCATGCCTCCACACAGCCCACCCCAGCAACTGCCTGGCCTTCAAAATTCTTTGGTCTGGGGGGAAAAAAACCTTGCTCATCAAGAGTACCATTGGTGGTTTTTAAAGTACACAGTGCCCACCTGCCCACCAGCTACTGGACTGATTAGCTCTTTGGGGCACTAATTAACACTGAATGCTGTCTCATGGTTATGGCGGTGGATAAAAGGCTCTCAAAGACCAAACTGGGAGATTACTGCTGGGTTCCATAGTGGCTGCCCTGCCACTGCAGCAGACACCCACAAGGCATCTTCTCTACCTTCGTAAAGGCCAGGATTTCTGAGCCTCCGGCTGCCTAGTGCTGTCAAGGTCAGCAGGTTTGGGTTCACTGAACGGTCAGGTTGGTTTGAATTACTGATGCTGTCTGCCGATTCCTCCACTGATTGCTCTGTGCTCCAGAGTAACAGCAGTAACAAGAGGCTGTTCATGCCACACACTAATCTGTCCAGAAAACTCTTGAGGGCAGAGGTTTTCTGTAGAGGAGAGCGGGGTGCTCTGTGGCGTGTGTGTGTGTGTGTGTGTGTGCATGCGCATGCACATGCGTACACACATGCATCCGTGCGTCCGTGCTAGTGTCCGTGCGAGGGACTGTATGGGTGTTAAAGACAGAGACACTGACCTATCAGGGCAGCCTGGAATTGGCACCTGATCTTGCATTTTTCACTCCTAGAAGTGACTACACTTCTGTCCCATGCCATATCTTTTCAATTTTTATCTTCACTCGAGCTTGTGAAGACCTTATCTTGTATAACTTCCAGATATTATGTAGCAACAGTGGCCTTTGGCTTTTTCTAGACCAAGAATACACTTTTAACTCCAGCCTTTCTTTTACTCAGGGACCAACATTCTCTTGCTTAACTTATACTGACAAAGGGCAAATTACAGTACCATAGAGGTAGATCACTGCTAATTAAGAGTCCCCACTACAATTCCATATGTGAATCCTTGCTGCATGTAAATCAGGTGGCTTTGCACATGATCCAGAATCTAGGTAAGGACTTTCTAGTTATGACTAATTAAAAAGTTCCTGCTTGGATTCCAGGTCGTGCATGTGGCCATCCAACAAACACACAATGAAAGACTGCACTGGGGTCTCTAATCAACAGTTACTGCTAATCTACTGCTGTGGTGATATCATCTCCCTTGTATTATACAACATGATTTTGGTCTGAGTTTACCTTTCTTCTTTCCCCTTTGTCTGTGACACTTACTGCTGCCTTCATACCACTTCCTAATGCTGACACCATAGTGCCCAGAAGCTGTTATAGATTTCATATATTTTCAGCAGTGTAGGGTCCCTCCACGAGACGTATTTCCCCCATCCACTTTCTTTTTTTAGCATGTGTGCACAAATATTCACATGCTGCAGATTATGACTTGGCCACAACTGGGGTGGGGGCAGGAATCCATGGGGGAGAGGGAAAAGCTACTATCCAGAGATCAGCACCCAACTTCTTCTTGCTTGGCTAGTGAAATACGGAGGCAACGGCAGCTGCCACAACTTTCCTACTGGGCCCCCCTGTACACTTCTCCCACACCCTGTCCATTCTCCATAGCACAGCAATATAATACTCTTAACACATGCACACACATTCATGCATACAGTGGGGTCTTGACTTCAGAACTTAATCCGTATTGGAAGGTGGTTCTCAAGTCAAAAAGTCTGTAAGTCAAGTCTCCATTGACCTACAGTGCATTGAAAACCGATTAATCCCGTAACAGGCCGTTTTTGTTCCATTTTGGTTTTTTTCTGGTCTGTAAGTCAATTCTCAGGCTGCAAGTCAAACCTAAATTTTGCGGCCAGAGAAGTCTGTAACTCAAAAAGTCTGTAAGTCAAGCCGTCTGTAAGTCAAGGGTCCACTGTATGCACATGCAGACGGAGACATGCACACACAGACATGCACATGCGTGCGCATGCACGCACGCGCGCACACACACACACACACACACACACACACACAGGGGAGAAGGAAAGAAGCAATGTTTCCCAGGCAGCCTGATGAGTGAATTGTAGAATGACTCCTCCTCTGGGTTTTAGTTAACACCCTAAACGCGGACACAGAGATTGGAGTGCAGAGATCCAAGCAGTCCCTAAGCCCTCCTAAGCAGACAGGCAGACAAGTGAAAGGGTGAGTCTTGGATGAAGTGCAGGACAAGATTCCACCCACCCAACCCAAAGGGGAAGGTGGTCTGAAGTGAGGGAACTGTGCTGTATAATCACACCCATAAAGAACAAAAAAGTATTTTGCTCACAAGGTACAGCTCCCCCCCCCCCGCAAAAGAAAAACACACATACATGCCCAGAGGAGAGGTGTGTATTCATGCAGTGGCTGAAATCCAGTAGTCAGTTGCAATTAGTGAAGTCCCATTGAACCAATTAAATTTATATAACTGCTAACCCACAAATCCCTGGGCACATAGAGTTTGTATTTTGCCTCAATACTACTTCTAAATATAGAAGGAGGAAGAGTCCGCACAGCAGATATGATCTCGGTCCTCATGGACATATGTATGATGTTAACTGTCCATCAGTATAATGCAGCGATGGCGAACCTATGGCACGCATGCCATAGCTGGCATGTGGAGCCCTTTCTGCTGGCAAACAAGCCACAGGTCGTCAAATCGCTACTCCCAGCGCAGCCAAACCTCAAGAGGCAGCTGCAGCCGGTGCTGGTGCTTTGGCAGGTGGATCCAGAGCAACTGGTGCTGGCAGCAGAGGGGGCTTGAGGCTCCTCCCTGCTGCAGTTCCCCCTTCCTCCACCACTTCTGGTTCTGGGTCCTCCAGGCCTGCCACTGTGATTCCCCCTTCCACCGCCACTTCCGGTTCTGAACTTCTGGGTCCGGGTCTGCCTTTTGCTGCACACACTGCCCTGTTTTGTGCTTTTTTCCCCCCAGTTTGGGCACACAAGCCCAAAAGGGTTCACCACCACTGGTATAATGTGTAGACAGATATTCATCAAATGAACAGTCCATAACTGAGGTGTAAAAGTTGTAAGGAAAGGAAACCTCCTAGTGTAATAGGGTGCTTTGCTACTGTGTGCAAAGGAAAAAGACAGGCGATAGCCCACATGTCTCTAAAGGAGATGATACTTGCATTTATTTCAGTAAACTTCCACCATGAACTGCACAGACAGAATGCCCAAAAGGTTTTTATTTGTTACTTTTATGTTGAATTGAATGTATGAAGTGCCATTCCCAGAAAACACTTTTCATCTATGTATACAGTATTCTGTGATGTTTGGTATATGTGAGAAAACATAGGAAGCAGGCATTTGCCTATAAACTGACTGTCTTTATACACGCAGAACAGTATCTGCGTTGTTTTTTAAAGAAATTTGGAGAAGCTGAGAAACAAGTAATGCCAAATTCTGAATAAAACAGCCTCAAATACAAGACAGCACAGAATTTCCACATGTGATCTTACCATCCCCAAGAGCTATGTCTAATCTTGATTGAAAAGAAACAGGTAGCAGTACTTGGTCTCTTGACAGCAAAATCAGGTTTGTCAAAGAACACAACAAAGGACTGCAGCATCTAGTAAGTAGGTACTGCAGGATGGGAAGAAACATTTACACCATTATCATTCTACCTAGTTATACAAGGCCAACACAAAGTTCTGTACACCCATACAGAGCAGGGAAAGGATTGTGCAGTGGTGTAGTGGCAAATCTGGAAGTACAGATGCATGCCATGACAGTTGCCCATCTTCAGGAGAGTTCAGAAGTGCAGGCCAATGAATTGGTCCATATCAACAAATGAGGAGCAGATATTTTGCACAGCTAATTGCCCATTCAAGACCAAACCACTCTTAAATACTTTGCATTGCAACAGGGATAATTTGCAACAATATCTTGTTCATGGGGAAATAAACCTCTCTCCTAGCTACTGAGAGGTCTGAATACAACTTTAAAGAGATGAAGGAAGCCTGAGGGGGTGGGTGGGTGGATGATCTCATAGTCCCTACCATCCAGAAAGTCCCAGGGCTTCAACACTGCCAGCCCTAGCTCCACCACAGCAGTGCTTATGACAACTTCTCACAGTGGTTTTGAGACCGAGCTCCACCCATCAATATTCCTGCGCTTGCCCTGGCAGGGTTATCCATCGGCTGCTCTGCTGCTTTCTTTCAGGAATGTGAAGCAGGGCAGATGCAGGTATATGTGCTGCTGGAGATTAGGTCAGGTGTGAAATTCTTGCAAGTCTGACCTACACAGGTAAGGTGTGCAGCTTGCTCAGCAGACCATAGCAGCAAATATGGGGGATGAATGCTTACCCAAAAAATCTTTCACACAGAAATACAAAGCGACACAAATCTGGGTCACTCCTTGTTTCTGCCACCCGCCCTATACTGCTGGCTGCCGAGGCAAACAGACTGTTTACTTTACAAAAATATGGGACCAGGTCACTCCATCTCTAGAGAAACTCTGGGTTTCTAATTCGTCCACAATTTTAGATACAGATGGTCATATCCACAGGCTCTGAGAGGCCTGCATCCCACCAGTCTCCCCGACCATTGGCATAAGCACAGACGAGGCCGCCGGGAACACATGAAACTCTGCAACAGCACAAGGACAGCTCTCTTCAGCCCTACTACTTTACTTCCCTCCTTCCCTCCCTCCTGTTCTTCAAAAAACATGCTGGATATAGGAGCATGTCTGGCTCCCAGAGTCTTGCTGGCTTACATTAATGAGATACATAAAGCTTAATCCAGTGGTGGCCTGAGCAGCTCTACAAAAGGAGGTAATAGCAGGCTGCCATGAGCAGTGTCGCTCAGGTAATTGGTTTATCTATCTGGAAGCAGGGGTAGCAATCTCCACCCAGACAGACTAGTAGTAAAGTCTCTTCCTTAAGGCTATTTCCTTTGTCTTTTTCAATTGCTTTGCACATCCATGTGAGAGGGAGAGAGAGAGAGAGAGAAAGGGGGGGGGGAAATGTTAATTTGTGAATTAATGGCTTTTCTCAGCGGAATTGTAAATTCAAATGTCATCTCACATGGTGATACTGCGCCTGGGCTTCCGAGGAAGAAATGATAAATCCCCCCCCCATCTTCCCCCGCCCCAACATACACACAGATATACATTTGGCTTCTCCAGAGAGAATCATGCAGGGCAAAACATGCTACTTTTAATTTGCAGCAACAGCACAACAGAGAATGCATTGATGGCTGCTTTCTGTTTCCCCTCCCTCATATAACCTGGATGACTCTGTTCACTTGCCCATTTTAAACATGTCTGATGAGAAAAACATATTGTTCTAGTGATCCCTCCCCTCTTCTTTCCTTCCTTCTCACACCTAACCACTACTGACCAGTATCTTTGGAGAGAGAAAAGAGAAGGTTCTCTGTCAAAGGAAGTGCTACTGCATGCAGTCTTCTCTCCTCCTCCAGTAATCAGGTGAATTAATGACCCTGAATTTAAAGTGAGTGCTGATATCCTGGCCTTTTTTGCACGCCTTGCAAAGGGGAGGAAGCCTTCATTGTTTCTGAGCAGAAGGCGGGCAGTGGTGAAGGAGATTCATGGATAGAGATTGAATATGCAATTTTCTTTCACCTTGCCAAGAGCTGCCCCTGAGCTGTGCCTGGCCTAAATTTTTTCCCTCTTTCCCCATCTCTGCCTTATCTAGCCCTCCTACCTCCCTTTCATTCTTTCCAGAAAATTACCTTCAAAATTGATTTCCACTTTTACAAACAAATATAATGGGAACATGAAAGGGAAAAAAGGAAGCCTGCGCTATGATGAATTAAGGCTGTCAGAGGCTCTTCAAGTCATTGCTTTGTTTTACAAGCCTATCAGCTCTTTCTTTTATCAGTGGTGGGTTATTGTGCTACTTCTTGTCCCATGTACCCTTCCTTGCCCAGCATGTCAGAGAGTCCTAGCAATGGAAGGGGATCACCTCCACTCTGCTGAGATTTCCTTTAGCTAATCTCTGGCTCTTTCCTGGCAGTTTCCACAAAATATGAGCTAGGATGTGTCTTTTATTGGGAGTTTTTACAGCCTCACATCCTGTCTGTGGTTTCTGTGACTGAGAAGGACCTTTCTGGGCTGGGGTGACTGTCAATCTATCCAGCACTAACCAGCTGTTTCTTCCCGCCTCTGAATTTAAAGAGAGCCCAGCCTCTCTGTTGAGTGTTCCTTTCCCTCTCTTTGTTGGAAGTCAGTTGTTGTTTGCTGTTGATCTATTTACAACTGTAAGTAATTAACCATTTTTATTCTTTCTCCTACAAATGTTTCAGAGTGATTTATGGAGAATGTAACTGCCAGTTGTGAGAAAGGAGTGGACTATCTGGGGAACTTGAAGCTACTCTGCTCTGTTTCTCTTTCTCTTTCTCTCTCTCTCCTGTGTAGTAAAAAGGGAATTTTAACCAGAAATTAAAAACTCTGCAGCATTTTAAGGCTAATGTACAAAAGCTTAGTTATGCTTTCAAAGTTGGAGTCCTTTGAATTTTGCACTATGATTTTCCCCAGGAAAATGGCATTAAAATGCATCTATATTTAGGAAAATTGTACATAGAAATATTCATACTATTGAAAAATGGGTTATTTTGAAAGAATTGCATGCAAGAATATGTACAATTATGTGTAGGCAAAATTGCGTACAAAAATTCTTGTACTAAGAGAAATACACACGGAACATGTTTGAATTTTCATGCAAACTTTTTTTAAATAAAGAACTGCTAAAAAGCAAAACTAATAGATATATTCATCTTTACTTCTGTACAAGAAAAGTATGTTCATCTTAACACACATGCACACACACACATATCAAGTGCATGACTGGTTGATTGACTGAAAATATGCAAATGATCCATCCATTCCTCGTGATTTTAAAAAGTCAATGCAACAAGGTAGCAACTATTACAGTTTAGCTACAGTTTCTGGCAATCTGCATGCCTGGTACAATTTGTGCAAAACTTTTATGCAAATATGAAAATATGAATCAAATCCAAAAGAAATATCTTCCTCACCACAGATGAGGAAGAAAAAAACCTGCAATTTCTCATTTTCTCAAACAAGAATGAGACAAGCAAGAATTTAGAATGCTGATGAATGACAGATGTCTCTGTCAGTCTCTCTAGATTTCCCTGTAAATAGCCTTTCCAGGTCTCTGGATTTTGCCAGGTGATTCCATGTTTAAATCTAAGCCCCCAGGGCCACTAGCCAGCATTTTTTTTGAGATACTCTGAAAAATGCCTGCAACTTTCCATTATGGGCACTTGCAAGAGATAAAATTTTAAAAAGATGCCCAGGCCTTATAGAAAGGAGAAGGAAAAATACTGTCTGCTGGTGAGAACAGCAGCGTACGTGTCCGCCTTTTTATACTGTGCCAGCTTTGGGCTGTGCCACACTGGTGAAATCACTCAATGTAATGTACCGCTGCCAAGTGATCACCAAACTACATCCACCTAATCTCATGGAAGAATAGAGCAGCAGCCTGAGACGCAGAAGCAAAGCCATCCATCCAGGTCAGCTAGAAATGTGGGGATGGGAGACATATTCTGCACTCACCCCTACCAACATCAAACTCAGCAGTGGTGATGCTCGTATATGCCTCAGTTACACTGGACTGGATAAGCATAATACAATGATTCCTGACCTCGAGTAAACCAGGTGGTCTTGGACTGCAGCTCCCAGAAACCCTGGGCAGCACAGCTAGTGGTGAAAGTTCTGGAGAATTGCAATCCAAGAAGTTCTTAAATTACCCAAGAATGGGAACTACTGCTGTCATAAACTCAGCATTAGATATTGAGTGTATTTGTAAGTAGCAGCTAGTCCAGAATAGAGCAGTATAAGAGTTGGTGCATGCTCACTTGCACAATTAGACTACACCTGTTCTGCAAAGTTGATATTGATTGTTGTTGTGGGTTTTTCGGGCTCTTTGGCCATGTTCTGAAGGTTGTTCTTCCTGACGTTTCGCCAGTCTCTGTGGCCGGCATCTTCAGAGGACTGGAGTAGGAACTCTGTCCATGCTCTGAGCATGGACAGAGTTCCTACTTCTGTCCTCTGAAGATGCCTACTCCAGTCCTCTGAAGATGTCGGCCACAGAGACTGGCAAAACGTTAGGAAGAACAACCTTCAGAACACGACCAAAGAGCCTGAAAAACCCACAACAACCATCAGATCCCGGCCGTGAAAGCCTTCGAGAATACATTGGTATTGATTGCCCATTTTGTTTCCGGGTTTTGTTCTGGTGGGTATTAAGTTCGTGAGTTATATTAATTGCTATACAGTATTTGCATTATTAATCTTTTTTTATTTTACTGTTTTGTACTTTCATTGTATTTTATTGTCAGATTTAATTGCCATTAGTAAACACGAGTAAACATAGAATTGCAGTGAAAGGCAGTGCTTAAGATAGTAAGTATTGTCAGGTAAGATGAGAGGTTACTGTACATTGCAATGCTTAGATTTCTTTTCTGAGAAACAGAGCAGCTGGTGCCTCAGACAAAGCTGATGAAATTTACTCCTGGCCAGAGGCCTATCCTGGTTATCCAGGCGGAAGCCCTATTCCAGCATTGCTCCCGAAACATATCATTTTGCGTGAGCAAGTGACCCTATCCAGAGTAGGCCTTTGTACAGCACTACAGTGGACCCTTGACTTACAGACAGCTTGACTTACAGACTTTTTGAGTTACAGACTTCTCTGGCCGCAAAATTTAGGTTTGACTTGCAGACTGAGAGTTGACTTACAGATCAGAAAAAAACCAAAATGGAACAAAAACGGCCTGTTACGGGATTAATCGGTTTTCAATGCACTGTAGGTCAATGGAGACTTGACTTACAGACTTTTTGACTTGAGAACCGCCTTCCAATACGAATTAAGTTCTCAAGTCAAGACCCCACTGTACTCCACCAGAATTAGGGTTGCCCACTATGAACAACTGTGTCCAAACTTCTGCAGGGGTTGGAAACAAGTGGCTTGTGGGTTGCATGTAATTCCTGTTCTTTTTTACAGACCCCAATCCTTCTGAGATCACACAAGGACATGAGAAGGTTTTTGATTAGGAGGATGATAGAAACCTCTTATGTCCTTGTCTAACTGAAACTTCAGAAGGTAAAGATCAGAGAATAAATTCATTTTTAGCACTGTGAAAAACAAAAACCAGAAGCTGGCCATGAAAAGGAAGTTTGAGATAGCAATACTTCCTACAGGACTAGATAACTTGCTGTCTCCCACATTTGCCAAGCATCAGGTGGAATCTGCAATGTGACTTGACCTTGGAGGAATAGCCTACATAACTATATGTGAAGTGGGTAGGACTGTTATAATGTTTGAGTTGGGCTGAGTGTTTCTTGAATAATTTTCTAGAAGGTTCAGACCCTATGAGGAACAGAACTTTTCTGTGGGGGAAGTGTTGTCCTGCGTGTCTCTGAAGGATACCCTCTGCCTGTGTGGTATGTGGATTATTGAAGACAACATTACTGTATAAGCCAATAACTTTTTAACACGTATTATTTAGAATGTATCAAGGCAACAATCTTGAATATGTTTACCAGGGAGAACATCAAGTCTAACATGGTGAGACTTACTTCTGAATAAACATGCATAGTATTGCATTGCACGTGGCTCACAATTATCTTATAAATGAGTTTCCCGTTTCTTTTTTCTTTTCTTTTCTTTTCTGTTTTGTCCAAAAGGTGAGAAGAAATTTTAGCTGACTAAAAATCTGAACTATGCTTTACTTCCCCTTTTGAAACCAACGACAGTAGTTCTTGCTCTTACTCAGCTTACAGGACCTGGACTAGAAATCTGTTTTTGATATTCCATTCCGCAGAAGTGAGGCAAGACCAACTACTAGACAACTGAGACCTATTCAAATACTACCTACTTCCGAAGCTGTCTATCTCCTGAGTCCAAATCATCTATTTTAAATAACAGTATTATTAAAGAATGGGAACCATTTCTCTTTGGCCCACTGGCCTCCACATAGTGAAGCAGTCACATGCATTTCTAGTTTCCCTTGCAGAGATTTTAGCCACTGACAGAAAATGCAAAGAGGCAGAGTGAGAGAGATACAGTATAGTCAGAGTAGAGTAGGGACCCCTTCAGGAGTCCCCCCCCCCCAACTTCTTGCCATCTCATTAGCCAATCCTTTCTAAATTAAAATATTCTAATGCTGCTGAGGCACTGCTCCTTCACAATCAATTGGAGAAAAATTAAAATGGTGCATCAACACAACATTTTATGTAACTATCTTGCAATGCAGGTGTCAACTAACAGTCAAGATTCTAAATCTGTTTACTCAGCAATAACAATATTTTCACTGGATGCTGTTTGTCCTTTCTATACTTAGGACTGCAAAAACAAAATCTTTCCTGCCTTCATTTGAAGTAATTTTTGTTTCTCAGGCATTGGCCATTTGATCTATTTCTTCCAGTTTATTCTGGATATAACACTGTTGAACTATCCTTTTAATTAATAATTTCGTATTGTCTGCCAGTAAGGCCTTTAATTTCATTTTCATCTTTGCAGTCAAAGCAGGTGTCCACTCACTGGCTTTTTCTTTTTTTTTACTGTTGCCACTATAACTACACAATATTTGTTCCCATAATAACTGAGTTAAAAAGCCATGTTAATTCTGGAGAAAACAGTAAGAGTAGAATCAACTTTTGACAACTAGTCCTTCCCCCCACCAAAGAGATAATTTTCAGCCTGTTATATTAATGTTCCTTTCTGAAATGCTTCAGATATGATGGAATTGTGAGGGAAACAGAAAGGGCAAATATCTTGTGCTTCTCATCCCTATAATTCTCTGCCACACACCTCTGAATTGCTGCTGTTGTACTTTCTCATAAATAGTTGGGCAGAGTTAATTTGGTCTGTATTGTAGCCAAATATGTGAAAAGCACCATAGGATCCTATAGCATACAAGTGTGGGAAGACCCGCATTCTCAAAGAACACCTCTCCCTCCCCCACTCAAAGCCCCACTTCAAAAATGCTACTCCAATAGAATGAAAACTCATTCTTATACCGCTGTTATTTCAAGATTATGTGGATGTTATATTTTGACGTATCCATTCAATGACCAAAATTTGATAAAAGGATGGGTATTTTCCCATTTCCACTTTTTGGATGCATGTTTAATTACATCTTATTTAAAACGAACAGTTCTTTTCAGGGAAAAAAAAAGTCTTACATTTTTCACATCCCTAAGCTTTCTGTCCTCTGAATCCTCTCCCTAGAGAACAGATCCTGAGGTTTGTTTGTTTCTCTGTCTCAGATGCAATTACATGGCCTAGGAGAAGACGGAGAAGACTACCTGCTCTATAGGCAAGTAAGTTTTTCCAGAATCACCCTTTTGCCAGCTTTTGTTGCAAGGTCAGGACACATCAGCTTGGTCCCAGTTCAATGCTCAAACTATAAAGTGATGTTAGGATTGAGGTAGGAATGATTTTGCAGTTCTTAGCATTGAATAAAGGATGAATTTGCTTCAGGAGCAGAAGAGGCTGCTTTGCTATACAGACATCTGGAGAAGGTAGACCATCACTAAAGACTTTCTAGACCAGCAGGGCTGTATCAGGAAAACCCTCCCTGACCTAAAACTAATCTAACATGCAAAGATATCTGCAAGTCCTAGTCCACAAAGGGAGCTTGGAAGTAGCAGAAGGAAGCATAAAGAATGGGCACGAGGAGGACAGAACAAGTGGAAAAAAGGAAAGGAAAGAAAAAGGGAGGATGAACCCCTCCCTCCCCCTACCTTCATCACGTTTCCTCTTCTCACCATTCGACCGAGGAATCCCCAGAATCCCGTTAATGGAGTAGGAGCCCACTGGATCATTGGAGGCACTGGAGACAGGAGGGGATGCTGTACTGGGAACTGGACAAAATGAAAAGGGAGAAAGGCCCATGAGCCAACAGGTAGAAAGCTGCAACCCTCAACTTCTCCAGAGATGGAAAGAGTTCTTGGAAAGAGTTGATGACCAAGTCACTACTAAGGCTGGGTCCTCAAATGACTTCCTAACACTGTCTCCAAGTCCTTTCCAAAAGTGAATAACAAAAATGTGTTTCACAGCCTATCAGAGGATTCTCAAGGCTAAAAAGAATAGTTCTCCATTATAGAGTGGAAGATTCTGTGACTGAAAGCTAGGCAATCTGGTTCTGCAATCCCAATTTCCATGAATTTAGTTTTGTTCATCTTTTGGTTTATTTGTGTTATAAGGTTGCATTTTGCCTGTAAGCATGTAAGAGAAAGAGGCACCACAAAAAAATTAATGTTTTAAGCTCATGAGAGGTGGGGCGAGCATTCTGCCTCACTAAAGGAAGTATCTTTCATAACTGATAAGCCTACAAACCTACAACTGTACAACAGTGGATGTTATTTACAATTAGTACTTAAATTACTGGTGGTAAGACAGCATCCCCATAGCTTTTATGATAGCCCTCTTAGATAATTGTTTCTACAGGTTGTGTGATTTTTATTAAACTTTGTGGGACCTGGGAGGATGCTCATATTTGTAAAGGTGCCTTTACCTCCTCCCCACCCTATCCTAAGGAGAGAGTTATTTACAACTCACTGTGTCCTTCTCCCCTTCTAAAAAGTGGTATCACTAATACTATTAGATATTAGAGCTGTAATGAATTATATGCCCACTTAGTTGTCAGTTGAAGGTGGAACAACACATTATCTAAGCGAAGTGTGTTTGCAAAAATAAGGTAAATTAATGGCCAGGTATTTAGGTTTGTCATAGGATAATTATTGGTCTATTTTATTTCAACCAGGTTTCAATAATAATAATAATAATAATAATAATAATAATAATAATAATAATAATAATAATAATAATAATAATAATAATAATAATAATAATAATAATAATAAAACAGCAACATTAGGAACAGCATACATACTGTGCAGATATTTAACAGATACTTAGGTTTTTGGTTAAAACTTGTATCTGTTATATAATGTCAGTCAATATTTTCATAATTGTGATGGACTGTGTCTGGGATTCTTAAATAATAATAAAACACTGGAATTCCGGGGAATGCCAGAGTGGAAAATAAAGAACTGAAAAAATTAACAAAATGCAGAGATCTGGCAATCAAAACATCTCACTTATGGATGAAATACATTTTAGTGGCCACATAGTCATCAAGGCTTTGGCAACAATATCAATAAATTTCACACAGTATTATAAGCAGTTGCAAATCTCAGAAATAACACTATCATAGCTACAAAAATGGCAATATTAGGAATAGGTACTTAGGTTTTTGGTTAAAACTTGTATCTGATATATACTACCAATCAATGTTTATATAATTTTGATTGACTGTGCCTGATTTTTAATAATAATAATAATAATAATAATAATAATAATAATAATAATAATAATAATAATAATAATAATAATAATAATAATAATAATAATAATAATAATAACCATCATCATCATCACTGGCATTCTGAGGTTTTTGATTCTTGGCTTATACACTTCAGTAAATGCCTGATGGTTCTGGTGTATTACCATTTTTAATTGCCAAACATTCATTCATTCACTCGCTCATGAAAACTGCTCTTGTTTTTTCTGTTCCATTCCTTAACCACTGAGCTATGCCACCCACCCCCTTGCTTTTTCTGTTTTGTAAATCCAACACAATACTTCCATATATATCTTCCCATGAACATCAAGGTTAGAAACTTGTTCTTTAAATAGCAACTGTGTGCTTGTGTGGGCAAACACACACACATACAGTCACATACACACATTTTAGGGTTCCACTAGCAAGGTATGATGGTTAGATTCACAGTCTGACAATTAACTGAGACTATATCTTAGTCAAACTTATTTCTAACTAGCTACTGGATCACATTATTATTACCCTGTGTAGCCCAGACAAAACAGTATGTTCATACCAGATATTTGCAAATAAACAGTGACATTCCATGGCTCTTCCTGAATAGCCAAATGCATTCTAATATTAGCTCACTGGTATATATTGCATTGAAGGATCTTCTCCTGAAGCTTTCTAGGGACCTTCATATGAAGCATTCAGCCTACAACAATTATATCATCAGCCATTGCTCTGTAAGAATTTGAGTTCTCCCAATGGAATCATGAGTTGAGCCCTCTTTTTAATCAGCATCAGTAAGATGGCTACTCTAAGGTCTAGTGCAACTCTACACTTTCCATAAAATATCATGCACACAGTTCAGTACAGCATTAGCCATTCTATGTACTATACGCATCTAGGAATGTCTTGTGCCTTGATGCTTTCTTGATACATCTTCCTCAAAGACATACATATTTTTTGCTCCATAAGAAGCACTTTCTCCCAAAAAGTGTGTGTGGGGGGAAGTCTGTGCGTCTTATGGAGCGAAGGTGGCGAAGGAGCCTCCCAAGGGTCCGATTGAGCCTTCCAGGACCCTTGCGGGGCTCCCTCCACCCCCCCCCCATGGGGCCAGAGGGGGCTAGGGTGTGTTCCATAAGACGGACCTCTCCATAAGGCTCACAAAATTTTTAGGAAAAGAAAACATTAATCCCTGTTTTCTTCTCATAAAAATTTGTTGCAACTTATGGAGAGGTGCGTCTTATGGAGCGAAAAATACGGTAGATCAATAGTGAAAAAGACTTTTCTAATGATAGAATGTGGTTTCAATATAATTATCTATCTATCTATATCTATATCTATATCTACTGTATATCTATATCTATATCTATATCTATATCTATATCTATATCTGTCTGTCTGTCTGTCTGTCTGTCTGTCTGTCTCTGTCTGTCTGTCTGTCTGTCTGTCTGTCTGTCTGTCTATCTATCTATCTATCTATCTATCTATCTATCTATCTATCTATCTATCTATCTATCTATCTATCTATCTATCTATCTATCTATCTATCTATCTATCTATTCTATATATATTAAAAATACTCATTCCAACCCTCTTTAAACACTGCCTTTCTTCTCATTTTATCTCAGCAATAACCCTGAACCTGCTCAAAGGGTGGTGGGGAAGGGGGCATATACACAGTCCCACTCCTCCTCTCTGCCCCAGAAGCCACACAGGCCTTTGTTTAGTCAGTATAGATATTAGAAGCATATTCAGCTGAATATGCTTACAGTGTTTCCATCAGCTGCAGCCCTGAATGTGTTTGTAGTGCCTGTGCATATCTTCACATTGAACATGCAAAGATCTGTGTGATTTGCAGTTGGGCTGGAGACACAGAGTCTGTGGATCATGTGTGTGCCACCATCCCTACTGTGTTTGAGCCTTGAACATTTCCAGGCTTAACGCCTAAGTAGGGCTGCTGTCTAGAGAAGCCCATCCACCATTTTCTAACATGGATCCTCTTCAAGACACACAATGCAATCCTGTCATATTCATATTTGAGTAATGAAATAAGAACTTATGTTTTGATCCTGAAGTTACATTTTCAGTATTTCTAAAATGACACTGTGGCCACCCTGGTGCTTTTTTTAAAAAAGCACACTTCAAAACACTCCTCCCCCCCCCCCCGATGTGTTTGTTAATATAATATCTGGCTTGATAAAAGTCCTAGAAGCCCTGCTAACTATTTCCGTAATGTTTTGGTTGGTCCTAAGTTATTAAACTTTCAGTATTTTGTTTAGAAGTAAATGTTTTAAAAACTTTTTTGGAAGAGCTTTTCATTGCAAATTAATTAATCTTCTCAGAGATAACAACTCTTGCAAATTCACAGTCAAGAGTCAAAATGACTAGGTAGCTTAATAGTGTTTGCCCCATAGTAAAATGATTGCAGTTTTGAAGCTTGCAGCTTGCTGAAATGTCTTTCAGCTGCTGCCACTAGCTGTGTGCAAAAATCATTAGGACAGTGCACATGTCACTGAAAATAAGTTACTGGTGTGGTGGTGGTGGTGGTTTAGTTATCTCATTTAATAAGATATGTTAAGGTAGTCCATATCCATTTCAATAGATTCACTTTGTTTGCAGTTAACATTTCAGAAAGATAATTCTCTGAAAGGTATGTAGGATACTTGTGAGAAACACAATTCTTTATTATCTTAGCAGCCACAGCAGCTCCCATTGTCTTTGGAATCAGTTTTTATGGTGTATTGCCCCACATCCCAGTGCACCAAGTACTCTAGAACTTCTGGTTTTTAAGAGAGCGTGTCACATCGGGAAGTACTAATCTTTGTCTCTAAAGTTGTATCTTTGATTGCACAAGTATACTCTCTGTTTTACTAAAAAGCAGCTCAAAATACTGAGTGACAGTATAATCAATCAATCAATCAATCAATCAATCAATCAATCAATCAATCAATCAATCAATCTTAGCTGGAAGAGACCCTTTGGAACATCGAGTCCAGCCTCTGTCAAGGAGGAATCAAGCCCCCGACCTGATACCTAAACCACAGAATTATCAAGGAGTTCAACACTGCTTTTGTTAGCTCCAAGAAATTTCAAGACATAGAAAACAGGTACACGGATATATCATAATAGTTTTCCATAAATATCCTCAGGCATCATCTATAATTTAGCCTCGTTTTCCCTAGCCTCCACTCAAGGTCCCTTAGTATATTATAATGTCAACCAAAGCAGTGTAGGGAAAGGGTAGGCTGATTATTTATCCCTTTAGCTTTTAGCTCTTTTCCTCATTCCTTCTCACAAGCCCCCTTTCGTAGACCTGCCTCCTATTCTTGGTGTTCAGGTTTCCCAGACTCCTGTGACATCCTTGGTCCTGCTTCTTCAGTAACCAGTGGAATGGGGGTAAATTAATCATGTGAGTCCCTATAGCCAGCCCCCCCCCCATTAAAAAACACTGGTGACTGGATTGGTCTAAATCAACGCATCAGGAGCTAGCCTTTTGTAAAACAAAACAAAAAAACATATTTGCTTTGCTGAATTAGAGCATGTCTGCCAATATGTGCTGTTGGCCTGACTAATCTCTCATAACATTAGTACAACATGCCTAATCAGTATCAGATACTTTATGGCCATAATGCCCCCATTAAGTCCTGACTCCTGACCAATCCTGCTGCCTGCATTTTAGTACTCTCCTTATGTGGGGCTGGCAATGTGGACTGTCACACACCTGTCTTTTGACACTTAACACTACACCACTGGTGGTTAGCTGTGTTTGGCTTTGGAGGAAGCATATTTTGCCTGAGGAAAATGTATATGCTTATCTGAACAATACCAGTTTGGATAATACAAAGTTATTATTTTCTTGTTTTTTGCAAGGGCAAATGATATATCACTCCACTAAAACTTTGTTCTCAGTTTCATCTCTGTGAAACTGGTGTTTGAACAGAAAACTGCAAGTTTAAAAGAATGATTTTTATTTTGGACTTGGCCTCCCGCTTCTGTCCTCTTATGTTTGTTGTTGACATTTTTGTTGTACATGTTGAAACAGAGTAAAATAACTACCTGTTGTGTTGTTTATCAAGTTCCTTTTCTTTTAGCCTTAAAAACCTCTATTCAGAGGACTGTTTTACAGCTGGACATCCCAACCATGCTAGCCATTTTGTGAGTAAGCAACACTGCACCCCATTGCTGCCATTTTGTAACAGTATCAAATTCCAAATATGCCCACTACCCCTCCAAATCGCAGTCTGCCCCACCCTCAAAATTGCAGTCTCTTTTACACTGAACCAGTCTATGCTTTCTTATGCATCCTAGTATACGTAGTAGTGTACTTTTTTAAATTGCCATAAGGACAACCAACAAATTAGTAAACTAAGGGTACAATCAGATGGCTGGAAAGGCATGTACTTGACAGCATCAGAAAGGTTCACTTTTAAGGTAGCGATTCCTCCTAAAGGGACCCTTCTGAACACTGGGGAAACCACTCAGCCCAGCTGAAAAAGGAGTAGCCCTGTAGCAGGGTTCAGGGTTGGGTCGGGGCACAATTCCCCATAAGCTGTGTGACTGCTGGGGACTGGATGGCACCAGACTGCTCCACAAGCAGTCCAAAATTCAATCTGTTTCCTTTGTGATCAAACCATGAATTGGCCATATGAGTTTTAGATGGCTGGTCTGTTAATTATTAAAACTAATTATATTATAGGTACAATGAATATATATTCAATTATATTTAGTTATGTGGAAATAAATTCAAATAGTACAAAATTTATGTATATCCCTCTTTTTAGGGAGGACAAGTTGAGGAATTAAATATATAGATATATATATTATAGATAATAAAAAAGAATATTGTGCATCATTGGTAAAGAAAGCTGACTTTAAAGTTTTTTTAAATATTAGATTTGGGAACATGGGCTATTTGCAGTAACTCTAACAGCACTGTTAAAATGAGTTGAAAACACACACGCATATAAAGACATTATATGCCTGTTAATACTGTGTAGACGTAGATTAAAAATCTTCCGTAATAGTATATACACAAACCTCAGGTTGCAGGCAGGCAGAACTGACTATAAAAAGATAAAGCGTGGGAAGAAACAGGGACCTAATTTTAGAAAAAAGAAACAGAAAACCAACATATGCAGGAGACAAATGTATTAATCCAAGTGATATAAATCCCAATGTCTTTCGAGCAATTAGCTCTTCATCAAGGGACTGACAGAAAAAGAAATAGTCCATATCTATTACAATTTCTTAGATGACTTGCTCCAAAATGAGCCACTGACCTACTGATTCTTACAGTGGTAGCTGAGCTTGCAATAGATGGGAGTTAATCCCTTTTCTGACAGTCTCCCAATGAAGAGCTAATTGCTTAAAAAAGTGTTAGGATTTATACCACTGACTAGGACTAATACCATGGTTTAACCTGTTGGATTTCTCTTTTCAGCCATGTGCTGCTTCCCTTTTGGTGTGTTCCATCCCTCAACAAGAGGTTTTCTCTCACACACAGGGGGAATGCCTCTTCTAAGATTATGCATGATATATTTATGCATCATATTGTAAAATATTTTCCCCAAAAATGTGTGTTTTATTCGTATTTTTAAAAATGTTCCATCAAACACACTTACGGGTGACCTTGTCTCCAGTGAATCCAAAGCCCCTGTCCTCTACTCAGCAGAGCTTTCTGTATACCATTTCTTCTCTTTTTGCTTTCATTGGATGGTAACATTTTGGACTAAAAGTATGCAAGCTAGGAGTGGGGGGGGGGCGGGAGAAATGCCACTATGATCTCCTGCTGGCTTCAGCAACCCAGAAGATGTTGGAAGTAGAAGACTGTCTGTGAATGTAAATACTCCCACCAGCCTGACAATCTCAGTGTCCAATATGTTTTTTTAAATGAAGGTGTCAGGCTTTATATACCGTATTTGCCGCCGTACAAGGCAACTGAGCGTATTAGACGACCCCCCCCCCACTTGGAGGCATGTTTTTGGGGCAAGGGCGAGAAGGGAAGGGAAGCGGGCAGCGGTGAAGGAGGAGGAGGGGAAGGAGAAGCAGCTCTCTGGCGGCACGCGGTCGAGTGGGCTCAGTGGCGCGGGGCAGTGGGCTCTGGCCGCTCAGGCATGCCGGCTTTGCTTCCCTTCCTCCCTCCGGACTGACCACCTGCCTGACCACCTGCCTTTCTCTCTGGCCGGCGCAGCCCCGCGTCACTTACTCAGTGGCAGCATCAGCAGCGGCACCTCCTTCCTAGCCCAAATTAAGTGCACCCGGCGTACAAGATGACCCCCCCACTTGGAGGCATGTTTTTGGGGCCAAAAAAGTCATCTTGTACGCCGGCAAATATGGTAAACATTGCTTTGAACTGATCACTCGCCATCCTATTTGCCTTTAGTTCTTCCTGGTAGACAAAAAGCAAATATTTCTAACTACCAACTAAGTACTAGTTAGCAGATATACAGTAAGTGCTGAAAGTCAGAAAGCTAGAGGATTTGTTGAACAGCATTCTAGAATTAAGATACCATGGATTTAACCAGCTTTATTTGCTCTTTCTACTGATGTATTTCATTCAGGTATAACACACTGATCATTGCAGGTTACAGGGCTTTTCAAATGGGCAACCTGATACACTATGGGAAGTTCCAAACATAGTGGTGGTGGAAATATGCAGTTCCAGAATGAAATATGCCCACTTCTAAAGTCAAGTTAAGCAAGATGACTCATATTATGTTGGCTGATGTGAAAAGTATGTGATAAAAATGTAAAAAGTAATAGGAGTAGTCCAATCTCCTCTAGGATCCCATATCTTAATCAGGTATGTCTGTATCTCCTTCATCAGTCACATACACCCTTTTTCCGAATCACTATTCCCAAGTGATTCTTTCTGCACGTCATGTAATTTTGTCAATGGTGATGCCAGAGTGGAAGTAATGCATTACAAGTAATGATGGCATTACCTACGACAGGGTAATAATGACATCAATACAATGTTCCTTTTGCAAAATAACATAATGGCCAATGTCCTGTTGCTTCGTGCAAGTCAAATTGGAACTTTTGGTTCATTCCTCCCTGGTAAACAAGCCATCCCTGCTGCTATTCCCAGGAGAGAGGGAATGCACACACCCACTCATGGTGTGAGTGCACTCTTAAGAACAGTGTGGGCAGTTTGTTTCTGAGGGAGGAACTGATTATAAATAATTCAGCTTATACTGATCAACAGGATTTCAGCCAATGATTGCAACATACTCTCCTTCATGTAATGAGTAACCTTTATTCATTGTATTTTATCTCTTATGGGGTAGGTAATTATAAGGGATTTTTCTTGGGGGAGAATTTTAAGGGTTTCCCCTTTATTAAAGATGTGTTTATAAAGGAACGATAAAGTAACATGAAAAATTAAAAACCAATGTGAACATGTTACTTTTAAAATAATGTTATTCAGTGACAATTATTCTTTTTAAAAAAGTAACTTTCCAAGTTCTTGATGATGCCAGAAAACATTCCATACGACATTCTTAACAAGAAACTTATTGGAGCAGAACTACATGACATATTTCTGTCTAAAGCTTTAAACAAAGTACTGGAGCACCAAATTTGGTTGTCAGTTTTTTTTTAAAAAGATACATTCTTGAAGTTTACTAAAGATTTACCAAACGTAGCAAAAGAATAATTATAGAAAAAGTTACTAAATGTTAAGAAGATATAGATATATATATATCTTATCTGGAATTATCCTTGTATAAGTTCTGAGCTGTCCCAAGTTCCTTTTAGGTAGAAAGATGTTCCCTGTCTCCTTCCCAATGACACATGAAAAGGCATCTATGCCCTGGTCTTCTCTTTCTTTACACAAAAATTCCAGATTTATGGAACATGAGGGTAGAAGGACTACTACTCTTTCTTTAAGAAGCAATCCTGCTTGTCACAGGAACTTTCTTTTGTGAACCAAGAAAGGTATGAACTAAGGCGTTTCACAATGGGTTTGTTATCTGATGGGATTTCCTCCCTCTTATTTTCATTCAATGAATATGTCTCAAAATTTCATTGGAGTTCATGGTACTGCTTGTGTGAAGCAAACGAAGCATATGCAGAAATAAGAGACACCGGTATGTTTTTAGCAGCACATATGATGGATATGAGTAACAGCTGCATATCAGTGTGCAATTCCGAGAAATTCTGACAAACTAACTCTGGAAAAGAACAGCATGATCCCCATGCTTTGTCACCATGGTCCAGAAGGCTTCTCCATCCAGGACCTGAGACTGCAATCTGTTTCTGAGTAAAAACCTAATTGCAAACTAGCACCTATTTATGAACATGAAGGTGGTTGGTGGTGGAACATATCTCAGAAGGATATTTTTTACATCTAGGCAGAAAGGTATAATATTACTCGTTCTCCTCCTCCTGAGACCATGGGCAATTAGCAGGAATGATTTGGAGAACCGTGTTAGGAGTCACATGAAGTACCTGAGAGAGGCATAATTTCTTATCCCTTCTTACAGAATATTTGCTACACTGAAATGTTCCAAGCAATGTTCCAAGCAACTGAATTTATGAAAAACATATTGGAAGAAAAATCACAAACAGAAATGCAGGTAGGTGTCTTCTGTGCACAAGATCTAGCAAAAATTTAAACCTGGTGATTTGTTGGCTTTGAAGGAACATACAAGATAGTGGTTTCATCTCAGTTAGCTGCCACTTTATTGCAATATACACTGAACCTCTGTGTGAAATCACTCCCTTTCTGCCTCTTCCCTTCCCCCTCCCCCCCGGCAACTCTCTAGCATTTTCTTACCTATAGTATGTCCAGGTGCACTCACTCCTGTCCCACTTCCATCTGGTGTTGGGTGGAAAGGCTGCTGCACTTTGGTTCTGATGATCCTGCCATAATAATAATAACAACAACAGAGCATATTAGTCTAAATCCAGATGGTGGATTTTGCAAACTGAAACTTGAATTTTAGGAATGAAGTGTTTTATATAATTTAGGCACATAACACATCTGAGGAAATGGCAAAGGAGGAGGAGGACAAGCTGCGGATTACCAAATGCAGTGAATCAGGTCTCAGCTACATGGCTTGGTTGGAGCGGGTTGGTGTGGACCAGACAGGATCACTAGGATGTCCGGTATGCCATTTGGTGTTGTCCTCATATCCAAGTGGCATGTGAACCTCAAGTGACCCTTTTTGGTCAGCACCAGCCCACTGTCAATTTGCCAGTAATGTGAATTGACTTAATGAGAGAGGAACTTCAGGATTTGAGGAAATTAATCACTTCCTTGGCTCCATGGAGTGGTGGGGGGAAGTTAAAAACATTTTTAAAGTATATTAGAGCAACACAGATGTGCTGCATCACTTCATACACTTAATCATCTTTTAACTTTTATGACTGCTTGATGGAGACAAGGAAGTGTTTAATTTACCAATATTCTGAATCGACTTTCTTCTCAAGCCACTTCATGATATGGTAAATTGACAAGTGATGGCTTGTCTTTGGTTTGTTTCTTTTTTTCCAAAAAAATTTATTTTTTTAACAAAAGGGGTGACAGAAAGGAAAGGGGGAATTGGAATTAATTGGGGAGAAGAGAAGCAATAACATACTGACATCCATTCTATACCTATTGCCATATCAAAATGTCAGATTATTCTCTTTTATAATATTATACTCTTTTAAGATTATACTCTTTTCTGCCTTCTAGGTTTAAGTTCTTATTTCAATATATGGTATTCATACGCTGCCTGTTAATTCAGTCCACTTGTTGAATAAATCCCATCTTTCTGTTGCCTTCTGTATAGGACAGTCCTTCATCACTTCTGATAAAATGTCCATTTCCGCTATTTCCCGTATCTTTTCAATAAGATCCTTCTTGTTTCGGTACCGTCGGGCTTTTCCAATTTTTAGCATATAAAATTCTGGCTGCAGTAACAATATATATAACTATATAATCTTTTGACTTATCTATGTTGTCAGGTATCATACTCAGTAAAAGCAGTTCTGGAGTTAATGGTACCTCACAAAGCAATATTTGTTGTAACATAGCATGTACTCTTTTCCAGTATTGTTTCGCTATTCTACATGACCATCACATATGATAAAAATTTCCCACTTGTGCTTCACATTTCCAACACTCATTTGATACATCTGTGTATATCTTTGACAATTTTTCTGGAGTCATGTACCACCTATAAAACATCTTATATATATTCTCCTTAATTCTTTAACCATTTCATCTTGCATTTTAGTTTCCAGCAAATAATTATACATTTTCTTAACAATTTGTTCTTTTGAACCTAACAAGAGCTTAACAAAAATCGTTTGCTCTAAGTAGAAACCTTCTGTTTTATCTTTTGTATAACTAGATTCCAATTGTGCTCCAGACCACCAATCTATATAAACATTCTGTGACTCTAACTCTTCTTTGGACCTTAGTTCACCATCCTTTTTTAATAAATCTTGATATCTTAAAAGTTTTGCTTTTGTCATGAAATTAGGCGTGTAAAGGCCTCTATAGGTGACACCCATACAGGTGTTTTGTAATAAATTTGTTGTATAATCTTTCTCCACGTTCCCAATAAAGCTTTTCTTATCATGTGTGAATTAAAATTTTTTTGCTCTTTGTCCTTTTTGTACCATAGATAAGCATGCCAACCTAATTGCAAATCATATCCTTCCAAGTTGAGTAATCTATCATTTTCTAAAGTTATCCATTCTTTTATCCAATCTAAAATACAAGATCTATAATACAGAACCCAATCTGGAAGACCAAAGCCACCCCTCTGCTTAGCATCTTGCATTGCCTTAATTTTAATTCTTGGTTTTTTACCTTGCCATATAAATTTCATAATTATCTTATTACTGTAGGCATCCTTCAGTCTCGAAAGACTATGGTAACATGCTCTGTATGGAGGACTTGGAACAGCGTCTAGTGTGGCTGAGGAGGCCAATTCGAGAGTGACAATCTCTTCCATACTGAAGACAAATCCAATCTGTTCCCTGTCCAGCTCCCTGGTTTTGCTGCTTTTGTGACTTCCTCTTTGCCTCGGCCTGCTGGACAAGGGTCTCTTCAAATTGGGAGAGGCCATGATGTAACGCCTGCCTCCAGGCTGAACGCTCAGATGTCAGAGTTTCCCATCTGTTGAGGTCTATTCCTAAGGCCTTCAGATCTCGCTTGCAGATATCCTTGTATCGCAGGTGTGGTCTCCCTCTGGGGCGATTTCCCTGCACTAATTCTCCATACAGGAGAGCCTTTGGAATCCAACCATCAGCCATTCTCACAACGTGCCCAAGCCAACATAGACGTCGCTGTTTCAGTAATGTATGTATGCTGAAAATTCCAGCTCATTCTAGGACTACTCTATTTGGAACTTTGTCCTGCCAGGTGATACCAAAAATCCGTCGGAGGCAACACATATGGAAGGTGTTCAGCTTCCTCTCCTGCTGGGCACAAAGGGTCCAGGACTCACTGCAGTATAGGAGTGTGCTCAGGACACAGGCTCTATAGACCTGGATCTTGGTATGTGTCGTCAGCTTCTTATTGAGCCATACTCTCTTTGTGAGTCTAGAGAACATGGTAGCTGCTTTGCCAATGCGTTTATCCAGCTCGACGTCTAGAGAGAGGGTGTCAGAGATGGTTGAGCCAAGGTACACAAAGTCAGGAACAACCTCCAATTCTTGTGTGGAGATGGTAATAGAGGGAGGTGAGTCCAACCCTGGCCCATGACTTGTGTTTTCTTCAGGCTGATTGTTAGTCCAAAGTCTTGGCAGGCCTTGCTGAAACGATTCATGAGTTGTTGGAGGTCTTCAGCAGAGTAGACAACAATGGATGCATCATCTGCGAAGAGGAAGTCCCGCATGCATTTCAGCTGGACTTTGGTCTTTGCTTTCAATCTAGAGAGATTAAAGGGCTTTCCATCTGATCTAGTCCGGAGATAGACACCTTCTGTTGCAGTTCCAAAGGAATGCTTCAGCATGACAGCAAAAAAGATCCCAAAAAGGGTTGGTGCGAGGGCACAGCCCTGTTTCACTCCACTTCGGATGTCAAAGGGATCTGATGTTGAGCCGTCAAAAACTACAGTGCCTTTCATTCCATCATGGAAGGACCTGATGATGTTAAGGAGACAAGGTGGACATCCAATCTTGGGAAGTATTTTGAAGAGGCCATCCCTGCTAACCAAGTCAAATGCTTTTGTCAGGTCTATGAAGGCCACTGAGAGTGGCTGTTGTTGTCCCCTGCATTTCTCCTGCAACTGTTGGAGGGAGAATACCATATCAGTGGTGGATCTATTAAATTCTTTGAAAAAGGACTGTTTTAATAAGATACGTAAGGGTTGACTGAAATAAAAATAAAAATTTTGGCAAGATGCTCATTTGATCTTCGCAGTTCTTCCCAGTAATGATAATTGTAATTTATCCAATTTCTCCAAATTGTTCTGTATCTCCTTCATCAATTTCATATAGTTATCTTTAAATAATGTGCTCGTCTTCTTTGTAATTTGTATCCCTAAATATTGAATTTTCTTTTCCTCTTGGAAGTTCGTCTTCTCTGTTAGCTTCTGCCTTTCTTGTTCTCTTATATTTTAGTAAGTATTTTGGTCTTCTTTTTATTTATTCTCATTCCTGCCATGTCACCAAAGTTTTTTAGCGTTACCATCAGGTCTTCTATTGAATGCAGTGGATCTTCCAGTATAATGACTAAGTCGTCCGCAAAAGCCTGAAGTTTATAGACTTGGCCTTTTACTTTCAATCCTTTCAATTCCTTTTTATCTCTAATTTGTTCATTTAGTATTTCTAGAGTCAAGATAGTGGGGTCTCGACTTACGAACTTAATCCGTATTGGAAGGTGGTTCATAGGTCAAAAAGTTCGTAGGTCGAATCTGCATTTCCCATAGGAATGCATTGCAAACCATTTAATCCGTATCTGCTCTTTTCCGTCCATAGAAACTAATGGGAAGCTGCTATTCCGCCTTCTGCTACTACAGGGGGATATTTTTTCTTTTTTTCTCTTAAGTTCAGGAAAGGAGGGGGAAGGCAGGGAACAGTTTGCAAAGCACTTTTGAAATATTTTTTTTTCAATGAAGCCAACTTTATAGCATGTTTTTATTTATTTATTTATTTATTTTATTTATTTATTTATTCAATTTCTACCCCGCCCCTCTAGACAAGGTCTACTCGGGGCGGCTTACAAAAATTAAAACACATTAAAACAATATAAAAGAATAACTAACATAATGCAATTATTATAGTTAATATTATCCAAGATGGCAACATTAAGAACCAGAAAAAAGGGGGAAGGAACTTAGGTGACTGGGGGGAAGGCCTGTCTGAATAACCATGTTTTTAGTTGGTTTTTGAACACACCCAGCGAGGGTGCCAGCCGAATTTCAGTGGGAAGTGTGTTCCACAGCTGAGGGGCAACTGCCGAGAAGGCCCGGTTTCTTGTTTTCTCCTTCCGGGCCTCCCTCGGCGTCAGTCCCCTCAGCCGTCCCTGCTGGCTATGTCGGGTGACTCGGGTAGATCTGGGTGGGAGGAGGCGATCTGCCAAATATTGAGGTCCCAAACCGTTTAGGGCTTTATATGTAATCATTAATACTTTGAAGTCAATGCGGAAACGAATAGGTAACCAGTGCAGCGCAGCCAGAGTGGGGGAGATGTGCTGATATTTTCTCACCCCACTAATAAGCCTGGCTGCTGCATTCTGGACCATCTGGAGTTTCCGCAAGAGCCTCAAAGGCAGCCCCACGTAGAGTGCATTACAATGGTCTAGTCTCGAGATTACGAGCGCGTGGACTAGAGTAGTGAGGGCCCCCCGATCAAGATATGGCCGCAGCTGGGCAATCCGCCATAGATGAAAATAGGCAGAACGGACCACGGACGCCACCTGGGTTTCCATGGTTAGTGCCGGGTCCAGATGTATCCCCAAGCTGCGGACCTCACTCTTTGTGGCAAGGGTCGTCCCTCCAAAAGAAAGGGAGTCACCTATGCCACTGACGGGAGGGCCACCCACCCTCAAGACCTCTGTCTTGTCCGGGTTCAGCCTCAATCCATTTGACTGCATCCATTCCAGTACGGTGTCCAGGCAGCGCTGAAGGGACTGGACGGCATCCACTGAAGTTGGAGTAAAAGAGATGTAGAGCTGTGTGTCATCAGCGTACTGGTGACACGATGCCCCACACCCCCTGATGACCCCGCCCAGCGGCCTCATGAAGATGTTAAACAGCATTGGGGAGATGATCGACCCCTGTGGAACCCCACAATTGAGATTCCACGGGGCCGAGACATTCTCCCCAATCTGCACTCTCTGGGGGCGGTCCTCCAGGAAGGAGCGGAGCCAGGCAAGTGCCAGGCCGCCGACTCCCAGCTCGGAGAGCCTCCCCAGGAGGATACCGTGGTCGACGGTATCAAAGGCAGCTGAGATGTCGAGGAGGACCAACAAGGACACATTGCCCCCATCGGCCTCCCTCAACAGGTCATCCAGCAGTGCGACCAGTGCCGTCTCTGTACCATAGCGTGGCCTGAAGCCCGACTGAAATGGGTCTAGAGCATTGGTTTCGTCTAAGAGCGCCTGAAGCTGGTCTGCCACCACCCTCTCAACCACTTTGCTGAGGAAGGACACACTGGCGACGGGCCTATAATTGCCAATTTCATCCGCCGCCAGATTTGGTTTTTCAGCACAAAGACACACAGGCAGGCTTTTTAGGTGCTGAGCAAGCCTCCCCAAGCCTCTTCAAAGCCAGCCAATCAGCTGATAGGCGGGGAGAGCAGGGGGCAAGAGCGGGGGGAAAAGCACAAAATGGCTGCCAGGCTCCCTTCTGGTGTGGGATTTTAGCTGTTTCCTGCTCTTTTTCCTGCTGTTTGGAGGCTACCAAGGCCTGGTAAGTGACTTTCTTTTATTTATTTTTAAGTTTCTGAGCTTTTTTCCCCCTCCAGAAGCCTCTAAGGGGAGGGAGGGGGCACTATTTTCCTGTTCGTAACTCGAGGGAAGTTCGTATGTCGAGTCCTTATTTCCCTATAGGGCGGGTTCGTAAGTTGAATTGTTCGCCAGTAGGGTCGTTCATAAGTCGAGACCCCACTGTAAGTAAGAGTGGAGACAGTGGACACCCCTGTCTAGTACCTTTCTGTATTTGAATTTCTTTTGACAACTCACCATTAATTCTCACTTTTGTCTTTTGTTCAGTATATATTTCATAAATCTTTCTCCAACTTGCAGTATTTCCAAAGAATATATCATAAAGTTCCAATCAAGATTATCGAAGGCTTTCTCCGCATCCAAGAATATTATGGCCATCTGTTTCTCCGGGTGTGCTTCATAATATTCCAAGGAGTTTAAAACTATCTTTATGTTATTCTTCATCTGCCTTTTTGGGAGAAACCCAGACTGATCTTGATGTATTAGGCTCATTAAGATTCTTTTCATTCTAGTTGCTAAGATAGTCGCATATATTTTGTAGTCCACATTCAACAGTGAGACCGGCCTATAATTTTGTATTTCTTTACCTTCCGTATTTTCCTTATGTATAAGAGAAATTATCGCTTCAGTCCATGTTGTGGGTATTTTTCCTTCTTCTTCAATACATTCTAACAGCTTCTTAGATGGCTGAAGTAGCACCTCCTCCAGTTCTTTATAATATTCCGTTGCTAGCCCATCCAGACCTGGTGCTTTCCCTTTTTTTGTTGCTTTTTAAGAGCTTCTATGATTTCTGCATATGTTATAGGTTGATTTAAGGACTGAATTTGTTCTTTAGTCAATTTCATTTTGTTATGTTTTGATATATATTCCTTCTGGGTTTCTCTATCAACTTCTTTTTTCTTGTATAGCTTCTGATAAAAATCTTCAGCAATTCTTTTTATTTCTTCCTGTTTGAATTTGAATAGTCCTTTTTCATCTTTCAAAGCTCGGATTATTGTCTTCTCCTTCTCCTTCCTTAATTTATATGCTAGCCATCTTGTTTGTGTTCTCAAAATTTTTTTGCTTTGCAAATTTAAACTTCTTTGCAGTTTCTTTGGTGAGCAATATGTTTATCTGGTGTTGTACAGATTTTATCTTCTCTATCAATTCTTTGTTTGTTGGGTTTTGTTTCAACTGCCTCTCCTCTGAAGCTAATCTGTTTTCCAAAATCTCATATTTTTTCCGTCTTTCTCTTTTTTGTTTTGCTGCAAATCTTATGGCTATTCCTCTTAAAAAAGCCTTGCTTGCTTCTCAGATCATAAACATTGAGGTATCTGATCTCATATTCTGTTTAAAGAAAAAGTCCATTTCTTCTTTTGCTTGTTTCTTAAACTCTTCATTTTTTAGATGTAATCTTTGGTTTGTTTCCAGTGATTGCATACACTGAAAACAAACAAATGGAGTAATCCTACCTGCATCCGAAAGAAAGAAAGAAAGAAAGAAAGAAAGAAAGAAAGAAAGAAAGAAAGAAAGAAAGAAAGAAAGAAAGAAAGAAAGAAAGAAAGAAAGAAAGAAAGAAAGAAAGAAAGAAAGAAAGAAAGAAAGAAACCTCTGATAGGGGCCAGAAAGGTGTAGGTAAGAACATTCTAGGGGCAGGCTGGTTCACTCCAGAAAAGATGTCACCTTATCACTGGTTTTAGGAGCAAACCTGCAGTGGACTAAACCGTGAGCTAAACATCTATGTAGTCAGCCCCTCAATCTACTTTTCACTTCCTACTGAACTCTCTAGGATCATAAATCCCTTCCTACCAGGGAGAGAAGAATCATATCCTATTGATACCAGCATAATGTACGTAACGTTCCACTGGCATTGTTCTGCTCAAGCTCCATTATGCAATGAGAGAACACAGAGAGTGCCTGTTTAAATCAACAGAGCTTATTATGGATGCCCAGGCAGGTACCAGATATCTCCTTACACAAGCTCTTAAAATGTCAGATTGTTCATACAGCTATTGTATAAGCACAATGACTGAGCAGGATCCTGACCATATACTTTTAGAGAGTTTGAGGAGTAAGAGCAATATAATATTTAATTTACATTTTGTTCATATTTTAATGAGATAGAACAGTAAAATAAAAAGACACAGGGCTCCTGAGGATACAAATGGACATGATGTCATGAGATTCCAGGGTTTTAAAGAACATGCAATTGTCAAAGATAGATGGCAATGAATCTGACCAGGGTCAGGGTCCTAGAGAAGAACAACCTCACATTTTCCAAAGAGCAAGGGAAGAACATACATGTCCCTTATTTCCTTCTGGTATTAGCTACATCCTTGTAATTTATAATGACAGTATATTATGAATGCAGTTTAATGAGGAGGTGTAACTTTCATGTTATAGGGAAGTAAACTCACGGAAGGGTACAGGACAACAATCCCACATGTTCTGAACCACAGCAGCTTTCATTCAGATTTTTTATATGAATGAACCCCTTCTCTTTTTTTAGACTCTATGTGAAGTGGATTTGACTCTCAAAAAGCCCAGCTGAGGAAAGAGATTTAAGCCCTACTGACCATGCATAACAGGCCAAATACAGTTTGAATGCCCATTAGTTTACTTATAATCAGAAGGGAAACTCTAAGTTTAGCTGCAAACTTACAATTTAACCTAGCATGTCCTTTAAAGCTAGGGCTAGAAACAGACTGTAATTGTAATTGCAGCTGAACTTTGCAGAGAGGAGAGATCATGGGCCATCTCTAATATCTATCCTGGTCTTAGAGAACCTCTTCACACCTGGTTTCTATCAGTTTGGCTAGAGGATATTTTTCTAGATTACAGACCACAAACTAGTTTCACTTATGAAGCAGCAATATTTTCGGACATTTTCCTGATGCTCAGTATGCTTTGCCATATTATCATCTATAACAAAAGGGCTGAATGTGGTGTTTAATTTACCTTCCTTCAAAGGAAAGTCACAGCACACAGAAAATATTGGAGATTTAATTTGTTCACTGGTCTATATCCTACTGTCTGATCTTTCTTGGTGCTTCTGCTACATTCCTCTTTGTTAATGGCTTGATTTTCTCCCATGCTTATCAACATTCCTTCTTTGAACAGGTCATCAGCATTCAGACAGCTTTTTTTAAAAAAAAGGTTGATAGGGATTCTAGAAACTTCAAGTTTAGAACCTTCACAGTCTTAACCTTTAAATATGACAATCCAAGTAAGAAGCGAGAAACAGGCAGTCAATGAGCCACAGGTACCTGAGTCATTTTTGCAGGGTGCCCCCCCTCACCCTCATGGAAATGAGCAACTTGCTGGCACTTTAAAAACTCTTTATCTTTTTTTTCAATTAAGAAAAAAGGCACAAAGAGTGTGTTCATTGGTTTAAAGGGCATGAACACTCCTTGAAGCTTGTGAGAAGCAGAATTTTCCTCCAAAGCAAGGCACATACATGCTGTGTACTTTGTTTCAGTGTGAAAATTCATACTGGTGAAATGAGAAGTTGGGTTTTCCCACTTCCAGTAAATGCCACACCACTGAATGCTGGTAGTGTGTAGTCATGGAAAATGTGGCAAGCAGCAGGATCCAGGGGAGAAAACAGATGTAGTATCAGAAAACTACTGGAACTCTCTGTGATAATCAATGGGATCCAATTATTCTAGGATATAAAATATACAGAAAGAACAGCGTACGTTGTATGGAATTGCTCTGTGTAGTAAAAAGGGAATGGAGTCTAATAAATTAGAAATAATAAAAGAAATACATTTTTCTATGTAATCAATATAAGTAGGAATACCAGGAACAAAGAATTATATATAGCCTAGTGATGTGTTATACCATCCAGACCCTAAATAACACTCTATTGGTGATCTGGAGATATATAGAGAAATCAAAGACATAGAAAACAGAAATTTTTATAATAATTTCAATTAACTTTGAAAGATATGGATAATGGAAAATCTGCTTTTCACCTGAGATTATGAAATAATGATAAATAACTGTTCTATAGTACAATTAATAATGGAAATACAAGAGGATGTTTAATTTTGTCTGGGGCCCAGGCTCTGATTTTGAGTATCAACAAACTACTTGGAAACAGTGATTGTGGTTATTTACATTAACATACATGTGAATAGCAATTGCCCAGACAGTATCAAAGCAAACAGACCTAATTTGGATATACTGTAGGTCCCTTTTTTGTGTAATTGATTCATTAGAAAAGAGATTCAGAGGTGATATAAATTCAAACTCTTTGAAAGAATTTAACACTACTATAACAGAACTTCAGATTAAATTTATATTCAAGATTAACCCACTGCACCAGGATTAAGAGAACAAAATCTTAGTTCATGTGAAAGGTGGGGTATTTTCTGACTCCAGTTGGAAATTTAGTGAATAGAAGGTTAGCAATGTGCTCAGGGAAAGGTCAGGGTTTAATGTATACTTTTAAAGGTTCCTGGTTAAAATGAGAATTCCATTGTTGAGCCTGAATAGGGCCATGCTACTGACAACCAGTCTGTCTCTTTTATGTATTTCTCAGTTTCAAGGTTTGCTTGAAAATGATATAGGGGGGTGTCTTATGTATGTATCATTACTGCCTGTGTATGTATGTATGCCTCAATATGTTGCATTAGATGGGACAAAAGAAGAGTACTCCAGTGGGGGGTGGAGTAAAGAGATTTGTCAGGAGATAATGGGGGGTCATTGTTTTTGTTTGCAAAGAACAAAAAAACAAACAAACCATCTACTTGATGTAGATGATAAGTGGTAGAGACATGGGAATTTAGCATGCAATTATTTAGATAACAATGACATAGAATTCCTGCATAGTAGGTCTAGTACTGTGCCAATTCTGTGATGAAATGTGACTGTTCTGGGGACTAAAATTCCCTATACTGGTGCATAAGTCTTTTAAAAATTTACAACACTAGCCATATGGGCATGATCTTGAATGAATCAGCAGCATCAGTGTAAAAAGGTTAGAAAGCTGCAGCAGCTGCTTCTTCTCATCCTTCTGCTTCTTGTTTGGAAAATGGAGATCTTACTCAAAGGAGAGAGATCAAAACAAAAATCCTACGAAAGCAGTTCAGTTAACAATAAAGCAACTGAAGAAAGAATTTGAAAATAAATTGCTAAAGACAGAAACCTAACAGTGAAGTTTTCCAAGAAGCCAGTCAATCAGCTGGGCAGAAGGAGTGTTAGGCTGCAAATGTGTGGGAGGATTATTAAGGGGGGGAGAGAGACAACAGGGGAGCTATACAGATTATTTGTACCATAACAAAGACTGAAGCACCATTATTTTTTAAGTAAAGCGCCCAAAGAATCCACATTGAGCAGAGCGGAGAAAGGACAATGGTTTAGAGCTAAATAGGGAATCCATAACTTGTAAGGGTTAGGAGGCATTAACCTGAGAGTTCTTAGAAAAGTCAAGTGTAAAACTGTTCTCGTTGAATAAAAGCATGCAATTTATTAAAATCAGCCTCCTTGCCAGAGAATTGGAATGCCTCTCTTTCTCTCTACACACATATCTCCAGTTGAAATCTAGGAAACTAAAGACCCACCATCCTGTCCTACAGACTGTTCTTGTCCCGTGAAAATTTGTGGAAAGCATGGATAAGGCTAGAATTATTAAACAAAATACATTTTGCTAGGGAAAAATTGGCATTGCTCCTGCTATGTATGCAAGCTCATTGAAAACATAAAGTACTGTGGCAGATTTAAAAGGTTAAAGGCTTGAAAAGAAAACTTCTACTATTATATCTAATATTGTGTGGATAGATGTTGGACTCTGTGTTCAGTTCTTCTTGCTCCCTCTTTAAAAATATGCCACAGAGCTGGAAGACAGAGTAATCTGATGCTCCTGAAGTCCTGCTGAATGTGTGTGGGACATGCACAATAGCATCTGAAGGCAGTAGGCATCTTCTTTACAAGGGAAAGGCTAAAATGTTAAGCAACTTTGGGGGGGGAAATAGTAAATAAAGGATAGGATGTGATGGATGTTTAGAAAGCTATTGCTTAGAGTGAGTGGCTGCGAATAAATTTATCTCCCTCTCACTTAATAGGAAAATTTGACTTATCCAATGAGGCTAATAGGCAATAGGTTAAGAGAAGAACATACATAAGGAAGTGCATCTTTACACAGCACACAATTTGTCACGTGGAGTTCACTGGAATTTACAAGGTATTAAAATCGCCACTAACTTAGTTATTTTAGAAGAAAAATATAAATGGGGAAAACATGTTAGGGGAAAACAGCTTTAAGCACTTAAACGTAATTAAATGAAGTGTCCATGTTCAGAGGCAGTTAGCTTCTGACTGCCCTATGAGGTGGAACCTAGAGAACAAGGGAGAGCTGTAGACTTGGAGCCTGGATGAGTTGTCCAGGGCCACCTGCCAGGTGGCCACTACAGTGGTACCTCGCTTAGCGATTGCCTCGTTTAACGATGTATTCGCTTAGCGATGGGTTTTTTGAGCGATGTTTCCTATGGGGAAATTTCGCATAGCGATGTTTGGGACCTTGCCTCGCTTAGCGATGACAGTTTAGGTCCCCTGTTTCGCTTAGTGATGTTCTGTTTTTGCAATTTTAAGTGTGTCTTAAAATGTTCAAAAACTGTTTTAAATGCTTGGGATCGTTTGTGCACCTTGCAAAACCTGTGCAAACTTAATTTGGCTTTGTTCTGAGTCTTCGTTAATTTTTGGTGAATTTTTTCCTCCCCCATTGGAATACACTGAACTGTAGGTTTTGAACATTGTAAGACATTTAAAAATAGCAAAAACGGACATCGCAAAACCATTGGAATGCATTGAATAGGCTTCAATGCATTCCAATGGGGGAAACATTGTATCACTTAGCGATGTTTCCTAGGGCGATTTTCGCTTAAGGACGGTAATCCGTTCCCATAGGAACGGATTAACTGGTTTTCAATGCATTCCTATGGGAAATGGTGTTTTGCTTAGCGATGTTTTCCCATAGCGATGTTTTTTTGGGAATCAATTAACATCATTAAGCGAGGCACCACTGTACTAGGCTGGGTGGACTCAGGGCCAGGCCTGGCAGCACCAGTTTGTAATGTCCTATGTGGCTTGGTTTTGAGGTGCTACAAAGACTGTACTGAAGTAGGAGGTATGTTCTAGAGCTATCCTGCAACTGAAACAGAAAGGGACAGGTATTACAGCTGCTCCCACGAAGCGCCCTGAAGTCATGCTTCTGTGAGCATATTGATCCCACCTCAGTTCTCATGCCTCCTCCATTTTAGGAGCCCCAGGAAGCACTGATGGGGTACAGGCAAAGGGATGGGAACAGAAAGCTATAAATTATTTGTGACAGGAAAGCAATAGTGCCGGAGAGCTACGCACAAGTCCTGTGTCACTATTAGATTTCTTTTAGCCTGATGACACTCTAAAAGAGGTTAAGTGTCTGATGGAATCCTATACGTGGGGAGGGGGGGGACAGGGGCAGCCTGAGAGCAGAACAATCCACAGAGAGGGGCTATATCAATTCTGCAGGCCAATAATATTCCTTTCATTGATCACAGCCCAAAGTTCAAAAATCTCATTATAGCTTGGCAGACCTGGAACTTTTCAAAAATCAATAGAGTGATATAATGTATGTATACTTAGTATAAATGTATCTATTCATCAGTCCATCCATCCAAAATTTGCCTGAGGTGGTCTGAAATGATATACCCATTGTATTATGTTCTCTTACATAGTCATATACTCATTATAGTGGATGGAAACTGCAACCTCATTGGCAAACTTAGCTGACACACAAGTAAAAGCATTTCCTACAACCAGTGTCATGGCAGGGTGCTGCGGGCCACTCCACTGAGCATTCCATAGACTGCTCACTGAGCATGTTCCACAGACATTCTTGTTGCTCACTCGGTAAGACAAAATGATGGGTCAGAATGATGATGGGCTGGCAACTTTGAAGGATCCAGGTGCCATTCCCCCCCCCCTTGGAATGCAACCATAGCCATGACCGCCCCTGCAGGCTGCTGAAATTTGGGGGCAAACGATGCCAGCAAAAATAAAGTCTAAAAGAAACATTTCATTTGTTTTTATTGCAGCTGTCATGCTAGAAGTCATTCTATACACTAGTCTGTACGAGGTTGGCAAGGAATGTATCCATTATAAGTGCATTAGTGGCAACTGAATAAATTCCAAAATCCAGATTGTGATAATACTTTTAATAAACCTCCTCCTCAGCTGGTTGCCTGTACAAGGCTGCAGTTCCTTTTGTCACAGTTACATGCACTTGGTATATAATCAATGAAGGGTGCTGGAGGCATCAGGCGTGATCCTTCAGCAAGAGGAAGTGCGGTGGGCTCTCTGTTTACTCAGTTCAAAGAACAGGGTCATTTAAGGGCCCTGGGGTATAATTGGGATTAGCCCACCTCAAGGGCTGGTGTTATCACAGTGCAACCAGGTGAGGGCAGCAGTTGCCAGAATATCTGTTGATAGCTGTGATCTCATTTCACCTTCTCAGCGTGACCTCACCTGACAAGCTGACAGAATGGATTCCTTCCCCTGTCTTTTTGCCTCTGTGAAACCATAGCCAATAACAGCTGTGGTCTGTGTTCTCCAAGAATATTGTGTCTGGCATGTTTGGCTTTCACAAAGTGTGGGCAGCCTGCAGGAAGTATTTAATTCATGTCTATCGACTAGCACATATCTACATTTTATATTTTTTAATTATTAAGATGAACAAATATTTACATGCTTCAGATTGTCAGACTGCTATAAACCATTTCTTTAAAAGCTGCCATATTATTCAAGAAAAGATCCAACACTCACTGCCTTGTACATGAAGAACAAGAGCCCATGTGTGTTTACTCAAAAGGATGTCCTACGCAATCCATAAGAGCTGACTCCCACAAAAGTGAAGGCAGGATTGCAGCCATGACTTTTCCTCGCCCAGCAGGGGCTGCAGTCCCACCCCGTCTCCACCTACCCACTCACCCCGTTTCCTACACACTCCAAGGGCAAAAGGCAGCACAGCACTTCCATGGGCTCCTATCCCTCCTTTGCTTCCCTAATCCCTGAAGGGTCACAAAGGTCATGAGGTATCCCAGGTCTACTTAAGATTTACCAAGAGTAGGGGGCACAGGAGCAAGCAACATGCTCCACGCCACAACAAATCTATTCATTGGACCCTATGCCTAAGCACACATGTAAAGATACTATAACATAAACATGACAAGATGGTTCTGGCCATTGCTGATAGAACAAAATTTTAGGATACTGTGAGTGTGAGCCAAGAGTTCTCTCCTTTTATTTTTCACTCACATTTAAGGCCCAGGTGGACACTTACTGGCTCAGGGGCCACATGCAGTTTCCCAGAGGCTTAAACATGGGGGCCCCGGGCCCTCCTCCACTCCTCCACACCCTCTCTAATTTTAAGAGGATTTTTAGATGTATTTTCGTTCAGTAATTCCCCTTGTTTTTTTTCTAGTGGGTGTGGGAGATACTTGTGCCATAATTTGGGGGCCCTCAGATCTTTAGAGAGCCTTGGGGCACAGCGGTTAAGCTGCCATACTACAGCGAAGACTCTGCTCACAACCTGAGTATGATCCAGGCTCAAGTAGCCGGCTCAAGGTTGACTTCCGAGGTCAGTATACTGAGTATCCAGCCGGCTGGCAGGCAGAGAGCAATGTGTAATCTGCAGAATTAAATTCTAAACAACCCAGACAGTGCTTTGAGTGTTATGGGACAGTATATAAGCAGCACACTTTGCTTTTAGGAATGCCTCAAACACATGCACATATGTATTTGTTTTTTGTTTGTTAAGAAAATTGTCACTAGAGGATACCACAAGCAGACCCACACCTGGTCTCATCTGCCTATGTGACTGGCAACAGCTGTATCCCCAGTGTATGGTACAGAAACTTGACGAAGGCAAGGAAGCTTTCAGCATGTGTAGGGTCTCTGTCTAGGGCAGCCATTCTCAACCTTTTTTTTTTTTTTGCCATGGCCATAAATACAATATAAAAGAAATAAAGGCCAAATCAGGATTGTATAAATCACATAACAAACCTCATAAGGTGGGGTGTGAAGAATTATTCCCAGTTTGTGACCCCCTTCAAATGTGCTGGTGCTCCCCCCAGGGGGCCATCTGTCCCCTGTGGAGAATGGCTGGTGTAGGACTATGTTTCAAGGAACTGGGGAGCTTCATCGATTTGGTCAGGTATATTTTAATATCAATTCTTGGAATTTCCATCAGAGCTAAGGAAAGTTACCTTTTCAATCACAACACCCAAATCATTAGGCAGCATTGACCAGTGTCCATTTTGGGAGCTATAGTCTAAAAAAGTAACTTTTCTGAATTGTGATTTTTTTTTTTAAAAAAAAAAAGCTCTTTTGCTCCCAAGCATCATGAACTTTTCTGAGCTTTGTCCTGGGGTGGCTCAGTCTGCGCATCACTCCGGAGTCTTAATAAGACTCTGAAGCTTTTCATATGAGCTGGGATTACTGTCTGTGTTGCAACCTGATATTTGCTTGAGACTTTGTTTAGGCTCTCTTTCTCATGAAGTTTGGCTGTCCTCTGCAGATATGAGAAGAGGGGATAGTTTCTCTGCTTCTACAGCAAAATCAAATCAAATATTCCTAAAAGGAGATTGTTTTGGGCGTTGTTGTCCTCCCCCTACACTGAAAGAGAAGGTCGACCACCCCACTTGCTCCTCTCTATTAGTTCTGCACAAATCTCCTAAGCCAATGAAATGAAGAGAAAAATTTGACAGAATAAGGGCACAGTTAGATTATGAAAATGAATTAGGAGATGGACGGGGAGATTTTGAAGTAAATTTAAAGTCACCTGGTAGTCACCTAGTTTTTGGTTTGGCGTGTGCATCCTCTTGGGAAAACTTTTAATCTGTTTTTAAACTGTATTGTATATTGGGTGAGGGAGCAACATGGGCTTTTAGAATAACTGTATTTGAGGTTTTGTCCAATTGTGTGTCAACACCCCCCTTACACTGGCAGTCTCTCACAGATATTTGCTGCTGTCAGTATTATTTTTAATATTTGGTTTAATTTTTTTTCTCGGCAAATCCCACAGTTTACAAGGACAGAAGTATTCACATGTGTTGAATTAATTCAAAATAAACTGATTTCACAAGTGATTTACGATAAATGACCCTCTTGTGGCCAAATAAAATACCTCATTTTTCAACCAAATAAACATGTTTCCTGGACAAAAAAAAAATCCATGCTTTTTTCTGTGCCCTGTAGTCAGAATTTTTTAAATCAATGTCAAAAGCTAAACCTAATAGAAAAACAGGGTGTGTTCTTCTTGTTGTCAACCATGCCCTAAAATGGGCATTGAAAAGGAAGCACTGATGTGGGGGGAGTTTCATCACACACAAATGATTTTCTATCACTAGTTGGTTGCCAAATTTCCAATTGTGTCATAGATATTCACTACATAGAGCAAAATTAAGCAGAAAGGAGAAATATAAACTAATATAATCCCTGAGGTATAGCCACTACTTAATGGAAACAATTAATTCAACAAAAATCCACTGTAAATTGAAAAGAAACTTTGTGTTGCTTTGTTATGAACAGCTGCTGCTTCCTGTTCCTCACAAAACAAAATTTATTTAAACAGGAGCATGCACAGATAGCTGAAATTTAAGATCCTGATAGACCAAAAATACTACCTAATTGACACCAATAAATTTTCAGTCAAAATACTTGAATTGTCCACTCCAAGTTTTAAAACTATTTCACGGTGACTTATAATTCCTACTTCTCATTATAGTCTTCAAGCTTTCCTGAATATCTCTAGTTGCAAAATGTATCATTTGTAACATCGTTCATGTCTTCTGTTCTTATTAGTTATTCAAGTCACCTTGGGTCCTTTTGCGGAGAAAGGTGAGATATAAGTAAGTAAGTAAGTAAGTAAGTAAGTCAGTCAGTCAGTCAGTCAGTCAGTCAGTCAGTAAGTAAGTAAGTAAGTAAATAAGTAAGTAAATAAATAAATAAATAAATAAATAAATAAATAAATAAATAAATAAATAAATAGGTCTGAGCCACTATTAGAGGGCTGCAGCAATTCCTGCCTTCTCTGTAGCACAAAAACACATCTGAAAAAGAAGCATATCGGGAGAAGAGAAAGACCTGAACTATCTAGAATGTAAACTACTATGAAAGTACTGTACCATAATTAACATTTAGGTGATCAGATTGCCAACACATATTGGATATAACTGTTCTATATCTACTTAGCCTTTTCTTGTACAAAGTTTATTTACTATAAAAATATTAAAGTTTATCAATTTGCTAAAAGCTCTTCATCTAGCACAAACAGCATTATGGAAAAACCTGTACAAATTGAAACTGTGCCTAGTAATCCCTGCACAAAAGAAAGTGATCTATTATGGGCCAATGTATTGTGAGATATTATTTATTTATCTAGAATACTTATACCCCATATATAATGAGATGTCAGTCTAGGGTACAATAAGAGCAGTGTTATGTACAAACGCTGTGTTTCTACACAACACTGTGTTTCTACATAACATTCCCCTGTTATGTCAGAACACAGGAAGGTCAGGGAACCTCAGTCCTTCTTGTCCATCTACCCGACTGGCAACAACTTTCCAGAATCTCAACCACAGGTTTTTCTCTCCACCTTCCACCCCATCCATTTTTAACTTAAGTTCTCAAGAAATGAACCTAAGAACTTCTGCACACAAAGTGGCTACTGTTTATGAAATATTATCACCACTCTATTTTGACTCTAAGAATGCTTGTAGCCTTCACAGGAATCAGCCAAGAACACTCAGAAACATCCAGACTACACTGCCAGAACATAACTGTTTGAATTCTTGCTATTTTCTAAGGAAATCCTGGGGGGGAAAGGCTGGGATTCTGACTCAGCATAGCACTATCCTATTTTCTCCAAAAGCCCAAGATACACTATTGTGTGTCAACAACAGAAAACATGAAGTGTAAAGGAAGACAGCTTTTCTTCTGTGCAACACAGAAAAAAGGCACGTAAGAAGGCTGTGGGAGAAAAAGGATGGTACTTATTCTCCCTTGGTTTAGAGTGCTGAGTTTTATTGTTATTGGTCATGAGACTGCCATTCTATTCTGCCACGGGACTGTCTTTGTTGCTTGTCCACAAATTATGTGTTCTGTTGACTGCAGAAAAATAATACCTCACTTGGCCCCTAACTGGAGTCTGGAGGGTTTTAATATATCTATATTTTTGATAGTCATACTTAGGATTATCCTGAATTTGTGTATGTGCTTCTGTAGCCAAGATAATACTGTATAGGCACCAGAAAGTACAGTATACCTCTTTATTTCAATGCGTCTGCAGGAAGTTGCACACGTAAGAAAGAATCATGAAATACTAAGTGAATGAGGCATATGTCCCATTGATTTTTCAGACTCCAACTTGTCTTCCATCTCTTTCCTTTTGTTATCCTGGGGGCATGGCAGCAAGCCCCTGTTTTAAATACCTTTGCTTCCTTCCACCTCCTCCTCCCAAAAAGTGTCAATATTTTATTTGGATTTTTAACTTCACTCCATAACAGTTGCTTGACCTCCTGACTTGTACGAGTCACATAAATTCTGAGACTTTATTCAGGAGCCATGTTCGTGCTATTGAATAAGCAATTTGGGAGGATGAATTAATGACTTGTGCTGTTGCTGGAAAGTCCCTGAAGAAATATTAAAATTGCTTGCAGACTGAATCAATACTCACTGAACACCAAGCATGAAGACTTGGAGGTTTTTAATGGCACAACAAACAGAAGCATTTCAGGGAGGAAGGGGGATTCCTGGACATACCAAAGGCATCCACACATTCAGTTCTTCTCCCCCCCCCCTCCCTTTTTCAGCAGTAGCTGATTCATGCTGATTCAAAACATGCTGCTGCTTCCTGGATTTGAAACCCAGAGCAAGAGACAGCTCCTTCCAATCACATATTTTTGGCTAGGATCAGTGACAATCTGCACAGCTACACTTTCCTGTCCCTGGAAGTCTGTCCCGACATGTTATTCTTTACTGGATGAGTGTGGATAGGGTCTAAAAGGCTTTGGTGCTGTGCAACAACCACTTATTTTAGCTAACTTGAATTCATTGGTGCTGAAATGAATGCTACACAGTAGCAGTCCTGAATGGGTTCTGTTGGTGTCCTTGTTTTAAAAGAGCAGCAACATGGGCATACAAAAGTAAAAAATATGTAACTGTGTATCTGTTCAAGAGACACATGGAGACTAGCCAGAAGTTACTTATGTTAGACTATGGAAAACAAATGGAGATATTTTTAAGTTTGAAATGCTCATGTGTGTGTTACTAGCAGGAAGCCTGACAGCCAATCTGGCAGTGGAAGAGACCTATGTTGGGCCAGCTGGAGGCAGAGCAGAAGCAATCAGTTCTGGAGGCTACCATTGATCAGTTGTCCCTTGCTAAGCAATAGCTGGGAAAGGAGGGAGGCAGAAGCTCTCTGGCCAAAGCAGCCATGGGGAATGGCAGCCATGTGGGTCCAGCATTTCAGAATGAGGCCATGTCTAACTCTGTTTGGGCTAGCAGTTATCTGTGAAACAGATAAGTCACACCTGACTGAATCAGTGCCACTTACATACTTAGTGGCAGTTTATGATAGTGGATGAACTGTGGGTTCACAAACGTTCCTTGTCACCCAAATAATTGTTTTGCCACAGCAAGAAAATTTAGGGCAAACCAAAGAGCTCCATCCCATGGCTTGAATCAAACTGAAAGTGGAAACACACACCAATATTTAGAGGCATTCCATGCCCTCACTTTGGTATTGTAACCAAGTACTGTATATGACTTATTCCAATAAAAACAGTTAATTTTCTTACAGACCTATTATATGACGGAAACAAAATCAAGAGAACAGGCAGAAAAAAACAATAAAAACGAGATTGGCAACTATAGGCCCGTCGCCAATGTTTCTTTCCTAAGCAAGGTGGTTGAGAGGGTGGTGGCCGACCAGCTTCAGGCGCACCTGGATGAAACAGATGCCCTGGATCCATTTCAGTCGGGCTTCAGGCCGCGCCATGGTACAGAAACGGCATTGGTCGCCCTGTGTGATGACCTATTGAGGGAGGCCGACAGGGGCAATGTGTCCCTGCTGGTCCTCCTCGATATCTCAGCGGCCTTTGATACCATTGACCACGGTATCCTCCTGGGGAGGCTCTCCGAGTTGGGAATTGGTGGCCTGGCATTGGCCTGGCTCCGTTCCTTCTTGGGGGACCGCCCCCAGAGAGTACAGCTTGGGGAGAATGTCTCGGCCCCGTGGAGTCTCAATTGTGGGGTTCCACAGGGGTCGATTATCTCCCCAATGCTATTTAACATCTATATGAGGCCGCTGGGTGGGGTCATCAGGGGATGTGGAGCTCGGTGTCATCAGTATGCTGATGATACTCAGCTGTACATCTCCTTTCCACCTACCACAGGAGATGCCGTTCTGTCCCTTCAGCGCTGCCTGGGGACCGTACTGCAATGGATGCAGGAGAACGGGTTGAGGCTGAACCCGGACAAGACGGAGGTACTGAGGGTGGGCGCTCCCACAGTCGGGTGTTTGGGAAACTTCCTCACTTTTGGGGGGGCGACCCTCCCCGCCAAGGATGGGGTCCGCAGCTTGGGGATCCATTTGGACCCGGCGCTCACCATGGAATCCCAGGTGGCGTCGGTTGTCCGAACGGCCTTTTACCACCTTAGGCGGATAGCCCAGCTGCGGCCCTATCTCGAGGTGGGGGCGCTCACTACGTTGGTGCATGCGCTCGTAATCTCAAGATTAGACCACTGTAATGCGCTCTACGTGGGGCTGCCTTTGAGGCTGCTGCGGAAATTACAGGTGGTGCAGAATGCGGCGGCCAGACTACTCAGTGGTGTGAAAAGGTACCAACATATTTCGCCCACCCTGGCCGCATTGCATTGGCTGCCCATCCGTTTCCGCATCGACTTCAAAGTGTTGATGCTTACTTATAAAGCCCTAAACGGCTTGGGGCCTCGATACTTGGCGGAACGCCTATTTCCACCAAGTTCTACCCGTGTCACTCGCGCGAGTCAGGAGGTGAGGCTGAGGAGCCTAACGCCGAGGGAGGCCCGGAAAGAAAAAACAAGAAATCGGGCCTTCTCGGCGGTGGCTCCTCGCCTCTGGAATAACCTTCCCCCTGACATTCGCGCGGCTCCCTCACTGGGTATTTTTAAAAAACAACTAAAAACTTTGATGTACCGGCAGGCGTTCCCGTTTATTAATTCCTGATCACCCTTCCTTTTTCTTCCTTAGCTTCCTCTCATCTTGTCGTAATTTTTCCTTTGTATGATTTATTTAACCGTATTGTTGTTGTTTATTGTTGTAAGCCGCCTAGAGTAATCTTGGTTGATTAGATAGGCGGGATATAAATAAAATAAATAAATAAATAAATAAATAAATATTAAAAACTTATTAGGCAAAAAAGAAGATTAAAAACTTTAAAGACTAACTATTCTGTTTTAATTTAAGCTTTCATGGATCTTTGCACACTTCTAAAACTATAACTATGAGAGGCTCTGGGTTTAGCTCAATACAAAAACCAGATATGTTAGATGGCCACAAGTCAAATCTCAAAATACGTATTGTGGTCATGCTTTTATTAAGCCAACTAAAAAAAGAACGAAAACCTATGCATCATAAACATACAATGTACACACCCCAACCCAGTACCATCCTCTTAATTTCCAAATGACTTGCATAAATAAAGCTTATCCCTGTGAAATAAGCCCAAGCGTTAAAGGTACTAGCAGTACAGAGAAAGTTCGGGTGATGAACATTCTCTGAGCCAGTTCTCCAGGAAATACAAAAAGCAATGACATAATCCACATGATTATGTTGACGTTAATGGCAATAAGGACACCAATGTGTTGTGTATTTTAGAAAGGTTTACATAAATTTAATTCAGAACTAACTGGTGTACTGGTGGAATATTCATTTTATCTTGGTGCAACATCTGATACTCCATCTTGATTTCCTTGTGTGCTGAGGTCACTTTCCAGTCTGTCGGTGAACGAATATAGGGGCCCTTTGCCTAGTTCTAAAGCTTGTTGTTTTGTGACTATTATTCTGGGATTCCTCGGCAAAACTGTGCTCCAAAACATATTTTTTTCAGTCTTGTCGCTTTAGGCATCCATTACTGTATGCTAATACTCATGGCTGCAGTTGTCTGTGTTCCTATAAATATTATTTTGTTATTCCCTGTCTTTCAGTGTTGTCTTAATAGGTAGTCCCAGAGCTCCAGTATACCAAATAATGATGTAAAGGTCATGTAATAGCCTCTTGTCATCACTGAGAATAAATCTGCTTTCTTTGTGTCTACATCTGGGATAATTTTTTTAACATGATGCTCTTTTTTTTCCCAAGGAACAGGAGTACAACTGATTTGCCCTTACAACCAGCACCACCTTCTCCATAGGGACAGGTGCCTATGCCGAAAAAGGCTTTAATAGATATGAGTGTGTGTTGTCAAGACACGCAGATACAGACTCTCTCTCAGCCTCACCAACATTACCTACCAGAGATGCTGTGAGAAGAACCCTGTATACCTTTTTCAGCTCTTCGGTGGATGTCAAAATACAAAATAATTGGCTCTAGCAGCTAATTCAGAGGCAGGGAAGGAATGATTGATTAGTGCTGGCTAGATTGACACTCACCCCAGCCCAGAAAGGTCCTTCCAAGCATACCTTCTCCAGGCATGTGAGATTGTAAAAACTCGAACATAGGAACTTTATATTAGATCATGATAAACAGTGTCTTTTGTGCAAGCTGGTGCATTAAGCTGTGCATAGTTAAATGGTTAAATATGATTTTTTTTAAAAAAAAATATTTGTTTGTTTATAGCCTTATGCAGAAAATATCTGTCTATCCAGTACAAAAGATCCATACAGAAAGCTGTTCCTTCTCATAGACTGTACTTGCAGGATTGAGATGTTTACCACATCTGGGCAATCCAATCCAAACACATTTGCTCATATGTCTGCTTGTTTCACACATAAGGAGAGTGACCAAGGGATACAGTCTGGCATGAATATTACAAGGGGCATGTTCAAGAAAAGTAGAACCTTCTCCCAGTGCACAGTTGTCCCAGACATTTTTCTCCTCTGGTGCAATTTTTTGGATCAGAGCTGGACTGAGCGGGGAAAAAGACTAAGAGAAAATGGCTCATGAAAGCAAGTGAAGGCAAAGGAAGTCCCACACCAACACAATCCTTCACATGTTAAAAGCCTTTCCCTGTCTGCCCTTTTGAAATTGTATGTGTACAAGATAAACAAATGAGAAAAAAAAGTGCAGCAGTCATTGTCACATCCATTTTAGTTCCTGGAGTTAAATTCTCCCATGTTCAACTACTGTTGCATTATGCGAAAGTAACACAAGAGACCCTGTGTAAAGAGTATTTCAGTCTGTGCAGGCCACATTCGAAAGTACTGCCAGAAAGATAAAGCTTGTTCCAATGCTGTGTTTGAAAGATTATTTCATTGAGAAGATCTGCATAATGAGACTGGATTTAAACAGCAAAATGGTCACCAACAACCTCTGGCTCCTTGTGTTGCCTTTATTCTATTCCATTCTTCTTTTCCCATCTTGTGTATATTCATGCTTAAATCTCTTTAGTGGCCAACCTTCTACATGTATATTCCCCCTCACAACATAGCTACTAGGAACTCCACACTTACACAACAGTCACCTTTTCCTTGCCTCTCCCCCACCTTCCACTTACAGGTGCTAACTTTTAAATGAAAACTTGGAAAAAGAAAATATTAGTGGATGAGGATGTTGACTTTCAAATAATTGGAGGCTGTTAAACAGAAGAGCTGAGCATATCTCTCTGGTAATGAAAATAAATTCTGTTGTATTTGCATTTTAATTTTCCACATAAACAAAGGCTTAGAGTATGCCTCCTTCAGCAGAATTGGTGGCTGGAATTTAATTAGAAATGAAAAGTTTATAGGGTCCTCTTTAATGCGATTAATGCACAGTTAACATTTATCACATAATATGCTGGAGTTGCCTTTCCTAAGCAGCCTCAGGCCATGAAATGAATTTGTTTTCAATACTTTAAGAATAAGTAGTGAGGCTGTACATCCTCCTATGGGGCATCTTAGGCCAGAGCTTAGAATAATTGCTTCTTAGGTCTTCTGCTCCCACAATCCCCCAGTCAGCGTGGACAGCATGGTATTCTGAGAGTATAGTAGTAGGCATCCTTCAGTCTCGAGAGACTATGGTAATGTGCTCTGTATGGAGAACTTGGAACAGCGTCTAGAGTAGCAGTACAAAAAAAAGTTTTTCATGATCTGATTCTTCCTCGCATCTTTGTATGTGGGTACTTAGATGGGTCAGGATGGTCTTGTTGCCATAAGTCAGACTTAAGACAGTTTAGCCAGCAGTACAGTCTGTGAGTCAAAGGACTTTTTTTGGGGGGGGGGGGGAAGGACACAAGGTGCAAACGCTTAGAATCAGTTTGACCTTCTACCTTTGCAATCTTCATTTATGTTTAGACCATTTTCATTCTAAAAGTTACACATCTTTAAGCAAATTCAGTATACTAATGTTGTTCTTCTTTAATCATTAAGTCATGTCCAACTTTTCGTGACCCCATGGACCACAGGACGCCAGGCCCTCCCGTCTTTCACTGCCTCCCGGAGTTTAGTCGAATTCATGTTGGCCGCTTCGGTAACACTGTCCAATCATCTCGTCCTCTGTCGTCCCCTTCTCCTCCTGCCCTCACGATTTCCCAACATCAGGGTCTTTTCCAGGGAGTCTTCTCTTGTCATCAGATGGCCAAAGTATTGGAGTCTCAGCTTCAGGATCTGTCCTTCCAGTGAGCACTCAGGCTTGATTTCCTTCAGAATGAATAGGTTTGTTCTCCTTGCAGTCCAGGGGACTCTCAAGAGTCTCCTCCAGCACCACAATTCAAAAGCATCAGTTCTTCAGTGGTCTGCCTTCTTTATGGTCCAGCTCTCACTTCCATACATCGCTACTGGAAAAACCATAGCTTTGACTATGCGAACCTTTGTTGGCAAGGTGATGTCTCTGCTTTTTAAGATACTGTCTAAGTTTGTTATCGCTTTCAAGCGGGTGTCTTTTAATTTCATGGCGTTGTCACCATCTGTAGTGATCATGGAGCCCAAGAAGGTAAAATCTGTCACTGCCTCCATATCTTTCCGTTCTACTTGCCAGGAGGTGATGGGACCTGTGGCCATGATCTTTTATTGATGTTGAGCTTCAGACCATTTTTTGCACTCCTCTTTCACCCTCATTACGAGTTTCTTTAATTTCTCCTTGCTTTCTGCCATCAGAGTGATATCATCTGCATATCGGAGTTTGTTGTTACTTCTTCCAGCATTCTTAATTCTGGGTTGGGATTCATCCAGTCCAGCCTTTCGCATGATGTATTCTGCATATAAATAAGCAGGCAGACAATATACAGCCTTGTCGTACTCCTTTCCCAATTTTGAACAAAGCAGTTGTTCTATATCCAGTTCTAATTGTTGCTTCCTGTCCCACATATAGATTTTTCAGGAGATAGATAAGGTGGTCAGGCACTCCCATTTCTTTAAGGACTTGCCATAGTTTGTTGTGGTCCACACAGTCAAAAGCATTTGCGTAGTCAATGAAACAAAAGTAGATGTTTTTCTGGAACTCTCTGGCTTTCTCCACAATCTAGCACATGTTAGCAATTTGCTCCCTTCGAAATCCAGTTTGTACTTCTGAGAGTTCTCGATCCATATACTGCTGAAGCCTACCTTCTAAGATTTTGAGCGTAACATTGCTAGCATGTGAAATGAGTGCCATTGTACGGTAGTTGGAGCATTCTTTGGCAATGCCCTTCTTTGGGATTGGGGTGTAGACTGATCTTTTCTAATCCTCTGGCCACTGCTGTGTTTTCCATACTTGCTGGGATATAGAGTGTAGCACCTTAACAGTGTCATCTTTCAAGATTTTAATAGATCAATTGGAATCTCATCACCTCCACTGGTCTTGTTGTTAGCCATGCTTTCTAAGGCCCACTTGACTTCACTCTCCAGGATGTCTGGCTCAAGGTCAGCAACCGGGACATCCAGATCTTTCTGATATAATTCCTCTGTGTATTCTTGCCACCTCTTCTTGATGTCTTCTGCTTCTGTGAGGTCCCTCCCATTTTTGTCCTTTATCATGTCCATCTTTGCACAAAATGTTCCTTTAATATCACAAATTTTCTTGAACAGATCTCTGGTTTTTCCCTTTCGATTATTTTCCTCCATATCTTTGCACTGTTCATTTAAGAAGGCCCTCTTGTCTCTCCTTGCTATTCTTTGGAAGTCTGCATTCCATTTTCTGTAACTTTCCCTATCTCCCTTGCATTTTGTTTCCTTTCTCTTCTCTGCTATTTATAAGGCCTTGTTGGACAGCCACTTTGCTTTCTTGCATTTCCTTTTCTTTGGGATGGTTTTTGTTGCTGCCTCCTGTACAATGTTACGAGCCTCCATCCATAGTTCTTCAGGCACTCTGTCCACCAAATCTAGTTCCTTAAATCTGTTCTTCACTTCCACTGTGTATTCATAAGGGATTTTATTTAGATTATACCTGAGTAGCCTAGTGGTTTTTCCTACTTTCTTCAGTTTAAGCTTGAGTTTTGCTGTAAGAAGCTGATGAGCAGAGCTACAATCAGCTCCAGGTCTTGTTTTGCTGACTGTATAGAGCTTCTCCATCTTTGGCTGCAGAGAATATAATCAATCTGATTTCGGTATTGCCCATCTGATGATGTCCATGGGTACAGTCACCTCTTATGTTGTTGGAAAAGAGTGTTTGTGATGATCAGCTTGTTCTCTTGACAAAACTCTATTAGCCTTTGCCCTGCTTCATTTTGAACTCAAAGGTCAAACTTATCTGTTGTTCCTTTTATCTCTTGACTCCTCCTTTAGCATTCCAGTCCCCTATAATGACAAGAACATCTTTCCTTGTTGTCAGTTCTAGAAGGTGTTGTAAGTCTTCATAGAATTGGTCAGTTTCAGCCTCTTCAGCATCAGTGGTTGGTGCATAAACTTGGATTGCTGTGATGTTGAAAGGTCTGCCCTCGATTCATATTGAAATCACTCTATCAGTTTTTGAGATTGTATCCCAGTACAGCTTTCCCCACTCTTTTGTTGACTATGAAGGCTACTCCACTTTTTCTATGAGATTCTTGCCCACAATAGTAGATATGGTAATCTTCTGAATTGAATTCGCCCAATTCCATCCGTTTTAGTTCACTGACACCAATGATGTCAATGTTTATTCTTGCTATCTCCTGTTTGATGACATCCAGCTTATCAAGGTTCATAGATCTTACATTCCAGGTTCCTAGGCAGTATTTTTCTTTGCAGCATCGGACTTTCCTTTCACTTCCACGCACGCCCGCAGCTGAGCATCTTTTCGGCTTTGGCCCAACCACTTCATTAGCTCTGGAGCTACTTGTACTTGTCCTGTGCTCTTCCACAATAGCATGTTGGACGCTTTCCGACCTGAGGGGCTCATCTTCCAGTATCATATCTTTTAGCCTTTTGTTTCTGTCCATGGAGTTTTCATGGCAAAGATACTGGAGTGGCTTGCCAGTTCCTGCTCCAGGTGCATCATGTTTAGTCAGAACTCTCCACTATGACCTGTGCAAGGGTGGGAAATTAATTTCTATAGGGGACCACATGAAAAATCTGAACTGTGTTTGGGGGTGGGTAGTAATAGGCCCCCAATTTGTGGGTAGTAATAGGCCCCCATTGGGTGAGGCCCTGCGGTGAATGAACTACAAGGCTGACATAGTTAACTCCCTAAACTTTTTAGGGAGTTAACTATGTGAGCGTTGCAATTCATTCACCGCAGGGGGGGAAGAGAAAAAAACCTGACACTGAGCTAACTCACCTGTCCTCTGTTCACCCATGGCCTTCCTCTCCGACTGTCTTCTCTCCTGCACAGGTGACATGATGCATCATCATGTCGCTTGCACAAGGATCGCTTCTGGCCTCTTGAGCCACAGGCTCTCTAGCCTGCGGCTCAAGAGTAATAGTCAAAACTCGCAAATTCCCAGTGTCGGATCTCACGAGTTTTGCTTACTGTCATGCTGGGTGACTGGAGCCAGAGCTCTGGCTCATTCAGCGGCGATAGGCGGGCCGGACTGGAGCAAGGACCAGGGGGGTCAGACAGGAGTGACTCCCGGGCTGTATGTGGCCCGCGGGCCACACTTTGCCCAGGTCTGGCATAGCCCATAGCTTCTCTGAATTACTCAAGCCCCGTTCACCACGAAGGCGAGTATGCTAATGAGGAGTAGCCTAACAATGCAGCAGTGGGCCATTATGGAATTATGGGCATCATGCCACATGATGACTGGGTTTTTCTCCAAGCCTATTTCTTTGTCTCTCAAGCTAGAGTAACAGGCCAAACAAAAGTACTTCAGATGTCTTGTTTTCAGTGAATTTTGCAGTCTTTTTCTGGCTACACAAGTATTTACCAAATATTTCATTTATTTTTTATACCATGTTGTATTTGATTTTCATAACTGATGTATTTGATATGTGGAAGTGTTTGATAGTTGACATACAGTTATTTTTAGATCTTTTCTCCCATGGGCCCTGATAGCTAGTGTTCAATCATGCAAAACAGTTGTTTTCAGACTTTTCAGTTTGGGGAAATCCCTACAGGATTTGGGGCGTGATCTAGAATCAGTTCACAACGAGGCACTATTGGGCTTCAGCATCACTTACTGTGCATTCAGAATGTCCCACAAAACACTTTCAGCAGTCCCTTTGTGCCACACATCACATAGGAACATCACA